>NW_024070188.1:25017144-25170425 GCF_014754425.2 Oryx dammah
TATTTTCTAAATGACAGTTAAACCAAGCAACTTATGAAACTGACAAAATTAAAAATTTCTCTTTGAATTTAATATTTCATCTTAAAATTGGAAATATTATTTCCACTCTGAAGTATCCATTTGTTTAGTGCTGCAATGAAATACCATAAAGAACAAAGCTATGACATAATATTTTGAGAGTACTTTAAGGCCCCTAAATTCAGTTTGGAAATTCTATGTGTATATCCAAGAATTCAGTGTCTCCATTTTCTATTTTATTTCTTTTTGTTTGCTGTATTTGTATTGCTTTTATATGTAGTTGTATATGGTAGGAACTTGTCATGGAGTTAACCCCACAGTTTTTTGTTTGTTCATTTTTAGCAATGTTGAAATTATGATTTATAGTAGCACATGTGTTTCTTGTCTAGTCACTGTTACCAGTAGATTATTCTTTTTTTTCTAAGGAACTGAGACTTTTATGGCTTTTCCAGTCGTTATTCCAATGAGCCTTCTAAGTTCAATAGGTTTTCACACCACAGTGGGTAAGACGAGGACCTTCTTGGACAGAAACTCCTATAGAAATGAAAGGATATGGGCACGATAACCAAGTGGAGAGACTGTCTCTGAGTTTTAATACTGAGAGTTAGATGGTGCCCCTCAGCTGTCACTGTGTAACTTGATGAGCCAGAGGCCAGGGGTCTTAGCTTCCTTTACTTGCTACTGCTCATGTTGCAAAGACTTTTCATTGACTCCTAGGAGCTTCTTAAGTTTCTATTCTATTAAAGTTGCTATATTTTATTACCTTTATATTATTATGATTAACAAGCAGTCTATTAGGTACTGGGGATATGTCATTGTTGTTACTTAGTCACTAAATCGTGTCTAATTCTTGTGACCCATAGACTGGGCCCACAAGGCTCCTCTGTCCGTGGGGTATCCCAGGCAAGAATACTAAAGTGAATTGCCATTTCCTCCTCCAGGAGATCTTCCCAACCCAGGGATCAAACCCACATCTTCTGCATCGGCAAGTGGATTCTCTACCACTGAGCCACCTAAAAAACCCTACTGGGGACATAAAGGTAAATAAATAGACATTGTTTTTGCTCTTATGGAAGGAAAAAAGGAATCAGTAATCCATAATTTGGAGTAAGCGTGATCACATTTTCACACGTTAGGTCAGTTTTTAGCCACTCATAATCCAATCCCTGTGCTTAGTTTCATCATAGAGATACTTTTGCACAGATCTCAGTTGACTCTTTGGTGTTGAGACTGTATTCACATAAATTAAGCCTCCTCACTCTTTCTCCTAGATAATGTTTGTTGAGTATCAGGTGGTAATCAACATGCAATATTTTTGTGTTAGCTTTCGAAAAAACTCCACTATAATCCTCTGAAATCTAAAGCTATAAATAATTAACCTTAGTTAGGAAGACATGTTGAAAGCCAAAACAGGCCCAAAGTAAGCCTCTTGAACCTCACAAGTAGCCAAGTGCTGAAAACAAAGGAAAAGTTCTCAGAGGGAACTAAAAGTGCTACTTCAGTGAACAGATGAACAGTAGGAAAGCAAAATAGCCCACTTGCTGATGAAGAGAAAGTTCTAGTGGTCTTAACAAAAAATCAAGCCAGCCATAATATTCTCTTAAGCAGAAGCTGAATTTGGTGCAAAGCCCTAATTCTCTTCAATTCTGTGAAAGCTGAAAGAGATGAAGAACTTCAGAAGAAAAGTTGGGAAGTAGCAGAGGCTGGGTCATGAGGTTTAAAAAATAAGCCATTTCCATCATATAAAAGTTTGTGCTGATGCATAATCTGTAGAAAGTTATCCAGAGGATCTAGCTAAGATAATTATCGAACATGGCTACACTAAACAGCAGATTTTCAATGTAGGCTGAACAGTCATTATTCAAAGTTGATGCCATTCAGAACTTTCATAGCTATAGAGAAGATAAAGCTTGGCTTCAAAGCTTCCAAGCACAGGCTGATGTTCTTGTTAGGGTTGTATGCTGCTGTTAACTTTAAGAGCTCATCTACCTTTCCAAAATTTTAGAGCCTTTAAAATTATGCTAACTCTACTCTGCTTGTGCTCTATAAATAAAAATAATAAGGCCTGGAATACAGCACATGTGTTTACAACATAATTTACTGAATATAAGTCCACTGTTGAGACCTATTCAGTTCAGTTCAGTTCAGTTGCTCAGTTGTGTCTGACTCTTAGCAACCCCATAGACTGCAGCATGCCAGGCTTCCCTGTCCACCACCAATTCCTGGGGCTTACTCAAACTCATGTCCATCAAGTTGATGGTGCCATCCAACCATCTCATCCTCTGCCGTCCTCTTCTCCCCCCGCCTTCAATCTTTCCCAGCATCAAGGTCTTTTCCAATGAGTCAGTTCTTTGCATCAGGTGGCCAAACTGTTGGAGTTTCAGCTTCAGCATCAGTGCTTCCAATGAATATTCAGGACTGATTTCCTTTAGCATGGACTGGTTGGATCTCCTTGCAGTCCAAGAGACTCTCAAGAGTCTTCTCCAACACCACAATTCAAAAGAAATAAGTGAGGGAAGACTGGGATAAAGACTGGGATACAAATCATTATCTTCTCTATAGCTATGAAAGTTCTGAATGGCATCATCTTTGAATAATGACTGTTTAGTCTACATTGAAAATCTGCTGTTTAGTGTAGCCATGTTCGATAATTATCTTAGCTAGATCCTCTGGATAGCTTTCTACAGATTATGCATCAACACAAGCTTTTATATGATGGAAATGGCTTATTTTTTAAACCTCATAAATTCTTCAGTGCTCAGCTTTCTTTATAGTCCAACTCTCACATCCATACATAACAATGGGAAAAACCATAGCTTTGACTAGATGGACCTTTGCTGGCAAAGTAATGTCTCTGCTTTTCAATATGTTGTCTAGGTGGGTAATAGCTTTTCTTTCAAGGAGCAAGCATCTTTTAATTTCATGGCTGCAATCACGATCTGCAGTGATTTGGGAGCCTAAACAAAAAAAAAAAAATCTGTCCCTGTTTCCCCATTTTTGCCATGAACTGATGGGACCAGGTGCCATGATCTTAGTTTTCTGAATGTTGAGTTTTAAGCCAACTTTTCACTCTCCTCTTTCTTTCACTTTCATCAAGAGGCTCTTCAGTTCATCTTCACTTTCTGCCATAAGGGTGGTGTCATCTGCATATCTGAGGTTACTGATATTTCTCCCGGCAATCTTGATTCCAGCTTGTGCTTCGTCCAGCCTGGCATTTGGCATGAGGTACTCTGTATATAAGTTAAATGAACAGTGTGACAATGTACAGCCTTGACGTACTCCTTTCCCAATTTGGAGACCTAGTGCTCAGGGGAAAAAAAAAAAAAAACTTTCAAAATATTACTCCTTATTTACAATGTAACTCATCACCCAAGAGTTCTGATGGAGCTATACAATGAAATTCATATTATTATTGATGCCTACTAATTGCTACACTCAGGTCAAGAAGTAATTTTGACTTTCAAATCTTGTTACTTAAGAAATAAATTTTGCAAAATGTATAGTCATTCTTCCGATGGATCTGGACAAAGTAAAATTGAAACCTTTTGGAAAGGGTTTACCATAGTATATGCCTTTAAGAACATTTGTAGTTCACGAAAAGAAAATCAAAATAGCAACATTAACAGTGAGTTGGAAGCAGTCATTTCCAGTCCTCATGGGTGACTCTGAGGAGTTCAAGAGTTCAATGGAGAAAGTAACTGCTGGTGTGGGAGAAAAAACAAGAGAACCAAAATTAGAAGTAGAGCATGAAGATGTGACTGTATTAGTGCAATCTCATGATAAAACTTGAATGAATGAGGAGTTACTTCACACAGATGAGCGAAAGTGTCTTGTTTTTTGTTTTTTTTTTCCTTTTTAAGATAGAATCTACTTGTAGGGATGATGCTATGAAGACTGTTGAAATGACAATAAATAATTTAGAATATCACATAAACTTAAACTTAGTTAATAAAACAACAGTAGGGCTTGAGAGGACTGTATTGCGGTCATCTGGAATGGAACCTTTGATATCCACAAGTTATGCACACAGATTTTAAATTATCTCAAGCATTTTCAGAAGCAAGAAGATTAACTCACATCAAGAAGTTATTTCAATGTGGTATTAGCCATTAAAAACACAGCTGAATATAGTTTAAGTACTGTTTAAGTCACCCAGTGGTCAGCAGCAGGAGCTTCCAGAGGTCCTGATATTTTTAGGCCACATTCTTTGCCTGAATAGCCACCCACACTTGTTAAGATAAAACTATTATGCTTCATTTAACTTTTCTAAAATAGATAATGCTTTGATCTGCTGGAAATCCAGTAGCATTTAACCTATTACTTAAAAAAAATTTATAAACTACCTTTCTCCAAAGAGTTTCAGTGATTTATAATAGAATTAAAACATGCTTAAGAAACAAAATCATCATTTATTTTAACCATAAAAAGTAAAAGCAAACAGGAACTTAGCTATGCAGGAGACCTGGGATAATACTATTTTTGTGAAGAAGCTGTATGTTTAGTTTTGAGCTTCTTGGTGAAATGATACCTGTCAGTTTGCAGTCATGGTATGTGGTAGCTATTGCTTGGGGTCCGCTTCTCTTCTCTTAGAAGATCTTGTTCTTTAGCCATAGATGACCTGGTCTTAGTTCATCACAGCATTCTATCATACTAACAACAATGATTGGGTCAAGAAATGAACATGTGACCAAATCAGAATTCATCCTTGGAATTGTTTCATTGATGCTGGGAAATGGCAGGTCTTTTTTTCCATTGAATTGTTAAATCTGGGCTTCCAGAAGCATAGTCCACAGACACCTGGGAAAACTGTTTCCTTTAGGATAGTGTTTAGTAAGTAGGCAAAGACAGGCCAGGGTTCAAAACAGAAAGAAGTAGAAAGAATCAAAGAGGAAGAGAGTACTAGATGAAAGTGCCACATTTCGCTTTTTCGGAGACATGTTCTCATTGCTAGTCAATCGATTCCACGAGATGCCTCAGTGTTCTCAGCTTAGTGCAACCAATGAATTTGTTTTAAAGCTTTATCTCATCTTTAACATCAATCACATGCAGACAGAAAGCCCCAACTGATATCATTATATGATTCTCATTTCTAATAGAGGAATTGTGCCCTTTCATCTGAGGAGGTATTTTCCCACCCCAACCCCGGCATTGAATGCAAGAAGATATTGAGATATTTTTTCAAGGGGATCCTCGCAGGGGGAAAAAAACTTGAGGAAACACCACACATGTTGTCCCACTCTAGTTTTTGCATCCATAAAATGGATTCTTTGTTTTAATAAGATGTTTATTTAAAGTGTCTTTATATGTTTCTTGCAAGACTTAGTTGGACTTGTACAGTGCTTTCTCCAAGTTTTTTTTTTCTAATTTTTCCTTTTTTTTAAAAAAATTAAGGATCACCAAAATGAAGATGCATCAGCTAAAACTTAAAAAAAGAAATAAAGAAAGAAAACTGTGTTGCTTCCTGAAGAGACTTTTAAAAGAGTCATTGAGTTCAGAAAATTGTAAAGCCATCTCTTTTACACATTAGATGCCTAAGTGAGATTTTGTTCACACTGGGGTCCTAGATGTGTGAGAAACACTGCTAGTAATCTGTCAGGACGATATCACAGTCCCACCTTCATCTTTTTGTCTAAATTGTCATCTGACTATATAAGTGTTTCAAAGAGTACCTTTTTTTTGCATGAAAATTTTATTTAAATTCACTCAGTCTCTTCAGATATTAAATTAGTGTCCTGGTGCTTTCTGCCATAAACTATGGACATTTTAGGGCCTAAAATACCACAGCGTGATCTCTGGGAAAGGTTATGCTCTCAATAGAATTATACCCTGACAGACACACTTTGCAAGAATCCTTCAAAGGGTATTTATGTCAACCGGCACCATAATAAATCCATATTAAGATCCCACAGAAGCCTGAAGACCAACAGTAGAAGTAATTGCTTATAAAAAAAGAAATTTCTAAATGAATTACTTTAGAAAACACTGTCATTTGAATAGGGCTTAGAAAATTTCTAAAATTCTTTTCTGTGCTCAGAATATAAGATTGTTTAGGTAACTTAGTCAGTTACATATGTGAATTTTGACTATATTTTAGAATATTTTAGAATAACGACTAATGGGCTAGATCTTATGAACTCACAAAGATGTATTCAGCCAACTGTACCAATGTTAAATGGTGCTCTTATGAATATTTTTTATTATTTAGGTTTATAAATTTAGAATTGATTATTTTCTAGTAAAGACATTAATTCAGGAAGTTCCAAATTACCACGCTTTCCCAGGAATGACATTTTTATTGCATGCATATAGATTTTTAAAAGGTCCTCTTCTTTGCATTATTAATAAAACATATCTGAGATAGACATTGACAGCTAACCCATAGTATCAAAAGTGTGACTAAATTGATTACTAACATTTCTACTCCCCTAGGAGTATGCACTTCTCACTGGATGTTAAAAAATATATAAAATGCTATTCAGGTCATTCTTTAAAATGCTTAGTTAGGAGAAAAATTGAAGCATATTTACCATGAATTCTTTTTACACAAAAATGAATTTATTTATTTATTTAAAGGACACGTGTCGACAGAGTTAATTCTTCTTTTAAAAATGTTCCATGGTAAGTCCATCAGACGTAGATTATTCATTAGTAAGACTGTTATCCTACATTTGAAAACTTGACAGTAATTTGTTGCTTAGATCTTCTTATAGATCTATGCATTATTACATCTCACCAGGACACTAAAAAGGCTTCTTTGTGGTTTATATTTAGCCAAACAAATCAGTTTTTCCCCCTCCGTTAGAAAACAGTCATGTTAATAAGAGTTTACAACTATACTCTCCAAATAAATGGACACCATGTAGACATTTAAATCATACCAGCTGTTTAGTTTGGGTTCTTAACAGGGTTTTATATTATAAGCACAGCTCTTTTACTAAACTAGGCAGGCGATCATCAAACAATGTTATTTGTATGTAGAATTTTTTATCTAGGTAAAATATTCTGTTTATATTCCAATTTCTACTTGATTTAGATTTGATTGCATGCTATTTTTATGGCCATGTCAACATGTATTGATATAAAATTGTGCAAAATCAGTTGTCATGAAGTTAATAGGTACTGGTTTTTGCCTAACACAGCTTCTATCCAAAGCATAAATTAGCTATTAGCTTTAAGTTACCTGATCAAAAAGACAACAGTTCCTAAAAGCTTCCTTTGAAATTCTATGAAAAAAAAAAAAAATAAACAGACCATAATTCATATCGTATTGCAAAAGGTCTAAAGAAAATGCATTCATGAATAATGTCTTATTTCAGTGTGTCATCATTCTAGTGGTGTACTACATTGCTTTGGCTGATAAAGTTCTCAAGATAACTTCAAAATTCAGTATTTTATTCTCAGTATTTTTGCCTAATAAATCTCTGAACCATTTCTGGCAAAAAAAAAAAAAAAAAAGTAAGCGCTTCATTAAAAAGCATGTGACTTTTGTTCTCTCCCTCTCCCATTCCCATATGTGTATGGTACTCTTGATATACAGGGGATAGAATAACAAGGCTAGAGGCTAGAAATGGGTTAAGCATGAACTTTGGTATTAAGGAGCTAAAAATAAGGCAAAAAAACTAAGAATTTGTATAAACTACATACAATAGCATAGTGGAAATAATGGGATATGAGTAGAGGAATAAGGGAGGAAATCCATTAGGCAACCTCAAAACAAGAAAATTAAGACAAATAATAGCCCAGCCTCTTGCAGATCAATTAAAAAGTGGGAATTGAGCCAATATTTAAAAGGGAAGAATAGTACTATAATCTTCTTTTGGAAGCAATGGCAATGGACCATTTATCCTGTTGGTTTTACCATGGGCTAAGTGCCCAGCCTGGACAATTAATACAATATTCTTAAGGCAACAGCAACTTTTTCTTGCTGCTGTTAGCAAAGTGTCACTAACAACTATACACACAGATCTAACCCATATTCTAAGTGTACAAGAAGTGAAAACATAATCAAAAAAGCAAAACAATTATAAAGAAACATATTAGTAGACAATGGAGATATATTATTTCTTGCTCTTTCTTAGGCAAAAATGTTGAATGGAAGCAAAAATCACCTGATATTCTCATGATAATAACTATTTTTACAATAAAATATTCAGTTCATATCTTGGTGTCTGAATTGGTCAGTAAGGTAGATTATTTATTACTCCAAACAAGTGGATATTCAGAGGTCCATATGCATTGGTCCTAACAAACACCCAGATAAAATAACCTTGCTCCTTGGAAGAAAGCCAATGACAAAAGTAGACAGCATATTAAAAAGCAGAGACATTATTTTGCCAACAAAGGTCTGTATAGTCAAAGCTATGGTCTTTGCAGTAGTCACGTATGGTTGTGAGAGTTGGATCATAAAGAAGACTGAGTGCTGAACAGTTGATGCTTTTAAACTATGGTGTTGGAGGAAGCTCTAGACAGTCCCTTAGACTACAAAGATAGGAAGTCAATCCTGATACTCATTGGAAGGACTGATGCTGAAGCTCCAATCTTTTGACCACCTGATGTGAAGAACTGACTCATTGGAAAAGACCCTGAGGCTGGAAAAGATTGAAGGCAGGAGGAGAAGGGGATGACAGAGGATGAGATGGTTGGATGGCATCACTGACTCAATGGACATGAGTTTAAGCAAACTCTGGGGGTTCGTGATGGACAGGGAAGCCTGGTATACTGCAGTCCATGAGGTCCCATAGAGTCGGACATGACTGAGTAACTGAACAACAACAAAAATAACCTAAGTAAATCTGTTTTTTGTAATAATAACAAAATATATAGTATATTCTGTTCTACCCCAATAATACATCTTAATTAGAACTAGTATTTGACATTCTTTCTACTTCTCTAAATATTTTGAAGAGTGAATGACCACAAATACATTAGATTTTTTTTTTTAATTACAAAGGAATCTTCCAATATTTAGGCTTCTCTGTGGTTTTTGTCCCAAACTATTTTTAGTCTCCCAAGTAATTTTATTATTATTAATGTTGGCATTCTAGACAATGTGTTTTATAACAAAATTCTGATAATTAAATCTTAATATGTTTTTTGATGCAGCAAATTTTGTCTCTTTTGTGTTCTCTCTCTCTTTTTAAGAGCATTCTGGTTGCTTATTTCTGGAAATTCTTTTACTCTACAATGCTAGCCACAACTGGGTCAGTTTAATCTCTTTCAAAATCAGAATCCAACCCAAGAATAAAAAATCACTCTCCTTATTTTCATCACAGTACATAAACACTGTGGATCTGTATTCAATGCTTTTCATCAGAGCTTTTCAGTAAAAAAAAAAAAAAAAATGGTGAATGGAGTCTAAACAATATGATTGTAAATTTCTGATAAAGATTTGTTTATTTCCATATACCTGAATCTTAGAACTTTTATATACCATGATGTTTCACCAAAAACTAAAGTTTGCTGCATGTGTGTTGAATTTCAGTGAAAATCTAATTTCTTTTCCACACTGTTTTGTATTAAAGAAGAAAAATTTTAAAAGGTTAACTTGGCAGATGATATCCTTTGTTGCTTTTTCTTCTAGTGGAAAATTTATACATTACCGTGTAATTTATGTACTTTTTATAATGATGGACAAGTTATCATGTTCAGTTAAACTTACCACTTATGTGCATACCCATACCAAGTATGTAAACAAGAATACAAAATTCTGAAAATTTTATTTCTGTTTTGAAAACAGATTAGAGTACTCTTCAGTTTTATCAGAAGAATAAGAAACACGCACACGTACCCCGATACAGAAAACAGTACAGAGGCCATAAGTAAGCACTGACGAGTGTGCTCAGCTGTGTCCAATTCTGCGGCCCATGGAGAGTAGTCCGTCAGTCTCCCCTGGCCATGGAATTTTCTAGGCAAGACTTCTGGAGTGCAGTGCCATTTCCTACTCCAGGGAATCTTTCTGACCCAGAGGTCAGACCCGGGTCTCTTGAGTCTCCAGCATTGGCCAGCAGATTCTTTGCCAGGAACGCCACCTAGGAAGGCCACTCATGTGTGGCCTCTTTATTTAATGTTTGGATGAGCTGTGTATCCATTCAGATAGAGAGTAGAGACAGTAGAGTCCTCCCAAGCATTGTGCCTTACATGTATGTTAGTAGCATGCCCTTATCTCTACAAATTAAATATACTTTAAAAGTAAGGATTACTTTAAACTTTACTTTAATCAAGGGCTTGAAGATAAACTGCAGATTTTCTAAAACTAACCTTTCTCTCTACCTTACTCTAGTCAAGTTCCCTTTTGTGAAAATGTCTAGTGAAATTTTACACAAAAGTAACACTTTGGAAAATATACAATGATATGGGATCTTCAGAACAGTTAGGCATTTTTTGACTCAGCTACATTATTTTTCATGATTATTTCACTCAGTGTTTATTTTAGCCAGGCATTTTTATTTGCTGTTGTAGTTCTTTGAAGTAATGAAAATACCTTCTGTTGATTTAAATAGGTAAATTCCTATATATCATTTACCTAACAATAGTTCTTTTAGCAATTATGTGGCCAAACAAAGGACATTTGTTCTGTATACAAAAGCTGTGTTTTAATCCACAGATTGTTGTTTCCTTCCAAGATATTAGGTATAAATCCAGTTTATCCTTATAAAATATTCCCACTGAAATTAGGTGGAGTTCTGACTGATTTAATACTGAGAGTCTGGCTCACTGCAGTACAGGCAGTTGAAAATTACATGAAATAATTGAAATTGGAATCGGGCACACCCATAATGCTAACCAGAAAACAATATGATTAAAACCACACTGATATATCATATGACATTGACCTAAATGGAGTCAGTCTTGGACAACTCAGCAAGACCTGTTTATCTTTGCTTTTTAATATTTGTGCTCATCCTTCTTCAGTACTAGGAAAAAAATCAAATGGCTTATTTTTTTGGAAAACATCCCATCATCTGTATGTGGATTTCTACTCTCCTAACTACCCAACTAGAATGTAGGTCATTTCCTTACATCTGTGAAACTTTGTATAGAGACTCTACAAAAGTGGGGGCAAAACCTCATTTAATTTTGAATGTGGGTAGATGACTTCATAAATAAAGGTCATATCCATATTTTTTATATTTAAGTTTAAACTTTTCTATTTTTCCATATCTAACATTTAATGATTATTTATTTTTAATTTAAAATATTCATTTTATACATAATCATAATAAAGAGAATTCAACTCTTCTTATTAAAGTTTTCCTACTTCTTGTTCATCCTAGTCTGTCTGAATGTCAAGAGCTTTTTCTGCAAATACATGGGACACCCCTGCCTGCATGTCCAAGCTTTGTCCACACCTTTATAAACTTCTAGTGGAGGTGCATAGTCCCTGGCATATGGTTAGCCCTCGGAGAGTGGAGCTAGGGAAGGGGCCTGAAAGGCCTCTGGAGGTAGGCAGGAGGCACTCATGTCACAGGTCCTTGTTCCTGGAGTGTGGTTTAGAAATAGTGGCAGGAGGTTATAGTCTCTGGATGACCAGGTTTTAGTCTCTGGATGAGCAAGTTTTCTTGGACCATCAGATGCCAAACACCACACAAAGAGGCAGTTGGCAGGAGATCAGAGCAGGTCCCTCAGAATATGGAGGCCCAGGATATGGGCACCTGGGATAGGGATCTGAGAAATGAGAGTTCCAGAGTAAGATGGTAAGCCATGTCAGCCCTTTGGAGCTTGAGTAGAAGCAGCTCTGGCAAGAGGTGGGTTAATATAGAGGCTGTATACTCCACAAAGAGTTAAAGTGACAATCTTAGACACCTTTATTTTGTAAATTGGACTCCTTGCACTTTTCATATTATTTCTATTTATTCCTTTGGACATTTTTTTTTCTCTTTAATATTTAGTAATTTATTTTGTATTTTCTACCTAACTTAGCTGTAATACTGAGAACTGAGTTCTTGGGTCAAAGCATTTAGGGGAACAGTAGCTCTATGTTCAAGCAAGGCATGAGGGAAATAATCAAAAGAAGAGAAAATTTAGGAGGTGATGAGAATATTTACCGGACAGTGGTTATAAAGGGACTATGGAATCCAAGTTGGAAAAGAAGGGAGAGTAAAAGAGGAAATTAATAGATAAGAGAAAAATGATAGAGTCAATACATTTGAGATTTTGGAATAAGTTAAAGTGCTGATATAAATCTGTTCCTTTTTTTTTTTTTTTTTTGGTTGGAAACCAAGAAACTAACCCTGACTCTCTTAAAGAAAAAAACTGTAATAAAGCTCTGGAAAATGCAAAACAGAAACTTGTGGAAAGTCTCGGAGAGGTCCATGAAATGACAGTGAAACAGCCGTTCATGTTGGTTTATCTTTTTTCATTTATATTTCCTAAATTTCCAAGAAAAAGACATTTTAAAAACTGAATTTAAAGTGCATTTATAAACTTCTCATTTATCATTCATGTATATTCAAGGGACAGGGCTGATACAATAATTTAATAACTAGGGAAGTAACCACTTGAGTGAAAACTAGATGCCCAGGAGGTTGTGGTCAGAATGGAACATTAGAAACTGTGATTTCAGAAAGCTTGCCATGTCTACTGATGGCAAGGAGTGATAAGGGGTGGTGGTTGTGTTCTGCAGAAAAATTCTTAGTCAAGGAATCAGGGTCACTCATTCCATGTTGAACAAAGAAAGAGACAATGTTTCTGTTCAGAGACATGAAAATTGAAGCCACAGTAATCAAAACGAAGATTGTCTTATCAGAAGAGCTAATTCCCAAGTGGTAAAGTGGCAAAGAACCCGCCTGCCAATGCAGGAGACCAGGGTTCGATCCTTGGGTCAGAAAGATCCCCTGGAGAAGGGAATGGTTATCCCCTCCAGTAGTCTTGCCTGAAGAATCCCATGGACAGAGGAGCCTGGTGGGCTACTGTCCATGGGGTTGCAAAGAGTCAACACCACTTAGAGGCTAACACTTTCACACTTTTTTTCATTAATTCGGGGACATGGAAAGAACAAATGGAAAATTATGTGGCTTAAAAATGTGAAATGGAAAACAATGTATTATATGGAGAAATGGAGACAGAGAACGGGAAATGGGAGGCACAGCACAGGACTCAGGCCTGCCCTGGCTTCAGGAACCTACTCTTCTTATTACTCCAGGTTCTGCTTTATTTTTGAGTTCTCCTCCCATACCTTTGTTCTCAGTCTTTTGGCAAATGAATCCTTCTCAAATTATTCCAACTTGAGTGTACTACTGATTTCCTGTTGGACTCTAAATCATACATCAACTAAGTTAAAATATCTTATCCATTTTTCTCTTTTATGTATTATCATTAATATAATGATCAACTTTATAATTACTAATAATCAAGCTGTATGCAATAATTACATAATGATAGATTTATATATTTATGATATTTAATCTGTGAGGCAGGTTGTGTTCTCTTTGTATTATAGGTAAGAAAACTAAGACACCATGATTTTGCTATATAGTCAGTAAGTTGCAAAACCAGTCTGTCTCCAGTATTTGTTTCCTTTGATACAAAGTATTAGACTGACTGTAACAAAAGAGTGACCTTTACCTCTGCCCTTAGGAAAAGCAGTAACTATTTAGTAAAATGATAATTAATTAACTAATTAACTGATGCATGGTGTGTGTATATGTGTATAGACACACACATACATATATAAGACATGATTAAGGCAATAAGTGATAAGTTTCTTGGGCAGACATAAATGCTGCAGGAGTTTTAAAAAATTAATGTTCACTGTAGACTAAGGAAGACAAAAGAAACTGGTAGACAATTTAAATAGCAAGTGCTCTTGTCTTTGTCATTCTTCATACATTCTTATCCTTTTGCATATTTTGTCATTCCTTATACACATAAATTATTAAAATTTTGAGACATTTGATTATGAAAAATGTGTGTGTGTTTGTATCCTTTAAAGGATAAACTGACTAGTTGGTGTGGAAGAAACCTCCTTGAAAACTTTCCTGAAGTCCATCAAAATAAGTCATACCTTTGTGAAGCTGGCTTGATGAAAGCAACATTTATTTGAGTAGGTGTCTATAGTGGGAAGTTTAAGCCATTCTCTGCACAATACAGCCACAGAGGAAAACAACTCAGTAAATTCAAAGCATAAAGATCAAAGTTGTTATGATTACATTTTATTTCCATTTCACGTTACCTTACTGTGCATGCTTATTATTTCATGCTGTTTATACAGCCCATTACCTACTCCCTCTAGTTCTGTGGTCAGTGGAATGGCATTTCCCCTCAGAGCATTACTACCTCACAAACTCTCTAATTGGCTCATGGAATTAGAGATTTTTGTGGTTATGGGAACAGAAAATTCCCCCTTCAACAAAAATGCAGAATTGTCATGGTGCAATCGACTTTCACCCAATCAAGCATTATTTGGGCTTACAGATTTTTAAAAATTTATTTCAGTTTTTAAGAATTTGAAATATTTGCTATGAAATTAGGCTGGCAAAAAGTTATTAGAGATATGTAAAACTTGGATGAATTCCAGACACTATTAATCCAATTTTGTTTTGAAAAGAATTCTTAGACATCATTTTCAATTTACAGGACAGCTGTTTTCACATAGGGAAAGACAAAAGAAACTGGTAGACATATGCCCTTTCATATGCCAAGTCATATTGAAGATAACACAATATCTGACAGAACAGAAATTTAGAGGAGTCATATTCTGTTTTGAACTTTTATTTTATTTTAAAAAATGTAAATGTGCTTTTATAACTCAACTATGATTTGGCATTTCTGTTGTCAATAATTTATAGAAAATGAGAATAGCAATTGACTTATTTTTTTCAGGGAACTTTTCTGAAGACAACAGAACTGGAAAACTAAATTGAAAATCCTACCATCTCCAAAGTGCATTCCTTAGGAGCAAAAGCTCAAGCAAGTAATTTTTCCTTGGTAATCTTGTTAATAACAACTCTTAACCACTGGCGACAAGGGGACTTTTCCATTCAGTACCATCAAAGACAGTTGAAATTAAGGACACTGAAAATGAGGGATTTGGGTTGGGTGGAGGGCAGTCACTAATGTAATCTAATTCATATTGAACCAGACACTGATAAAAAATTGCTTTACTATTCATATAAATTGGAGTTCATATAGGTTTTTTTTCTGTTATATGTTGGGTTTTTAAAGAGTTAGTTTCGGTTACTTCTCCTGGTTACTGTAACTCTGCAAAATGAAAATAGAAATTCTAAAGGTATGTGGCCTGTGTTTGCATGCCTGAGTGTACCACATGGGTTTGAGAGGGAGACAGAGAAAAGTTTACAAGAAGGTAGGTAGATCCAATGTTCTTGCAGGACGCTAGCACCCTTCATAACATTTCCAAAGCATCAAGGTGGATTCTTATGGTAGAGCTTTCTGGGATTATTCAGCATTCATTTCATTCTGAGACCTTTTATTTTTATTTTTTGGTACATTGTTTTATTAATCCTACTGACAGTAAAGACTTAACATTCTTTGAATCCTGTTGATGTATACTTAAGTTTACAAATTATGAGCAAAAGATGTATCATTCTAGTCTTCTGAGATCTTTTTAATTTGGGCTTTATCTGTGTCAATAGCATGCTTGAAATCTGTAAACATAAGAAAGAAGAACTGTTTATTGGTCAGGCATTGTGTTTTGTTTGTGGATGTTCTATGCACTGTGAACATGTGGAGGAAACAAAGAGAGTTTCTCAGAAGTTCTGAGAATTGAGATGCCAAGAATACCAGAGTGCAGAGGGTGACTAGGGATGGGCTGGAATACAAAGGAGTTTATAACTAAGCCTGGTGAACTCTAAATAATCCATTCTTTGGAGAGGCTGGAGATTGGATTTAAGTTCGATTTCAGTTTTTCCTAACATAGGGGCCTCCTTCGGGGCAAGTTGAATCCATGTAAATCCCAGTTTATTTTTCCATATTATAAGGGATATCTTCTACTCAAGGACAAAAAAAAAAAAAAAAATATTTGCATGCATGCTGAGTCTTCCCTGTTTCTCCACCCACGTAGACAGTAAGCTTGAATGGTTGCACCTTTTCTCTCTGAACCCGAAGAGTCCTCAGAATCCTTCTCAACTTGATTTGCAAGAAGTAATTATCAACTGATTGGAGCTTGGGTGTAAAGTGAAACCAATTCACCATTCAGGGCCTGATTGAGCTTTAACATCTGAATTTATGAATCCAGAATATGTTGTACATGATCTGTGTCAGAAGTGTGGCATAAAAATAAACAAAAAATAGAGTCTTAAATTACAGCCCTCAATGGGCACCTGGCTGCTTTAAGTTAAACCTATTCTAAAACAGTTTCTTGATGTTCGGTCCACATCAAAATCGCCTGGAAAGATTTTTTTAAAAATATCAGTACTCAAATTTTATCCTCAGAGATTCTAATTTCATTTTCCTGGGGATGGGTCCTAAGTATCACTTTTTTAAAAAGCATCTCTAATGAATCTAATATGCAGACGAGGTTGATAACCATTGAACTGAAGGAAATAAAACAGTAGTATTAAACACTACTCTCAGATAAGCTTGAGTAACAGAGAATGAGAGAGAATCACCCGTGGGGTTTGATGCAATATGTCCCAGTGTAGGAGGCAGGGATTTTATTTGGCTCTGAAGATTAAACTGGATTTGAATGCATGTTGAGGAGAAGGGAGATAAAATTTCTGGTGTGAGGAGCAGAATAAACAAAAGCACAGAAGTTAAAAGCATGTCTTGAGCAGAGAAGATATAGAGGCTATTTCATATTGGGAGTATTATGTGAGAAATTAGATTGGTTAAGTGCATAGAACTATGGCAATTGACTAGCATTTATCGTTTAAGTTTCTAAATCATTCTATACACCTGCACTAGAACTATAACAAAAGCCTTCAGTTTTACTGACTGAATAAATAATCAGTTTCCTACTTTTAGAAACAAACTAGTTCAAGCATTTAACCTGACCAATAAAGTAAAGAAGGCCTTAATCTGGTAGGAAATACTAGTGACAGCAGTCTGCTGGCCCATTCTTATTTAGATCCCAGAAAGAAGTGGAACCTTTTTCTGAAAATGTTATCCTTTTTAAAAAGTGTAAGAATTCCATAGGCTTCCCTGGTGGCTCAGAGGTTAAAACGTCTGCCTGCAATGCGGGAGACCGTTCACTCCCTGGGTCGGGAAGGTCCTCTGGAGAAGGAAATGGCAGCCCACTCCAGTATTTTTGCCTGGAGAATCCCAGGGACAGAAGAACCTGGTAGGCTACAGTCCATGGGGTTGCAAAGAGTCAGACACGACTGAGCAACTTCACTTTGCTTTTTCACTTTAAGAATTCCATAACAAGTGGAAAATAATTTAACTTAGCATTAAAGTTAGTGAAAATCTACTCTGAAATGGATACATTTTCTTTTTATAACTATTGAACTCACTGGGGCAGAAAATGAAATGGTTTTATACATCATCCTGCAACCATGAAGTACATAACATAAAGCTTTGTAGAATGTGGGTACTGAGTGTACATCTGAAAGTAACAAAATGTAACCAGTTTATGGTCCCTTTTTTCTGGTCTCCAGTTATTGTTATTTTCTTACATTTGAGTTCTTACAAGTCTCCCCTAATTAAGGTTTTGCTGCTACTGTTTTTTCTGTTTTCCTGCTACAACTCATCTATCCAGTAAGCCTCTCAATTTAGATGCATTTCTAAAGTTGTACATAAGATAAGGGCTGCTTTTAAATAGCTTGAGAACAAAATTCACTTAATGTGAGATAAAGGTTAAAAGATAAAAGTAGACTGTGAAAACAGAGATTTACACACAAGTTCTTTGCTATTTAACTTTGAGTTTTGTAGACAGTTCAAAATAGCCTCAGCATACCTCAGTTATTGAATGATCCTTTATGCTATAAACTTTAGGTTAGACTGTGTTTCCACTTAGATGTTGCTAGGAAGAAAAGTTATGACCAACCTAGATAGCATATTGAAAAGCAGAGACATTACTTTGCCAACAAAGGTCCATCTAGTCAAGGCTATGGTTTTTCCAGTGGTCATGTATTGATAAGAGAGTTGGACTGTGAAGAAACTAAGCGCCGAAGAACTGATGCTTTTAAACTGTGGTGTTGGAGAAGACTCCTGAGAGTCCCTTGGACTGCAAGGAGATCCAACCAATCCATTCTAAAGGAGATCAGCCCTGGGATTTCTTTGGAAGGAATAATGCTGAAGCTGAAACTCCAGTATTTGGCCACCTCATGCGAAGAGTTGACTCATTGGAAAAGACTCTGCTGCTGGGAGAGATTGGAGGCAGGAGGAGAAGGGGACGACAGAGGATGAGAGGGCTGGATGGCATCGCCGACTTGATGGACATGAGTCTGAGTGAACTCCGGGAGTTGGTGATGGACAGGGAGGCCTGGCGTTCTGTGATTCACGGGGTCACAAAGAGTCAGACACAACTGAGCGACTGAACTGAACTGAACTGAGGAAATTGCTTTAATTTACCCGGTACATTTGAGTTATTTCCAGTTAGCATCATTTTTCCTTGATTAGCAAGAAAGTAGTAATTTATGAGATGTAAAGTGTTTCACTTGGCTCTGTCCATGGTTCGGTTCAGTTCAGTCCATGGTAGATTACTATTATTTCTAAACTTGACCCTCCAGTTTCTTCTAACTGGTAAACAAGAGACTAAATTAGGTGAAATAATAATAATAGCAATAGTAATAGTTCCATGAGGAATCAACACTATGCACTATTACAGAGGAAACATTTCTCAACCATTTTATTTTCTCCTTTTTATAGATAAGCTTTCCTGCAATCTATAAGAATTCACAAAAATCTTAATCTCAGTGAATGCTGTGAACTTTGTATTTTCTGAAACTACATACATAGAGAGGACTTCAAAATTCTAGGGTTTGGATGAGAAGCAGGATAGGCCCAGAGATCTAGTGTCAGCATAGAATCTCTCTTAAAAGAGGCACATTCCAAAGACAATTGGTTTGGTTGGAGTTTCATTGGGAATAGTGCCCACTCAGATGAGAGATTTCCCAGTATTACACTGAGCTGAAATTTTTCCATATCTCATCCAGGTTTCCTTAATTCATTCATAATCTTACTACCTCGTATAATACATTTTTCTTTTATTATGTATTCCCTTCTAGTTTTTTAATCAGCAAGTTCTTTTTCAGTCATAGGCACACACATATATATTTAAGTATCTTCTATACATATAGTTATACATACATATATATTTCCTTGTATGTTTAAGAAAAAATTTTAGCATCATCTCAGTATTGCAAAGAATCTTAAAATATACAATCCAGTTCTCCATTTGATACTAGAATACTCTCCTGCTACATTCAGGCATCATCTGGGTCAGCCTTGAATATTTACAGTGATGAATATCTCACCACCATTAAAAATCTTTAGATAACTCTAACATTTGAAATTTTTTTCTTACATTGTACCCTAATTTCTATGTATGGTTTTTTCTCTAGTCTTTGACAACAGAAAAATGGAATCTAATGTGTCTTCTATATGCTATTTCCTGTAGTAGTTTCTTATATAACATAGTTTCTGAATCTATCCCTCATCAAGAAAATTTCCTCAAGAATATCACATGCAGAGGTATGATATTCCTAATTCCAGAAAGATACATCTACTAGTAGATGCAAGTATCAGATTATGCAAGTAAGTTTGCAAGTACAGCCAAGTATTAGCTCGGCTTTCTTGGTTTGTTTATCTGTTTTCATCTTATCTCATTCTTGTTGACTTCGGTCAAAGATTATCATTGCATAAAATCAGAAGGTTTCTAACTGATTGTTCAGACATTTTTAATTGTTCATTACTGTATGTTCACCACAAACATGATTTATCTTTACCAGGTGAATTCTTAATGTATTCAGGTGTCTAACTTTAGGGAAACTGTCTCTATTCCAACCTCATGGTTAAATCCTGAACCCACGTCAATTATGATACTAGTTTTCCTTACCGGAATGGATTAAGGAGAAGACATATGACCGAGGTCTAGTCTATGAAATGTGTTTGAAAATCTATAGTGTAGGAAGAGAGGCTTCTGAATAATTTTTTTCTGCAATACTTTTTCCTACAAGCAAAAGGAGACCATACCAAAAAATTAGCTTATCTTCTAGTGCATATTGTCTTACCTGTCTGTGATGCCTGAGAAGAAGGCAGCCTTCTTGCAAGCATGAGGTAAATTAGCCAGAGGACAGGTAGACACACAGAAGACAAACTCGTTCTTTTTTGTTTGTTTGTTTTAAATGTTGGGGTACAAATTAAGCAGAGCAAACATTCAGGTATATAAACTTATGAATTTTGACAAATGTATATATTCATGTAATAATACCATAGTCAAGATATAGTTTCATCATATTGAAGAGTTCTCTTGAGACTGTTTCTAGTCAGTCACCTCCCTCTGCTCTTGGCCCTTGGTAACCACTATATTTTTTCTGTTATAGTTTTTGTTTTCAGAGTGTCATGTGAACAAAATCATACAATATAAAGCTTTCAAATTATCTTTTTTTTACTTCACACAATGTATTTGAGGTTCATCTATATTATCACATAAAATAGTTGCTTGTTGCTTTTTTTTGCTGAGTAGAATTTCATTTTGTGCATATGAAACATGAGCATTGCTTCTTAATGATATTCAACCACAGAATTAATCAAATTGAAAGCCATCCGACTCTGGGTTGTATTGACAAGGAGGACAGTTTTCCTTTTTAAAGTCTTCTGCTATTTGTTGTCCAACCCAGTGTAGTTGACATACCAGATTAATCCACCCTGCTATTAATGATGTCAAACAATGAGTTTAAATATAAGATGGTGTATTTATTCCAAAGTGAGTTCTTTCTAAACAAGTTTGCCTAAAATAACTATCTCTAGTCCATTCACGTAAATTCTATCTTGTTAGACTGGGCACACGACAGTGGCTATCAAGACAGATTTTTGCCTTAATTTTGTCATTTAATATTTGTGCTATTCAGTTGTATTTATGCTGTACAGATTGAGTGAGCCTTCCTTATATCAGCTAATCCAACATAATGATATAACAAAAATTATATATATTGAAATCCAGTCATGTCATCTTTTATTATATTTTCTTTTCCACATTAGACTGTTTAATTTACCCTTTCCAATACAGACAACCACGTTACTCCAATTGTTTCTAGGCTCTCTCCAAGTTGTTTTCCTATTTGATATGTTTGTCCTTAATAATGTAGAGAGCCACTCTAAATTAATTTTTCTCCCACTGATGTTCATTCATTTTAATGAAATTCACTAATGATAGCACCTTTCTAGTAAGAGTCCTGTTAATCCAGAAACACAGTAGATAACATTAATTCAGCATCTATTAAGTTGTTTATACTCTGCCAGATATTTTATTTATATCCTCTTATTTATTTTTCACAATTATTATTTCAACTTTACAAATGAGATCACTAGATATTAAATATTGTCATATTTAATATGACAATATTAAATTGTCATATTTAATATTACAATATTAAATATTATATTGCCCACAAAACATACCCTAGATTAAATTTTCTACACCCAACCATGTAAAATGTCATAAAAAGTAATGTACAACAATGTGCTTCCTTTCTGCACTGTGTTTCTTTTAACTATAAGAGGAGAGCTTTATTTTATTTCATTAACTTCTCAACTTTAAAATAATGAATGTGACAATCTTCTACACTACAATCCACATAATTTTTGTATCTGTTTTGTAGTTTGAAAATTGCTTCAGCTAAAAAAAGTAGTAGCAACAAAATAATCTATTATCAATACATAAGGGGCCCCTGAAGATCTAATAGCATTCCTTGGTAAGCTTGTATTTCTTATGGGTACCAGAAATATAATTAGATATCTCAGTGGATACAACAGGTATAGACATTTTCCTATTATTTGTTAGCTTTCATCTGAAAAAGTGTTAATGAAGGCACCAAATTGTATCCTAAAAGCACATTGAGAAGGCTGAAGGTTCTTCTGTGTGTACTTTGTCAAACTACCTTTACAACATGATAAAACTACTACCAGGTGATCTTCTAAACCATCCTTGAGTGTTTGAGCAATGGCATCAACGCCCTTTCCTAGAAAGTCATAAAGAAGGTTGCCCTGGAGGACTCGCTGGTATTCCTGCCCAATGGTGATTTTTTTCCCCTAATTTGCTTTTATAGTCAATGAGTGTATTTAGTCATGTCTCCATTAATCATCTCCACGGGAACCAGCCAACAAAGGTTATGATGTTCTGTTTTAGGATGTCAGTCCTGGTGTTTGCCTGAATACAGAAATCTCCTAGACAATTAGCCATGGCAATTCCAAAGCTGGTGCTTGGAGGCCTTCCTTCCCTTCAGGGAAGAACCCTGGGAAGCCACAAGAAAGGCCACCAAGCAGGGGAATGTCCTTACTTGAGTTATGCGAGACTAATGTGTAAATGCGTGTAATGAATATGCAAGGAAGATTCTTACGTCAAAAAGCAGTTACTTCTGCTCCAGGCATCAGTGTCTTTACAATAATAACGACTGATGCTTCTGCCTTCTGAGCCAGAGCTGCAATAAATGAAGGGAATCCATTGGTAGTAAAGGTTATCAGCCTATTGTCTTACAATAGGTTGTTTGATTTCCCTCAACTTAAGCATGGCACTCAGGGAAGAATGATGCATAGTGTGTAGAACACTATTTGGAGACAGTTGGGAAATGCATGCTTTGAGAAGTAACTCTGTTTCAAATCTAAGATGTCACTTCAGTTCAGTCACTCAGTCATGTCCAACTTTTTGTGACCCTATGAATCACAGCACGCCAGACCTCCCTGTGAATCACCAACTCAAGGAGTTCACTCAAATTTATGTCCATCAGATCGGTGAAGCCATCCAACCATCTCATCCTCTGTCGTCCCCTTCTCCTCCTGCCCTCAATCCCTCCCAGCATCAGAGTCTTTTCCAATGAGTCAACTCTTTGCACGAGGTGGCCAAAGTATTGGAGTTTCAGCCTCAGCATCAGTCCTTCCAAGGAACACCCAGGACTGATCTTCTTTAGGATGGACTGGTTGGATCTCCTTGCAGTCCAAGGGACTCTCAAGAGTCTTCTCTAACACCACAGTTCATCATTAGTTAGTCCTTAGTTTGTTCCAAAACTTTCTTACCTTATATAACAAAAATAGATCGCAGCTCATAAGGTATTTGAGAAAACTAAATAAAATCTTTTGTATAAAAAGCAAAGATCAGTGTTTGGTATATTGTAGACTCTTGGTTAATGGTAGCTATCATCATTGTTGTTGCATATGTGGATGACAGTTCTACTTTAGGATATCATTTGAGGCTTTTTATACCTTTTATGTATGAGTTCATCAAGTAATTTGGATCCCCAAATACTAAAATATCTGAATGTCAAAAAGTTAACTTATAATTTTTATTAGCTAACTAGAATTTGCCAAAGAAAAAGTTTAATCATAAATTATGTTCAGGTACTTAAATGAAAGATACAGAAATGTTATTACTGTACTCTATTATTCAGCATGAATATACAGTGTCTACATTTTTGTTTGGGTTTTTTAAAAAAATATTTGTTCTCATCCACAAAGTGCTAATTAAGAAACAAACAAACAACAACAACAACAACAACAAAAAATGAGACTCAGGGCTGAGACTGGTTCTTTGTGACATATTTTACATGAAATGACTAGAGAAAGATTTTCTCTGCCACATGACTTTTCTACTCCTTTATATTTCTAGTATTTCCTATGTCTCTTTGCCTTTTAACTAAAAAGGCATAACCAACTACCCATACATAATAGCAATCATACAATAGGTAGTGTGTGTAGAGCCCGCATGAATCCTCAACATTGCTGTAAGTGCTTCCTGTGTGTTATCATAAGGCCATCACAACTCTATGAGGTCTTAGTTTTCCCACTTTATCAATGGGAAAACTAAGGCACAGAAAATGTAGTGGACTTATTTCAGATCACATAGCTAATAAGCAACCTGCCTAGGACTACTACAGAGTACGCTCCTCACCACTCTGCCTCATTGGCTCCAAAGCATCACTGCCTCCATTCGGAGTCTGGTCATAGTGCTGTGGCCCCACCAATCATGATCATCTGTGTGCGTGACTGGTCATCTCACAGTGCCCTTCCTTGGTAATTTTATACAGTTCCATTCTCTGTCTTGATCTCTTTCTAAATACGCTGCTGCAACAACTGTCATAAATACAAACCTTGAGGATTACTTGTGTCTATTTCCTTTTTGCCCATATGGATAGTGAGCAAAACTGATCAGATGATCAGTCAAGAGAAACACTGGGTCCCCAGTACCTAGATTTATGGGACTACACTGTAAAGTCATGGAACAAACTTTTTAACACACCTCTAAATGAATTCTGTTCCATTCAGTGGTGACACAGGTTGGGGGATGTCACAGTAGGGATGTGGTTACTCCTGAACATTGTCCCTATTATTCTTATGGAATTTCCTTTTATATCTGAAACACATTTTTTTTTTTTAATTTTCTTGGTGGTGAATAGTTATGCCTTGAACAAAAGGTGGTAATTTTTGAAAAGAGCCAAAATTTATTTGAACAATAGTATGAAAGAATATTACAGAGTTATGGCAGACAAAGGCAGGAAGGAAGAAATGAGGGAGGGAGGGAAGGAGGGAGGGAAAACAGAGTGAAAGAGAAGGTGGGGGTGAGGGGAAGGACGACAAAGAGAAAGGAAGCAGGAAGGGAAGAAGAAAGAAAAATAAACAGGGTTTCTCTCTGTGATTATAATGGATCCAGAATGCAATTCTGAAAAAAAGGTCTTCAAGAATATTTTAATCTGTATTGAATGGTATGCATTGGAATATATGTATAACCTCCACAGATGACAGCTAGAAAGACAGCATCTTTTTAAAGCTTTGCAAAAAAATGCTTTAAATTTTATAATTTTACCATTTTTTTTAAACACTGAGTCAACAATCCTAAATGTTTGGATCTCCACAGAGGACAACCAGATGACAAAGTAAAGGAGTTTTTGAAATGTGGAATTGCATTTAAACCTGTGCTTGTGTCCCTCGTTATTGATTTTTATAAGTAATCAAATACTCCATTTCTGCATACTATTCCTCCTTTTAGGGCTTTACTACAACTACAACTGTGGAAAGAGAGTGGTTTTAAATAATAATGGAATCTTACTGTTATTATTCAAACTTTACATCATCCTGAAACCAAAACATCTTGTATGTCAGATAAAGCTTTCCATAAGCCTGCATTATCCATCATCCACTCTAGGTTCAAACAGCGGAAGTACCCACTTTTCTTTCAAATAGATTTCTCATCTGTCTCATTTAAGTCCCCTTCTGAACTGTATTCTTTGCCATCCTGTCCTCCCCCTCTCCTTGCCAAATAACTTTTAAAAGTCTCAGGAAAAAATGCTTTGGATTGTGTTGTTTGTGGCAGGGTCAGCATTGCTAATTCTTCCTGAGTGTTCTCAAAATGTGGCTCATCTCCAAAGCCAGAAATGCAAAATAATGTGATTTTGGTCATTTCCTTCATGATCCAATTTAAGGCATTTGGGGGACTTAGATTTTATATCATTAAAAGGTCTTTTAAATTTTGTTATTGAAATAGTCCCTAAAAATTATTTGCATGGTCAGTAATAGATAAATTACATAGTCAATTAATGGTATTATAAACATGTGGTTATGTAACCTCTAAACTCAAAGATCTATCATAAATAAATAAGGCAGAATTCAAATCCTGTGAGAACAAATTACATGCCTCCAGTTTTCCTTAGGAAACAGCTGTAGTGAATCAGGTGGGTTGATGAAAGCCAACTATACTTGGCCTTGAGAGTTGGACTTAATTAACATTCACGACTCTCACTAAAATTTATGAGGATAAACTTTCCTTGGATATTACGGCCCTGCCTTTTTGTTATCTCACGTCATGCTCACTGGCATCCACAAAGTACTTGAATATGTTCAGGGCCTGTGTGTAGAAACTTGATAGCATTTATTTGTAAGGCTTTTCAGGGTTATATGATATTTTCTCAGATAAATGGAACAACAAATTTCCATGAAACTTACAGATTATTAAATGAGAAATGTTCATGCTAGCTAGAGGTAATGTGTGGAATCAATCTGAGTAAAATCCAGTACTAAAGAATTCTTATGTGTTTTTCACGGACATCTGTAGCAGACTCCAGTTGCTAAAGGCTAAGTAATTTTATTTAGCAGAAATACTAAATAGGGTCAGTCACTAACACCTAAATTTTGATATGGACCTAAGCCCTGTGCAGTTTACAAGGAAAGAGCATATTTACAGTTTCAGGAGATGCTTGGGAGATCTGTAAGCAGCAATAGTTGTATACTTTATGCTAATTGTCCCTACCTAAAAATTGCCAGGTGATACAAGAGGTTGGCTAGATCGCTTGCTAGTATATGGATGGATGAAAGAGCAAATTTTATAGGAGCAAAGGCAAATTGTTCATATTAATCAGACTTGATCATTGACTTGATCAGATAATTTAATATTTGTTGCTGCTGCTGCTAAGTCACTTCAGTCGTGTCCGACTCTGCGCGACCCCATGGATGGCAGCCCACCAGGCTCCCCCGTCCCTGGGATTCTCCAGGCAAGAACACTGGAGTGGGTTGCCATTTCCTTCTCCAAAGCATGAAGGTGAAAAGTGAAAGTGAAGTCGATCAGTGGTGTCTGACTCCTAGCAACCCCATGGACTGCAGCCCACCAGGCTCCTCCGTCCATGGGATTTGCCAGGCAAGAGGACTAGAGTGGGTTGCCATTGCCTTTTAGTCATTAGTATTAAATTAATTTTCTAAGGAAGATTTTCCTAAGTTGAGATTTTCTTTTTATGTATTTATTTTTCATTCATTGGATGACATCACTGACTCAGTGGATGTAAGTTTGAGCAAACTCAGGGAGATAATGAAGGACAGAGAAGTCTGGCATGCTGCAGTTCATTGGGTCACAGAGTTGGACACGACTTAGCAACTAAACAAAAATAGCAGTTTTTCATTCAAACTGTGAATTTATTCTTCTTAAATTGTTATTTTATATTGGAGTATAGTTGATTATGGAGAAGAAAATGGCAACCCTTTCCAGTATTCTTGCCTGGGAAACCCCATGGACAGAGAAGCCTCGTGGGCTACAGTCCATGGGCTCACAAAAGAGTTGGACAAGACTAAGCGACTAAAACAACAGTTGGTTAAAATGTTGTGTTAGTTTCAGGTGTACAGCAAAGTGATTCAGTTGTAATATACATGTATCTATTCTTTTTCAAATTATTTTCCCAATTAGGTTATCACATGGTTTTGAGCAGAATTCCCTGTGCTATACAGTAGAACCTTGTTGATTCAGACAATAAAAAATCTGCCTGCAAAACAGGAAACCTGGGTTCAATCCCTGAGTCAGGAAGATCCCCTGGGGAAAGCTGTGGCAACACACTCAGTATTCTTACCTGGAGAATTTCATGGATAGAGAATCCTGGTGGGGTATAGTCCATGGGATCGCAGAGTCCAACATGACTGAGAGACTAACACAGTGTTGGTTATCTATTTTAAAATATACTAGATGGCACCCCACTCCAGTACTCTTGCCTGGAAAATCCAATGGGCGGAGGAGCCCGGTAGGCTGTAGTCCATGGGGTCGTGAAGAGTCAGACACGACTGAGCAACTTCACTTTCACTTTTCACTTTCATGCATTGGAGAAGGAAATGGCAACCCACTCCAGTGTTCTTGCCTGGAGAATCCCAGAGACGGGGAGCCTCGTGGGCTGCGGTCTATGGGGTCCCACAGGATCGGACATGACTGAAGCGACTCGGCGGCAGCAGCAGCAGTATGTATATATCAATCCAAAACTCCCAATTTATCCCTCTGCCATGACCTTTCCCCTTTAGTAACCATAAGTTTCTTTCCAAAGTCTGAGTCTATTTCTGCTTTTTATTTTATTATTTTTTATTTTTTTTATAGTGCATTTATATTTTATTATACATGATTCTTTCTTTTTTTTTATTTTTTATTTTACTTTACAATTCTGTATTGGTACACCCATGGTGGATTCATGTCAATGTATTTCTGCTTTTTAAATAAATTCATCCATATCATATTTTTTAGAGTTTACTATAAGTGATATCATCTATCTGTCTTTCTCAGTCTGACTTACTTCACTCAGCAGTGCAATCTCTAGGTCCATCCATGCTGTTGCAAATGAATTATTTCATTATTTTCCTGTGGCCCAGTAATATTCCGTTGTATATATTATATACCATATCTCCTTTATCCATTCATCTGTTGATGGACATTTAGGTTGCTTCCATGCCTTGGCTATTGTAAACAGTGCTACAATGAATATTGGGGTGCATGTATCCTTTCAAACCATGGTTTTCTCTGGATATATGCCCAGGAGTAGGATTGCTGGATTTGAGAGAGACATTACTTTGCCGACTAAGGTCCATCTAGTCAAGGCTATGGTTTTTCCTGTGGTCATGTATGGATGTGAGAGTTGGACTGTGAAGAAGGCTGAGCACCAAAGAATTGATGCTTTTGAACTGTGGTGTTGGAGAAGACTCTTGAGAGTCCCTTGGACTGCAGGGAGATCCAACCAATCCATTCTGAAGGCGATCAACCCTGAGATTTCTTTGGAAGGAATGATGCTAAAGCTGAAGCTCCAGTACTTTGGCCACCTCATGTGAAGAGTTGACTCATTGGAAAAGACTCTGATGCTGGGAGGGATTGGGGGCAGGAAGAGAAGGGGAGGACAGAGGATGAGATGGCTGGATGGCATCACGGACTCGATGGACGTGAGTCTGAATGAACTCCGGGAATTGGTGATGGACAGGGAGGCCTGGCGTGCTGTGATTCATGGGGTCGCAAAGAGTCAGACATGACTGAGCGACTGAACTGAATTGAACTGAACAAGAAGAATTGGGCTTCACTGGTGGCTCAGTGGTAAATAATCTACCTGCCAATCCAGGAGACATGGGTTTGATCCCTGGATCAAGAAGGTCCCCTGGAGAAGGAAATGGCAACACTCTCCAATATGCTTGCCTGGAGAATCCCATGGATAGAAGAGCCTGGTGGGCTACAGTCCATGGAGTGCCAAAGGTTGGAAACAATGATTAAAAAACAGCAACAAAAAGAATAACTTAAACCATATCAAACAGTCAACATTTAATTACTCAATTGAAACTTATTTAATAGTCCATATACTTACGCATCTGGGGGCACTTTTGACTCCTATTTAAGGTGAATGAATGAATGAGTATTTAACAAAGTCAATTAATTAGTAACTTTTACCAATATCTTTTCAATAAGCACCTTGCAAACTCTTTTCCCATCTCAATGAAGCCCAGTGCTCTTACTCTGAGAAATAAAACCTTATCTATGGATGTTTGATTGGGAATTCAATATTTTTACATTTAGGAATAAAATTATCTGTAAGAGTATATCTTATTCTGACTAGTTCTGAACACAGATGTTTGGCAGAATTGTGCTACCAAGAAAATAGAAAAAATTGAAAATATAATTAAATAAAAAGTATTCATGACCACCAAGGCCTAACTGCTTTTAATATTTTGGTATATGGTCACTCAGGCATTTTTTTGTGCACATATGTGTGTGTTAATTGCTCAGTCATGTCTGATTCTTTGCAACCCCATGGACTGTAGCTCGCCAGGCTCCTTTGTCCATGGAATTCTCCATGAAAGAATACTGGAGTGGGTTACCATTCACTTCTCCAGAGGATCTTCCCAACCCAGGGAACCCGGGTCTCCCACATTGCCGGCAGATTCTTTCCCATCTTAGCCAGCAGGGAAGCCCATGTGGTAGCATGTAAGTATGTATGCATTATAATATATACGTTATAAATCCTTAAAAACAATAGGTAATTAAATATATAATACAAGATATGACATAATAAAGCTTTTTCAAATGAAAACAATTATAATTCTATAATTCTTGCCATTTTTCATTTTACCTTCTGATTTGTATTCATATTTCTACCTAATTGTAATCATCAAATTCATACTTCAATAACTTCTTTGATAAGAAAATTATAACTATATTTTTACTGCTTTCAGGCAATTCTTTTAATACACATTCCTCTCAAATTCATCCAAGAAGTGAAAAACCATGACATTTACATCAGAAGTATTTTAGCCTTTTTGGGTGACAACTCAGTAGACTTATTTTAAAAAGCAATAACATAAAAAATTCCAAACATCTTATTTCCATATGGGAAGCAGCTGTTCTTTTTTATATTGGTGAAGGGAGATTTTTGTGCTCTCTGCTGTGTCTGGCCTACTGGGGCCCTGATCACTGAAATCCGCCTCCTGTTCCTATGCATCTTGGAGAACTGGTGATAATATAGTTAATATTTATCAGAATTTCTTCTGTGACAACACTGTGCTATGCATTTTACAGTCATTAACTCATTTATTTCTCCAATTGCCATTTTAAAGATGAAGGAACTCAGAAAGCTCTTATATCTTGCCCAGCTCGTGGAAATAAGTGGCAGGGCCAAAATTTTCATCTGCTTGTTGCAGGAGTCCGTGGGCTCTAGCATAGTGTTTTCCTGCACTCATCTGAGAAGCTGTTTTCCACTGCTGATTGGGAGACCAGTAATCAGATGCCTTATGCTGGAACCCTCTCTATCTTATTAGTTGTCTTCACATCTTGGAGTAAATAGTTCTAGCTTTTAGAAGAGCCTAGCTGTGGAAAATCTACCATTCTACTCCTGGGAAAGCTCCTGACACACTGTTCCTTTTCTAGCAATTTCTCATTTCTTGAGTTACTTTGAATCAGTGCCATGCCAGTCATTAGCTGGTTCTACTTTATTTCTCTCCTGAGATTGTAAGCTTTATGTCTCCCTGGCCCCCAGACAACTTGTATATATTTCTCTTATCTTCAGTTTCTTATCCACTTGAGATATTTGAAGGAGCCCCTGTAATTTTCAAAGTAATTTAATTCTTGAAAAATCTTCCATATCATTTACCAGTTACTCAGGGCAAAAATTTTGGAGCCAACCCTGAATCCCCCTTTTCTCTCTTATTCTGCACCCAAATCATCAGCACACCCTATAGGTTCCACTTTCATATTCTCAAGATACAACATTTTAGGATGAAACCCCTTCTTACTCTTTTTTTTATTGCTGTGACCCGCTCCAAGCCCCTATCATCATTCTTCTTCTAGTCTTGCCTCCATATTGTATTAGTTACAGAGGCTAGAGGGATCCTATAGAAATCTCTGTCATATTGGATCAGTCTTCTGCTCAAAGTTCTCTTATCTCAGAGCAAAAGCCATACACCTGCACAGGCCTCCATGCTCTGATTCCCTTCTCCTTGCCGTCCTACCAATGTCCCTATTTGTCTAGTTAAACTGGCCACCTGCACTTCTCAAATAAGCCAAACATCTTTATACTTCATAGGCTTTGCACTTGTTTTTCTCTCTGGCCGGGACATTTTTCTGGCCAACAGATATGTGACTTGATTCTCCATTTTATTTCACATCTTCCCTTGGAGTCACTTGTTCAAAATCCGTTCCTGGGCTTTGCGATCTGATGGGCTAAAGCCCGCAAGGCTCCTCTGTCCACGGGATTCTCCAGGCCAGACTACTGGAGTGTAGCCATTCCCCTCTCCGGGGGATCTTCCTGACTCGGGGATCTTCCTGACTCAGGAATCTAACCTGCATTGCAGGTGAATTCTTTACCTTCTGAGCCACCTGGGAAGCCCTTTATATAAGACAGTAACTCTCAACCTCAAAGTGCCCTATTCTGCCTTTCCTTGTTTTATTTTCCACCAAAGCAGTTGATCAAAACCCAACCTTTAACACATTCATTTCTTTGTCTGTTGTATTCCTACTAGAATATAATCTTCATGAGGGCATGCAGTCTGCTATTTACTGATATACTGTTAGCCTAGAATAGCACCCACCACACAGCAAATATTTGTTGTGTACATGAATATAATACACCTCACTGTTGAGGGGTCATTTTAGGATAGTGCTTGTTATTTGGCAGGTAGGGTGCCCCAAAATGCAAGTCACATTAATAAGAATACTTAAAATATATCTATATTTTAGTAATTCATGTGATATATTGACACCTGAGCCCAGAACTGAATTTATCATAGTTATGAAATTTAATTAATCAAATAATTATATAAACAAAGTAAATAAATTTATTTGTTTGACTATGTAAGCTTATACACAGCACTTGCCTTTGTTTAGTCCAATAGGTCACCATCAGCATTCTACACCTGGGCTCTGTGCCATTTTATAACACAGAGTATGTTCTTATTAGGTAGTTAGAATAGGGAAAAGAGTCCAGAATGGTGGTGGCTAAAAGATAAGGAAGAAAAAAGCCCACGAAAATAGAACAAAGGAAGGTCTGAGGACCAGAGCGAGGACCTCAGGTAAAACAAGCAACACTCCTGGCTGGCCCAATTTACATAGGACAGGCCTCGGGGCGGGGAATATCTAAAAAGAGGAGCCAAAGCTAGCTCTCTTTCTCCCTTGCACACTGGGGTGCTCTTCTCTTCATGTCTTTGGATCGACGTGCACTCAAGCCTTGAAGATGGATTTTCCTGCTATCTTCTAAATAAAATAGAGCTGTAACATTGAGCTATAACGCTGATTTGTCTAAGAGCTATAACACGGTCTGTCCAAGACCCCAGAGCTGTGAGACGCCGAGGGCTTTACTGTCCGTCACTCCAAATCTTTGTTGTGATGAGACAGAACCGAGGAGCATGCAGTCGCCTGACATTCTGAAGTGGAATAATGTTGCTGTGGCTTCCTTTTTCCTCTTAATTGTCCCTATTTCTAAGGCTTTTTCTCCATTCTACCCTTACCTCTCTGTTAGAAAACTATGATAGTTGTTAAAGCTGTAATTATAAGGGCAAAATTTGCTTTTCCCAAATTGGGTCAAGATCTTTTTGTTGCTTTATGTAACGTTTTCTCTTTTCTTCTAAGAAACATTTAACAAAAGCTGCCATGCAGAATAAGAAGAGGAAAGTAAAATCTCCAAAACCGAAAAGAATTATGGCTTTTTTCACAAATTGAAAACTGATTAGAATTAAACATCACCTGCCAAATTAGCCTCAAATACTGATCTGAATATGATCCAATTTCATTTAGAAAATAAATCTTAAATCAAATGGTTCTTTAAAAAATATCCACATAAAAGATGACCTAAGCCAAATACTGATAAATATATACACAGAAAGCAGGAGACATGGGCTAATGTAGGGGAAAAAAAAGATTTTTTTTTTTCTTTTTGGTGGTTTATTATGACCAGAGTTGAATCCACCTATTTACAGTTTTCAGAGAAAGAAAATAGTTTTTTCGGACCACAGATGAACAGAGACCCTGACAGAGTTTTCCTGCTCCCTGTCTACCATGTCATCAGTGTTTTCTGGGAGAGGAATCTGAGGTGGTTTTCCAGCTAAGTGGTTACAGCTGTTTCCACGGCATCAGTCAGATGGAGTTTCTGCTCATGTTGACTTTGGCTAAAATCTTCCCCATGAGCCCAGCAGCATAAGAGCATTTGCTCTGAGGCCTGGGGCTCTGGACAAACATTCCAGTTTCTAAGTTCTTCACATTAACATTTGATAAATTCTTCTCTTAATTTCTCCTGGAGAAAAGTCAAAGACACTGGAGAGCCCCCAATGCCCTGTGACAACCATGGTATTTCCCCCACACAGAACACTTTTCTTCTTTATAAATAGCTGAAAAGCTGAAAAAAATAATAATGTGTGCAAACTATGCCAATCTATGAAAAAATGCATTCTTTTAAATATGTTTCAACACATTTTGACAGATTTCTGAAACACAAGACTCCTTTGAAGACTTTAAAAATAAAAGAGTAAAAAAGGCTTTAAAGCAAATTCTGAATCACTTGGTGTCAAAAGGTGCTATGAGAAAATTTGAAGTGTAGTTACGGAGTTAATTAGGGGGGTCAGCTGTCATAATTGCATGAAGTAGGATAGCACTTCTTAATGTTATTTTGATAACCTTTCAAAAATGGCAAGTCTAATGCTTGCTTTTGGTTAAAATAGTTTTATGTGGATCCTCACATTAATAAGAGGCAAAAATTAAGGATTTATTCTTCAGCAGCTGAAGTATGGGACACAAAATGTTATAACAAAATGGCATTAGAAAATGATTCATTTTTGTTAACTGGTCAGCATTAAATGGCCCAAACATGCAGTGGATGAAATCTGCCTGCCTTTGGGATAACAGTAGAGGAACTGGCTTTGGTCTCTACTCAAGGATTCCAGTTGTAAATAACAGAGCCCATGGTGGAAAAGGTTATAAAAATGATAACATAGATGCCAAAAAAGATGTTAGAATCTTTTACCTAACAAGTTCTGAAAGTATACTTTTAAAAGTTATTTTAATAAATCTGTCAATGTAGTCAAAATAGGTATTAAAGTGATATTTCAAAGTTCTATCAAGTCCTCTACTGTGATATTTATGTAAGGTTACACTAAGACACAAACTGGTTACATGCACTTATTTTATACACACACGTAAATGTGTATATCACTACAGTATTGTATATGTTTCTGTATGCATAATTTAGAAGGTAAACTCTACCACAGCATAGCCCTTGATTGTTATACTGATTCATCAGATAATGCTCATAACAAATAACCTGATATCTAAGGCTGTATTATGTTATTTGCAACATTATTCTAATGATAAATAAAATGCACATTGTTCATATGTTTGTAGGTGTATATATGTATATATACATGTATATATGTTGTGCTGTGTTTAGTTGCTCAGTCGTTCTTTGCAACCCCAGGGACTGTAGCCCACCAGGCTCCTCTGTCCATGGGGATTCTCCAGGCAGTGGATTGCTGTGCCCTCCTTCAGGGGATCTTCCCAACCCAGGGATTGAAGCCAGGTCTCCCACATTGCAGGAGGATTCTTTACAATCTGAGCTACGAAGGAAGCCCATATATATATCCCCACTTATTTCAGGACAACTTAAAACCTTGTAAGATAAAAATAATCTTAATTTTGACAGTGTAGGGTGATGCCTAAGAGTGTGGTCTTCAGAGACAACTTTCATGAGTTTAAGTCCCACTTAGTGCCTTGCTAGCTGTTTAGCCCTATTCCAATTATTGATCTTATATGTCTCGGGTTTCTCATTTGTAAAGTGAGAATAAACAGGCATTTAATCCATATACTTACATAATGTTACTAAATCCAAGTTTGTACTGCTCACCACCTGACAGGCCATAAATTGAGAGATGAGGTGTTGGACTAAGGAATAGCAACTTTATTTGGGAAGCCAGCAGTCTGAGAAAATTGTGGACCACTGTCCCAATAAACCGCCTTACCTGACTTAGAATTCAGGCCTATTTTGTGCTAAAAGGGAAGGGGTTATGGCTTGTTATTGAAAGTTTCTTCTGCAGGAATTCTTTTGTCTTGCAACTGTCCATGCAGGTCTGGTCTTAATGTGCCTGTAAAACTTGGACAAGACAACTGTTATTTCCTGCCCTTTTTAATTTTTTTTTTTTTAAGTTGCTTATTTTTAGCTGTGCTAGGTCTTCATTGCCGCGTGGGCCTTTCGCTATTTGTGGTGAGCAGGGGCTACTCTCTAGTTACAGTGCACAGGCTGCCCATTGCAGTAGCTTCTCTTGTGGAACGTGGGTTCTAGAGTACTTGGGCTTCAGTACTTGCAGCACATGGGATTCAGTAGTTGTGGCTCCTGGACCCTGGCGCACAGCTCAGTAGTTTTGGCGCACAGGCTTAGTTACTCTGCAACATGAGCAGTCTTCCTGGATCAGGGATTGAACTTTTGTCTTCTGCATTGGCAGGCAGATTCGTTACCATTGAGCCACCAGGGAAGCCCCTCACAGCTTTTTTTAAAAATATACCTTTTATGGTCAACCCTGAAATGTACAACCTTGAAAATGGGCTATCATGTATATTTCAAGCTAAGGGCAACATTCTTTTACAAAGTGCAGAGCCAGCATGAAAAGCACAGGCAGGAGAGAACGGTTAGCACAATATGGAGTCAAGTTTGTTCTCTGTTACAATAAGAATTAAATACATATTCTATTTAAAGTGCTTACAAAGCACCAGCCAAATCAACTCTCAATTTTAAAAAATCATTACTTTTTCTAATTTAATGCAACTCACTTTTTAATGAATAAATGTTCTCTGTAATCTTGTGCCAGTGGTCATCTAACATAAGCTTAAATATTTAAGTGAGGATGCTTTCTGGAAGAGCCCAGGGCTTGCTGTATAGCCCTAAAACTCAACATTCTAAAAACAAAGATCATGGCATCTAGTCCCATCACATCATGGCAAGTAGATGGGGAAAAACTGGAAACAGTGATTGACTATTTTCTTGGGCTCCAAAATCACTGCGGATGGTGACAGGAGCCATGAGATTAAAAGGCACTTGCTCCTTGGAAGAAAAGCTATGACAACCTAGAAAGCACATTAAAAAACAGAAACTTCACTTTGCCAGTGAAGGTCTATTCCGTCAAAGCCATGGTTTTTCTGCCAGTCATGTATGGATGTGAGTGTTGGACCATAAAGAAGGCTGAGCACTGAAGAACTGATGCTTTCGAACTGTGATGCTGGAGAAGACATTTGAGAAATACTGCATGCACTCAGATATTTCTTAGACAGCAAAGAGATCAAACCAGTCAATCTTAAAGGAAATCAACCCTGAATATTCATTGAAAAGAATATCCCTGAATTTTCTAGATGCTTAGATCAACTTTGATAATTTCTACACCTTCCCTGTTACAAACCTTCAAACACTTAAAGCCTTCTTTAATCCTACTCTTAACCCCCTATCTCTAATTACTCCTACCAGGCCAAACATATTGCATACACTCAGATATTTCTTCTATTACATGATTTCATTAGTCTCTTCCCATCTTAGTGAGAGTTTTGGAAACTCGTAGTTTTTCAGCCTTTGAGCCTCGTAGGTATATTATCTTTCCTAACTTGGATAGGTACTTATATTGCTATCATATAACAGTGTTCTTGCCTGGAGAATCCCAGGGACGGGGGAGCCTGGTGGGCTGCCGTCTCTGGGGTCGCACAGAGTCAGACATGACTGGAGTGACTTAGCAGCAGCAAACATTTTGGTTATATTGTTTTTGGTCAAATAAAACACCTTGATCTCTTTCATATAAATTTTTATAAATAAGCCTCCTGTAATTCTTTCCTGTATTGCAAATATTGACTCTAGGATTTCTATTTTTAACAATAACAGAATGACTTCTATCAAACCAAACCTACTAGCCAAGAAAATCTATAAAAGCTGGATCAAACAACAACAAAAACAAAGACACAAGTATCCTGTGTGGTTGCAGACATTAGCAATCAAACAAGACAGCCATGACTTGAGGGGTCAACATACTTAAGAAAAAGGCATGGGAGTACCCCCCACTTCTTTCTCTCTAGTAAGGTAGCAATCTGGAACTTTTAGCAAATTGTGGAAACAAAGATTGCATTCACAAGCTACCAAAACAGCATATCCCAGAGTCAAGTAAACCACAGAGACATGAGTCTCTAATTAGTACGTCTTTTCCTCTTCAAGATGCTTGGCAAAACCAAAGCATCCAATTAAAAAGGGAAGATCCAAGTGGAAAGTGACTATTGAGACAAGCGGAGTTTGAGGCATTCTGAGACCATACAAGGAGATGAGGAAGACAGAGCCTCTTTACAGTCTGGAAAAAGTGAAAGTCTACCTTCTCTTCTTTGCCTTTTCTGATATGATTAATCCTGAGGCCCCAGTTTTTTTCTGTGCTCTTTGTCTGAGTAAAGAGGCACTTGTCTAAAAATTCTGTCTTGTTAGAGTGCCTCCTTTTTTGTTCTTTAGGCAAAGTGAACAGGCTTTTATCAGGGCGCTTTTGTTGGTTTTTTTTTTTTTTTGGTCTACTTCAGTTGATGCTTCCAGCTCCATGTCTAGGATGGAAGCAAGGTTCCCAGCCAGTCTGCCCTCTTCACTCCATCTTTCAGGGTCCAATTAATTAATTATATCACGTACACAGTTTTCAGTTGTATTTAGCAGGAAGAATAGGGAAAAATATATTTACTTTATCTTCCTGAAAGCTTGAATTTCCTCTTAGTTTTCTTTTACATGAAAATAATTTGCTGTTGTTCTTAGGTCTCTAAAGTATGCCCAGGTCTTTTGCCACTCCATCAACTGTAGGTTGTCAGGGTCTTCTGGCCACGGGATTCTGGGAATACCGGAATGGGTAGCCATTTCCTTCTCCAGAAGATCTTCCCAGCCCAGGAATCATAACCGCATTTCCTGCACTGGCAGGCAGGTTCTTTACCATTGAGCTACCAGGGAAGCCAAAAATGCCTTTATGTAGCCTTTATTCTTGAGGGATATTTTTGTTTGGATAGCAAATTATTCTGTGTTGGTAGACTTTTTCCTTTCAGCATTTTAAAAATGTTCTATGTTCTTCTGAATTCATAGTTTTTGCTAAGACACTAGCCATCAGTTTTTACTATTTATTTCATTTTTCTCTGGCTGGCTTTATAAAATTTAGTGTTTACCATTGATTTTTAGCAGTTTTACATGATTTGTTCAGGTGTGTTTTTATTTATCCTGTTTGGAATTTTTTGAACTTCTTGAATTTGTAAACTTATGGATTTGCAGTTTTGGAAATTTTCAGCCATTTAAAAAAATCACCTTTTAACCCTTTCTTCTCTTTTACTGAGATTCCAGTTAAACCTATGCTAAATAAACCATTTGTAAATGTCCCACATATCCCTGAAACTTTCATTTTTTTCAATCACTTTTTTCACTTGGATAATTTTTATGGTCTATTTTCTGTAATTTTTCTTACAGTATTCACGATGGCTGAGTCAAATAAAATCTTATGTTATCATGCAGAAGCAGAACTACATCAATTATATTGGAGTCTTTGTCTATCATTGGGGTCCCAAAGATAAAATTTTAAAAAATACTACATAAAATCATCTTTATCTCTGAATTATCCCTAAATAAAACTTCTATATTAAAAATATTAGCTATAAACTGGGAAAAATATTTGCAAACAAAAGTAACAGTATAAAAGACGTTCATGAAGATTTCCAAATTAATACAAAAAAATAATAGGAAAAAAGATATTAAGAGGGAAATCAGAGATATGGAAACTGAAAGGACATAAATATATGCTAAAAATTCTTAAATTCTCTAGTACACAAACAAATGAAAGCTAAAATAAGTTGTTACTTCCCATGTACAATCTGAGCAAAACATGAAAAGCCTGACAATACTAGATTTTGGTGAGAATGTGGAGCAACAGGAACTTTCATGAATTACTGGAGGGAAAAAATTTTGGCATGGCTATACAGGAGAAACTTGGTAAAAATTAGTAAATAGATAAGCCTAAGCTATGAACAATAATCCCACTTCTAGATATATATCCTAAATAAATCCTCAATCATAAGGACAGCATTACATGGATTTTATTGCAACAAACCCTTGTAAAGAATATAAATATTTATTAATATGGTGTTACAGACTAAATTGTATCTCCTCAAAATTATATGTCAAAGCCCCAACTTTCAGGACATCAGAATATGAATGTACTTGCAAATAGAGTTAATTAAGTTAAAATTAGGTCATTTGAGTGGGCCCTAATCAAACATGACTGGCACTTATTAGAAGAGAACATTTAAACACAGAAAAATACAGGGGGAAGACCTTGTAAAGACACAGGGAAAAGACGGCCATATGTAAGCCAATGAAAGAGGCCTCTGAAGAGTCCAGCTTGCTGACATCTTGTCTAGCCTCCAAAATTGAGAGAAAATAAATGTCTGCTGTTTAAGTCACCCAGCTGTGATACTTAGTTACAACTAATATATAGGATAAATTAATGATCTAGTATATTTATTTATTATTCCTACATAGCAATGATAATGAATGGGTGAATGCTCACTGTATTTATGTGCATAAATTTGAAGGAGATAACTTGAAAAATGATATACGTATGAAATGATTTATAAAAAGTACTGAATACTCTAAACTCTGCTTCATATTTTATATATGCATACCCATGTAGTTAAAGAATACTTTGATAGAAAAGTTAAACAGCCTCTTCAGAGTTCTTATCTCTGGGAGGAAAAAATGAAATTGGGGTGGTGAATAAAGAAATCTTCAAGTGTATTTGTGAGGGAGAGAAAGAAAAGGGAACTGAAGAAATATGCAAAATATTAATTTTCCTGGATGCATGTGATAAGCACATGAATTTATTTTAATAAAATTTTTTATGTTTAAATGTATGTAATGGATTAAAAAGAGAAGTGGATCATTATATGATAACTGATTTTATGTTGTTAGTTGTTAATTGTTGTTTTAGTCACTGTGTCCACCTCTTGCAACCCCATGGACTGTAATCCAGGTATCGAACCTGTGTCTCTTGCATTGGCAGGTAGATTCCCTGAGCCACCAGGGAAGCCCTTAGTTGTTATTATTCAGTTATTAATTCAGTTATTCAGTTGTATTCAGTTATTAATCAATCCCAATTCTTTCTGTGGAAGTTTGCATCTAAAACTATTTCTTAGAAAATTTCTTTTACAATAGGCTATACATGAAATAAATTGTATTTCTTCATTGCTTATCATATCAGAGATAACTATAAGGTACCCATCAAATAGCTGCAACTATTTTCTACAGTGGTAGAATTAAAGATAACTTTTCAAAAATGCCAATTAAAGAATAATAAATTTAAATGACAACATTTAGACCAAAAATTCTGTTTTTTTCATTTCTATTTTCTGAGCAAAGTTGGCCTGTGTGTGATTGGGATTGTATTCATTTTTTCTCTCTTGCTCCTTAGGCAATTGTTACCTCCTTCTAACTGTGTTAAATATTTTTTAAAAGGCAGGAAAATCAATTTTAATTTAATTGCACTGTTGCTGACCTATTCAACAGTTTAGCCAGAAAACTCAATGAGTGATATGGAAAGAAGCAGAAATTGAGATAAGTATTAGAAACCCCACCCTATCTTTCAGGTTTGAAATTATAATCAGTATGACAAATTGAGTGTCTGAGAAAAAGTGCATTAAAATTAAAAAAGAAAAACAGAAATGTCTCTCTCTCAATGTTAGACAGCTCCATTTTAAAACGTATTTTTCTGATGGAGTGAGGCTAGATCATCTAACATGAAAGGACTCAGAGGGCAATATTGTACTGCAACTGTAAGGCCACCAGCAGGTATTTTTATTTCCAAGATGAAGTCAGTCTATTAGAAACATTTTTAGAATTTTTACGGTTTATCACACATTGGAAGTGGAAAAAAAGAATACCTTGAGAAATAACTTAACCACTTTAATGTAGTGATGTGGAAATTGAGACACCCCAAGTTAACAGTCTTGATCAGAATATTAATGGGGGTTCAGAGCAGAGTCAGTAGTAAAGCTCACTTATGATCTATATTTAATCTTTCCTTTTGAAAAGGCTACTCCATTTAGTAGATGCCTTCATTAAAATATTCAGTTCTTTGCTTTAAAAATGCTTCTGCACAATTTCAGTGGGGATGTTTATGACACTTGCCTTTGGATTGTGAATGCAACCTAGGTCTAATGCTAACCAACTGACTCCATGTACAAGGACACGGAACAACAGATTGGTTCCAAATAGGAAAAGGGGTACGTCAAGGCTGTATATTGTCACCGTGCTTATTTACCTTATATGCAGAGTACATCATGAGAAATGCTGGGCTGGATGAAGCACAAGCTGGAATCAAGGTTGCCAAAGAAATAACCTCAGATATGCAGATGACACCACTTTTACGGGAGAAGGTGAAGAAGAACCAAAGAGCCTCTTGATGAAAGTGAAAGGAGAGTGAAAAAGTTGACTTAAAGCTCAACATTCAGAAAACGAAGATCATGGCATCTGGTCCCATCACTTTATGGGAAATAGATGGGGAAACACTGGAAACAGTGCCAGAGTTTATTTTTCTGGGCTCCAAAATCGCTGCAGATGGTGATTGCAGCCATGAAATCAAAAGATGCTTACTCCTTGGAAGGAAAGTTATGACCAACCTAGACAGAATATTAAAAAACAGAGACATTACTTTGCCAACAAAGGTCCATCTAGTCAAGGCTATGGTTTTTCCAGTGGTCATGTATAGATGTGAGAGTTGGACTTTAAAGAAAGCTGAGCACTGAAGAATTGATGCTTTTGAACTGTGGTGTTGGAGAAGACTCTTGAGAGTCCCTTATACTGCAAGGAGATCCAACCAGTCCATCCTAAGGGGATCAGTCCTGAGCATTCATTGGAAGGACGGATTTTGAAGCTGAAACTCCAATACTTTGGCCATCTGATGCGAAGAGCTGACTCGTTTGAAAAGACCCTGATGCTGGGAAAGATTGAGGGCAGGAGGAGAAGGGGACAACAGAGGATGAGATGGTTGGATGGCATTATCAATTCAATGGACATTCAGTTCAGTTCAGTCGCTCAGTTGTGTCCGACTCTTTGCGACCCCATGAATCGCAGCACGCCAGGTCTCCCTGTCCATCACCAACTCCCAGAGTTCACTCAGACTCACGTCCATCGAGTCAGTGATGCCATCCAATCTCAATGGACATTAGTTTGGGTATAACTCCAGGAGTTAGTGATGGACAGAGAAGCCTGGCATACTGCAGTCCATGGGATGGCAAAGAGTCGGACATGACTGAGCGACTGAACTGAACTGAACTGGCACTTCTCAGTGCAGGTGCCTTTGAAGTTGCTCAGATTCCAGGCCAGCTGCCAAATTGCCTGGGCAAGCAGGGGCACTGAACACTGCCCTGTTGATTTTGGAGACCTGACCAAATTTGTGTCCTTCATTCCTAAGAGTCACTAGACCATCTGATAGCTGAAGAATTCACTTAAGTATAGTGAAAGCAAACAACTTTTCTAAGTTGATTGCTTTTTCCCACCTTCTTGTGCCCATTCCTTTCTCTCTATTCTTAAATAATATCAAGTTTACTGCTTTGACAATCAAAAGAAGTCACCCAAATTGGTTTCTGAATCAGTCTAGAAACATTTTCTGAATGCCTACCATATTCCAGGAAGCATGCTAACTATATCAGAATGTGCCTTGAGTACAGGACAATCTGTACAGCCAGGTCTTCCTCAGGCTATTTGGACTCAGAATGCATTGTTGGTGATCTTTTTCAGATGTAGACAATCTAGTTCCTTCTTCATCCCCCCATATCTGTCATTCATGAAAACAGTGATCCAGTGTACCTAGAGTTATTACAAATTTTTGAAACAAGCCCAGATCATGTGACAAAGAGAGATCCCGTGCGGTCTTTTTCAGATTCTTTCTGGGGGTCTAACTAGGGCGCTGACACTTTTCAGACCACTTCTGCCACCATCAGCATCACTATAACAATTCCTGCTTGCGTTGAGTGATATCTACTTAGCTCCAAGCTGAGATCAAAGTAAAAGCAGTTCAAGCACAAGAGAGACCAAACAATATAGGGTGAAGGGTAGGAAGGAAAATAGCTACCATTTCTGAAAGACTGTTGCTGCTGCTGCTAAGTCACTTCAGTCGTGTCCAACTCTGTGTGACCCCATAGGCGACAGCCCACCAGGCTCCGCCATCCCTGGGATTCTCCAGGCAAGAACACTGGCATAGAAAGACTGGCATAGGGAATAGGGGAATACATTTTTGTCATTTCTGTCATTGCTTATCAGAAACAATAAGTGATTTTTTTCACTTTGTTGAAAGCATCAGTTGAGCAAGTGTTTTAAAATTTGACGGTATTAAAATTTGATGTATTTAAAAGGTATCAGTTTTTTTTTTATAATCTAGTCATTTTATTTTTTTTATTTTTTTTAATTTATTTTTTTTTTTTACTTTACAATTCTGTATTGGTTTTGCCATACATTGACATGAATCCACCACGGGTCAGTTCAATTGCTCAGTCATGTCCAACTCTTTGCGACCCCTTGGACTGCAGCATGCCAGACTTCCGTGTCCATCACCAACTTCCAGAGCTTACCCAAACTCATGTCCATTGAGTCGGTGTTGCCATCCAACTATCTCAGGCTCTGTCATCCCCTTCTCCTCCCACCTTCAATCTTTCCCAGCATCGGGGTCTTTTCCAATAAGTCAGTTCTTTGTATCAGGTGGCCAAAGCATTGGAGTTTCAGCTTCAGAATCAGTCCTTCCAATGAATATTCAGGACTGGTTTCCTTTACAATTGACTGGATGGATCTTCTCAGAGTCCAAGGGACTCTTGAGAGTCTTCTCCAACACCACAGTCAAAAGCATCAATTCTTCAGCACTCAGTTTTCTTTATAGTCCAACTGTCACATCCATACATGACTATTGGAAAAACCATAGCTTTGACTAGAAGGACATTTGTTGGCAAAGTAATGTCTCTGCTTTTGAATATACTATCTAGGTTGGTCATAACTTTTCTTCCAAGGAGTAAGTGTCTTTTAATTTCATGGCTGCAGTCACCACCTGCAGTGATTTTGGAGCCCAAAAACATAAAGTCTCTCACTGTTTCCATTGTTTCTCCATTTGATACCTCTGATGTCCCAGCTTAAAACAAGATGGGGGATGGAGTTACTAGTGCTGAGTAAGGAGAGGATTTCTATCTACAATGAATGAAATCAGAGAAAGCAAGAGCTCAGTCAACTATTACCACTTGTGTTATTTTTTCAGCAAATATTCAGGATGCATTGGTGAAGCTATTTAAAATGTTGAGTTTGATGAAATATGAGCTCTATCTTTCTTATTAATTTTTTTGCAAAAATATTACTAATAAGGGCTCTTAAGCTGCTCAATGCATATTCCATTTAATAAATATTAAATGGAAGAAATTCATATGGTAGAAAACCATTCTGTTTCTATATGTTTCTGAGAATTAATTAACAGAATATCAAAACAGTTCTGTGAAATACTCTACCAAGTGTTCAGATCTCAAGTGGGTATGGTAATTAACTTTAAGGACATTAAATACTGTATAACATATGATTCTGAAAAAGGTAAAAATATTCCAGAAACATTATGAGTTTATCATTGAATCAAGAATTGTTCTTTAAACATTAGAAAAAGAGCTACAATATGGTGGTTATTCTAAGCAAAATAAGCAATATTTGTTATTCATAATTTTATTTAACTTTCTTCAAAGCCTGTTGAATAGGAACTGGCTTTATAATGGATTTGCCAGAGAAACAGATAACACACAGTTTTTGCCATATGTTAAGTAAATAGCCAATGAGAGTTTGCTGTATGACTAGGGAACTCAAACAGGGGCTCTGTATCAACCTAGAGAGGTGAGATGGGAAGGGAGATAGGAGGGAGATTTAGGAGGGAGGGGACATATATAAACCTATGGTTGATTCATGTCAATATTTTGCAGAAACCAACAAAATTCTGTAAAGCAATTATCCTTCAATTAAAAATAAATTAATTTAAAAAAACAGGGAAAAGAATACTTGAGCTTTTCAGAGTTGAGTATCTATTTGTTCTAATTCTTTTTTTACTGGGAGTAGGTCAGGATGAAAGCATACTGCGTGAGACTCTGGGGAGTCAGGATGGAGTGAACAAAGTTGCTAAAGGACCTAATACTTAAAATATTTGGTGAAAGAGCTAAGCCTAGATATTCATCTTTGACAATGATCTTTTTTAATTAGATAACAAGATACCTGTCTTCCAGATCAATCAAAAGCCTGAAGAAACTGACCCCAGATAGAGGAGCAGGGCTGGTGGTGAGGAAAGAGTACAAGATGTACAGGATGTTGTGGGGCAGAGAGAGTTAAATGCTTGCTCTTTTACTTACCAGTTGTGTGGCCAGGCAAGTTACTGTCTCTAAGCCTCAGTTTTCCTTCTACAATATGAAGATTACAATAGCACTAATATTGGAATAGTTCTGAGAATCAAAAAGGAAAACAAGTAAGGTACCTGGCGCAGTACTGGAAGAAAAAACAGGCTCCTTATAAGAGGTCATTATAAGATTTTAGGAGTCCCAAGTCAGGGTAGAAGTTACAGAGAACAGAATTGCTCTGTCTTAGTAAATAAAATATAGCTTCCTGCATCTGAAGAGACAGAGAAATGTCAAATTAGAAAAAGACAAGGGAGAAGAGAGAAAGGCTTCTCAGTGTAAAAATAAACACATTGACAAATAAAGAAAATGTGCTGTGCTATGCTTAATTGCTCAGTTGTGTCCAACTCTTTGAGACCCCACGGGCTGTAGCCCACTAGGCTCCTTTGACCATGGGGATTCTCCAGGCAAGAATGCTGGAGGGGGTTGCCATGCCCTCCTCCAGGAGATCTTCCCAACCTAGGGATTGAACCCAAGTTTCCCATATTGCAGGCAGGTTCTTTACCATCTGAGCCACCAGGGAAGCCTAGATACCTGCAAACAGAATAGTGCTGTGGGAAAAATACAGCGTGCTAGCGAGAGCTGAAGGGTGGAGACCTCATCTTGGATGGCCAGGCAAGTTGTGCAAGACTCTGATTGCGAAATGAAGCTAATAATTCAAAGATACAGGGGAATAGACTTTCCAGGAAAGGATGCAGATGTGTATAAAATGAGATCAGCATGTTGAAGCAGAAAGTACACAGTGATTCTGAAATCCAGAGAATGAAAATAATATTAGACGTGGTCTGAGAGGTAAACCAAAGTCACATCATGTAGGGCTTTTAGGATCTAGACAGACATAATAAAATTTTAGTTTATTTGCTAAGGCTAAGAGGAAATCATTGGAATCTCCAGTAGAGGTTGATATTTATATTTTAAAATGAGCATGCTGGTAGCTCTGTGGCATGTTATCTTCAAAACAAGAGAAGAACAAGAAAACCACTTAAGTGGCTTCAGGAGTCTAGGCAACAGTTCGTGGTTGTCTGGTTTGGAAGGAAGACATAGAAATGATTAGACTGTCACGTCCAGAATAGATGTTAAATGTGATGACTTCTCACTTTTCCTTATACAATATGAGGATGAGGACAAACGAGAAATCAACCATGACTTCTGAGATTCTGACCTGAGAAACAAGATGAAAAGGATGACATAACTGAAAGGAGGGGTATTCGGAAATAAGCAAGTTGAGGGAAAATGGATTGATTCAGGGAAGTGGTAAAGAACAGGTTTTTAGACTGAATTCTAACTTAATATACATTAACAGCAATGGTGTGAGTAGAGAGGATTAAGAGGAGAGTGGGTAGTGAAGATGTACAAACAGGGATTTCAATAGTCTTGTTTATTTAAAGAAAAATACAGTTCTTCCAAACACAAATTAAAAAACAAAAAGAGTGATTGGTATCAGAGAAAGAACCCCCTGTACTTTTTATCCCATTAGTGATAGTCACATAAACCATCTTCATGCAATACTGTGTCTCCAGAGAAAATTCCTTGATGCCACATATCTAATAGATATCTGCCAAATATTTGTGATTAATCTTCAGAATTGATTGTGTAGCTTCCTCAATAGTGCATGTTCTCTAACGATACTGAGTCTTAATGGTGTCAGAACTAAAAAGGTTCTTGTCCTCCAATTTTTTTTTAAGGTTAATAGGACCAGAGTAAAAACTAATAATGTGGCTCTTTTCATATGATAAATAGGCTTGAAATAGCAATAAAATTATTCAAATCATTCTAGAGGACTAACTCAAGGAATTTTTCCCAAAATGGATATAAATATTCAATATGGAATTTTGACCAAAGTTTCTCAGGCAGGCTGATAGCCAAGTCAGATGATTTTGATAAGAGCAAAGATGCAAAGTACTCTGTTTTTAATTCTTGTCAGTATCAGAACCCATTCTGGACATAGCCATTACTTAATGGTTCGATTGAATGGTTCCCAAATGTGCTGCCTGCATCATGGACAAAACGATGTGATATCCGTCTCATTAAATAGAAAAAATATTCTTTTATACAGGGGATTAACTCATGCAAATTAATTGCAAGTCTTCTATAAATGTCTCCTAGATGCTTCCTCTGCATTTAGTATTGAGTGACTAAGGTCTATTGCAATTGGTCTCACCATTCATCAGCTTTTAACCCAGTGACATCAGAGAGCATTTATTGAATATGGAATGCAGCACACAATATAATTCAGGGTCTGCAAAGGGCAGGTACCTTGGGCATTCAGAATCCAATAATATTCTTCCATAGTTTTAGACAGTGGTTGGTGGCATTATGCAAAAATTCCCAAAGCTAGTGATCATAAGTGATAAAAGCCTACTCATAGAGGTTTTGTGAAACTTCATTTTTCTTTTTCCTTTTTTTAAAAAAAAAATTAGTCACTATTCAGTAAAAAGATGTCTTCTTTTATAAAGTACAGATAGAAAATAAAATATGTATTTTATCTTTTATATATTTACCTGCCTTTGTCTCCAGAGAGAGACAAGTCAAATTATATACATGAAGAATAAATAGAACTTTGGGCCAGTTGGCCTGGGAATATATTCACTTTAGGAAAAACACTGTCCTTTGTTTGGGATAACCCCTTAATTTGCTATCTGACTGTGAAAAATAGGGGCTTCTGATTTCAGGATAGATAGGTACCATTTATAAATATAATTAGTTAAATGGCTATACATAAAAGGGCTTCCCTGGTGGCTCAGATAGTAAAGAATCTGCCTGCAATGTAGGAGACCTGGGTTCAATCTCTGGGTCAGGAAGATCCCCTGGAGAAGGATACAGTCCATGTGGTCACAAAGAGTTGTACACAACTGAGCAACTAACACTTTCACTTTAAAAAAAAAGTTTATTTATTTTAATTGGAGGATAATTACTTTACAATATTGTATTGGTTTTGCCATACATCAACATGTATCCACCACAGGTATACACGTGTTCCCCATCCTGAACCCCCCTCCCTCCTCCCTCCCCATAGCATCCCTCTGGGTCATCCCAGTGCACCAGCCCCAGGCATCCTGTATCCTGCATTGAACCTGGGCTGGCGACTAGTTTCATGTATGATATTATACATGTTTCAATGCCATTCTCCCAAATCATCCCACCCTCTTCCTCTCCCACAGAGTCCAAAAGACTGTTCTATACATCTGTGTCTCTTTTGCTGTCTCGCATACAGGGTTATCATTACCATCTTTCTAAATTCTATATATATGCATTAGTATACTATATTAGTGTTTCAAAATGTATTAAAGATCTAAATGTAAGACCAGAAACTATAAAACTCCTAGAATAAAACATAGGCAAAACACTCTCCGACATACATCACAGCAGGATCCTCTATGACCCACCTCCCAGAATATTGGAAATAAAAGCAAAAATAAACAAATGGGACCTAATTAAATTTAAAAGCTTCTGCACAACAAAGGAAACTATAAGCAAGGTGAAAAGACAGCCTTCAGAATGGGAGAAAATAATAGCAAATGAAGCAACTGACAAACAAGTAATCTCAAACATATACAAGCAACTCCTGCAGCTCAATTCCAGAAAACTAAATGACCCAATCAAAAAATGGGCCAAAGAACTAAACAGACATTTCTCCAAAGAAGACATACAGATGGCTAACAAAAACATGAAAAGATGTGCAACATCACTCATTATCAGAGAAATGCAAATCAAAACCACAATGAAGTACCATTTCACGCCAGTCAGAATGGCTGCGATCCAAAAGTCTACAAACAATAAATGCTGGAGAGGGTGTGGAGAAAAGGGAATCCTCTTACACTGTTGGTGGGAATGCAAACTAGGACAGCCACTATGGAGAACAGTGTGGAGATTCCTTAAAAAACTGGAAATAGAACTGCCTTATGACCCAGCAATCCCACTGCTGGGCATACGTACCGAGGAAACCAGACACGTGTACCCCAGTGTTTTCACAGCACTGTTTATAATAGCCAGGACATGGAAGCAACCTAGATGTCCATCAGCAGATGAATGGATTAGAAAGCTGTGGTACATATACACAATGGAATATTACTCAGCCATTAAAAAGAATACATTTGAATCAGTTCTAATGAGGTGGATGAAACTGGAACCTATTATACAGAGTGAAATAAGCCAGAAAGAAAAACACTTTGTTTTGTAATGCATAGTGAAGAAACAACTTTTGGCATTGATTCTGTCAATTAAAGTAGCTGAATGGGCTAGGAAAAAGAAATAGAAGAGGTTAAATAACTTTGGAATGAACACGTCCACAGTTAGGACTATATTTCAATATAATTGGTTTCCTTTGCAATCCTATGTATTTTTTTTACTATATATTTAAAAAATTATTCTGATAAAAGGTCCACAACTTTCTTTAGACTATTAAATATACATTTAAAAATATTTTTAGACATCCGTTTTTAAAGAGAGATGAGCCTAACTAACAACACTACAGAATGGAACCTACAAAAGAACATAACAGGAAAGAAGTGTCTTGTGGAAGGGAAGAGACAGCCAATTTCTAGGAGCCATGGAGCTATTATATTTGATATGGCTTCTATCCTGAGCTGTAATTATACATCATCACCTCCAGGTCTTTCACTAATAACCAATTACATATAAAGCCTTGATGCTAATGGTCTTTAGAGGAGAGAAGGAAGGATGTTAGTATTAAAATGACTGACAGCAAATGAAAAGAAGGGACCCAGCAGAAGCACTGTGGGAGAGGAAACAGTGAAGAGTATTTGAGCACAGTCATGTGGTAAACATCTTTATCCAAAATGGGCTATGGGAAGGGCACCCTTGCAGAGGTGTTAGGTGACGAGGAACTAGATCCTGCTATCGCAGGATAGAAGATAGTCCTAAGAGAAGTACAACTCCAGGAGGATAGAAAACTCATGGATAATCAGGAGAGAGAGAGGTGTTTTTTTCTTTGCTTTAATTGAAGTATAATTGATTTACAATGTTGCGTTAGGTTTCAGTGTACAGCAAAGTGATTCACATATATAAAGAAAGTGTGTTAATCACTCCGTCATGTCTGACTCTCTGTGACCCCATGGACTGTAGCCCACCAAGCTCCTCTGTCCATGGATTTCTCCAGCCAAGAATACTGGAGTGGGTCGCCTTTCCTTTCTCCAGGTGATCTTCCCTTCCCATGGATCAAACCCAGGCCTCCTGCATTGCAGGCAGATTCTTTACTGTCTGAGCCACCAGGAACCACACACACACACACACACACACACACACACACACACACATATGTTCTTTATAAGACTGGTTGCTTAAATGGTAAAGAATCTACCTGCGATGTGGGAGACTTGGGTTCGATCCCTGAGCTGGGAAGATCTCCTGGAGAAGGGAATGACAACCCACTCCAGTATTCTTGCCTGGAGAATTTCATGGACAGACGAACCTGGCAGATTACAGTCCATGGAGTCACAAAGAATTGGACACGACTGAGTGACTGACACACATTTCTAGTGTAGATTATTATAGGATATTAAATATAGTTCCCTGTACTATACAGTGAGTCCTTGCTGGTTTTCTGTTGTATATATAGTGCTGTGTATACGTTAAGACCAAACTCTTAATTTTTCCCTCCCTCCCCTGCCTTTCCTTTTTGGTAACCATTAGCTTATTTTCTATGTCTGTGAATAGATTTCTATTTTATAAATAAGTTAATTTGTATAATTTTTCTGATTCCATATATAAAGTAGTAACATATGATATTTGTCTTTCCCTGTTTGACTTCATTTAGTATGAGAATCTCTAGGTCCATCATGTTGCTGCAAATGGAATTATTTCATTCTATTTTATGGATGATAATATTTCATTGTATGTATGTACTGCAATTTCTTTATCCTTTCTTATGCTGATGGTTACTTAGGTTGCTTCCATACTTTGGCAATTGTAAATAATGCTGCAATGAACACTGGGGTGCATGTATATAATCTTTTCCAGATACATGCCTAGGAATGGGGCTTCAGGGTCATATGTTAGCTCTGTTTTTAGTTTTTTAATGAACTTCCATACTGTTTTCCACAGTGGTTGCACCAATTTACATTTCCACCAGTAGTATAGGAGGGTTCCCTTTTCTCCACACCCTCTCCAGCATTTTAGTAGACTTTTGATGATGGCCATTCTGAATCATGTGAGGTCATACCTCATGGTAGTTTTAATTTGCATTCCTCTAATAATTAATGATGATGAACTTCTTTTCATGTGCCTGCCAGCCATTTATTGTCTTCTTTGTCCAATAGATCTTTGCCCATTTTTTTTAGATTGAGCTGGAGAAGGAAATGGCAACCCAGTCCAGTGTTCTTGCCTGGAGAATCCCAGGGATGGGGGAGCCTGGTGGGCTGCCGTCTATGGGGTCACACAGAGTTGGACACGACTGAAGTGACTTAGCAGCAGTATAAGCTGTATGTTTTGGAAATTAAGTCCTTGCAATTCCTGTCATTTGCAAATATTTTCTCCCACTTCAGAGGTTCTTTTTTCATTTTGTTGATGGTTTCATTTGTCATGTAACAAGCATGTGGACAGCAGTTCTAGACCTTACTAGACCAACTATCATCCTAAGAGTTTCTATCACTGAACTTTTGAATTTGCTCTACTGCTCTACTCTTTCTTTAAAATACACACACACACACACACACACACACACACACATGGCTTCCCTGGTAGCTCAGCTGGTAAAAATTCTGCCTGCGATGCAGGAGACTCCAGTTCGATTCCTGGGTTGGAAAGATCCCTTGGAGAAAGGATAAACTGCTCATTCCAGTATTCTTGGGCTTCCCTGGTGGCTCAACTGGTAAAGAATCTGCTGCAATGCAGGAAACCTGGGTTCGATCCCAGAGTTGGGAAGATCCCCTGGAGAAGGGAACGGCTACCCACTCCAGTGTTCTGGCCTGGAGAATTCCATGTCCTGTGTAGTCAATGGGGTTGCAAAGTGTTGGACATGACTGAGCCTGAGCAACTTTCACACACACACACACACACACACACACACACACATGCACACAGGCACACACAATGGCATGCGGTTTCTCTTGTTGTGGTTCAAGGACTCTCTAGTTGTGGTGTGTGGGCTTAGTTGCTCCACAGCACATGGGATCTTAGCTCCCTGACCAGGGATCAAACCCACATCCCTTGCATTGCAAAGCGGAATCTTAACCACTGGGCAACCAGGGAATTCCCACTCTACTCTCTTAAATGAATGTTTTGCCTGGATATGACCTCTGCAACAGTTCCAGGAACAGCATATATCCCATAAACTTTCCAAGTACTTATGTGTCTGAAAATGTTTTTACCTGGTCCTTATGCTTGATTATGTAGTTTAGCTGCTGCTGCTGCTGCTAAGTCGCTTCAGACGTGTCCGATTCTGTGCGACCCCATAGACGGCAGCCCACCAGGCTCCCCCGTCCCTGGGATTCTCCAGGCAAGAACACTGGAGTGGGTTGCCATTTCCTTCTCCAATGCATTAAAGTGAAAAGTGAAAGTAAAGTCGCTCAGTCATGCCCGACTCTTCACGACCCCACGGACTGCAGCCTACCAGGCTCTTTCGTCCATGGGATTTTCCAGGCAAGAGTACTGGAGTGGGGTGCCATTGCCTTCTCCGGTAGTTTGCTGGGGATATAATATATAACCTTTAGGTTCTATACAAATTTCCCTTTGAAGTTTAAGACATTACTTTTCATTTTAATTTTCTTTTTTCATCAAAGCATTGCTAACGAGGTCTCATGTTCTGGCACTTCTTTCTTTGCAGTTAAGATCTTCTCCTTATATGTAATAGAATTTTATGAAGATTCATGTCTTCCTTCATCCTTTTGAGACTTAATAACATGAGTCTGAAAACTTTCTTTCTCAATTTCCACTAATTACTCATCTTTTCCTTTTGACTTTCAGTTATCTCTTTTCTCCCCTGATTCCCTATTATTGAATATTGCACCTTCTATATCAATCCTTGATATCTCTTAAATTTGTATCCATTTCCCCCTCTTTATTTAAATACTTGTCTAAGCTATCTTTTCAGTTTTATTTTCCAGCCCTTAGAAAGTTTTATCTCAACTGTCATATTTAATACTAAGGACTCCTGACCTCATGGATTTTTATTGAACCTCAGTTTTTCTCACATGAATACAATATTGCCTCAACTATCTTTGTGAATATTAACTACACATTTACATTTTTCTGAATTATCCCTTTAAGAGACATCCACTGAATGTCACTCAGAGCTTTATCTGTAGCTCCAGCAACACAGATCAGCAAGCTGTCCTTCTTCCCAAGAGGCTGGATGAGAATTTTTGATTTGGAGCACTAGCATCCACAGTGGAAACTGCCCCCACCCTCATAAAAAAAGAGTAGCTTACCCGTTGTATCAGCCTAACACAACACAGTTGTAAATCAGAGCTGGCACCATATTCCAGGGATCCTGATTTCAAGGCTGGTATTCTTTCCTTTATACTTTTGGCTGAGTAATCCAGCAGATATAATCATGGTCAATTAGTTTTACATCATAAATATTTTAAATATTTTGTATAAGCTATGGGCCCTTTCTAGTTACCATAGTCTTTGGTATGTAATATAAGTCATATAAAATTATATCATTTTTTCCATCAACCATATCTCAATAAAAAATTATGTCATTTTTCAGGGCTTGAGTCATTTGCAATAATACATTTATTAACATTTATAGAGTTTTTTTCATGCATGCAAATAGTTTGTGTAAGGCATTTTAGTTGAATAAGCTCTACTGTGCCAAGAATGTTGAGTTTTCCTTGAAATGCCCATGCTCTGATGTCTAAGGAAAATATCAACTCCATGGCAGCTGTTTTCAGAGAGAATTATAGTTAGTATTTGGTTTATGGTTGCCACAGTATCCCAGTTAATACCATAGCAATGAGGCTGAAGACCTGTCAGAATCACAAAAGTTACTGCCTTTGTGTGGATTCAGAGATTATTTCTGCTCTATAGTTAAAGGTAAGTCAGTGTTTTCAGCTAGTAAAAGTGAGATCTCCTACGCTTTCAAAAGTGACTGTCTTATTAGATAGGGGCATATCATCTGACCTATGCATGGGGCATTTAACAAAAGTATGTCAGGCAAGGCAGATGCCAAGAGGATAGTGTCAGCAGCAGTCTGTGGCGATCTTCAATGACCTACAATGCCAAGGCCTTCCTGAACAGCCAAAGGATTTTAGGAAGAAATCTGGGGGAAAAATGATTTCTAGTTTAAGAAATACAAAAAAACACATTCTCTTTGCAACAGTTGATTTTTTGGGACAGACAGGCAGTTTCAGAAAAAGTTTATCTCATACTTCAGCCACAGTGCTATTTCTCCATGAGGATATCTGAGTTTCCTCAAAGAGTAATCAAATAACTGCTTCCTAAGAGACAGAAGTGCCATAATACCTCTCAGAAAGTTACCCACCAGTGACTTGTCAAGCATACATGGAGACCGGTTGTCACTTCTAGGCATCAGATGGCAAAGCAGAAAGGCCAATGACAACACTGATTTACAGTGTTATAGCATTCTGACTTTTCCTGAGGTAACTAAAGTTTCAGGCTTACTCTTTTTAGCCGTTAGTTTCTTGGGACTATTTTTTTGTTGTGAGAGGAGAGAATATATTTGAATAAACACAGAGTAGTACACTGGATGGTAGACTTATGTTGAATACTTCTGTGGAATTAATTGTAGGAAATATTAAGAACAAGAATTTAGACATTTTTAAAAGTCTAGTGGACAGGAAAAAACAGAGAATAGAACATACAAAACATTTCTTAAATGTCTCAGTAGCTCCAGAAAGATCACAAAACCATTCAGTAAATGTACGGTTGCTTAGGCAGGAAATTAAAGGTCTGCCAGTGTTAATCTGGGATTGAACACTATGAGCCTGCCAATACTGACCACCCTGGAGGTAGAAATGTGCTCTAATTGGCAATTGTGAATATGCTCTAATGTAAATGCAGATGCCAGATGTGCTTAGATTAACATTATCAAAAAGGTAATGCTTTTGCTGATACAGTGAATCTATTCCAGCAAGAATACGGGCACACCATGGATAAAATGACAGAGGTCTGAGTAGAGAAGTAATTTAGAAATTAAGGGAGAATTTAAGTAACATCAATTGCAGAACCTCCAGTTAGAGGCAATGAGCTCTTCTGTGCTGTAATGCCATGCATTGCGTTGTTGCTCAGTAAAGTTCAAGGCTACTCAGCCAAGAGTGATTCAGTGCCTAGATTCAGGGGAATTCAATTTGAATGCAGCTTCCAACATAGGACACAGTCTCTCAAGAGATCAAATTCCATTTTGTGGATAAAATAAAAATGTATTGCTCTACTTTGAGACAAAAGTAATGACATTTTGCTGAGTGGCTAAATCCTGTGAATATTGAACTAAATAATAATAATTAATAACATTTAGAAAGATATATTTGATTTACCAAAAGATGTTTAAGTCAGAAGGACTTAAATTCTGCATTTATATATATTAATTCCCTGTTTTATGTGATCAGAGAAGGCGATGGCACCCCACTCCAGTACTCTTGCCTGGAAAATCCCACGGGTGGAGGAGCCTGGTGCGCTGCAGTCCATGGGGTCACTAAGAGTCGGACATGACTGAGCGACTTCACTTTCACTTTTCACTTTAATGCATTGGAGAAGGAAACGGCAGCCCACTCCAGTGTTCTTGCCTGGAGAATCCCAGGGATGGGGGAGCCTGGTGGGGTTGCACAGAGTCAGACCAGACTGAATCAACTTAGCAGCAGCAACTCCCTGTTTTATGTGATCAAAACAGATATTATTTAATATCAAGTCAAATAGAATATAATTTAAATTGGGCAGCTTTACATTATCCTTAGAGTCCATTATATATTATTATTTTATTATTGAAAGACTCTCTTATCTTTAGTAGAATTTTGGATAAAATTCAGATGGCAGAAATTATTGTTTATTTTTTTTTACAGTGGAGCCTATACCTTACATAGAAAAACAAGGGAAGCAAACTCAAATTTAGGGAATGATTGAAAAAAAAATCGGTTCAGAGAGCAACCTCTGGTATTTCCCTAGCTCAAAAATGTCAATTGGCAAGTATTCTTTGGATTACAAATCCAAGTGTAAAAGTGCTAATCAGCATGAGGTAGTATGTGAGTCACACCCTGGACCTTGGCCATCCCCTAAGCAGCCACAGGACCTCTGGGAATTACCAAAGACTCTGGTTACCCTTCCGCATGAACCTGAACCCTTGCATCAGAAACAGGAGCTGACTCAATCTGCTCACTGCACACTTTTTGTCCTTCATCCTGCTCCCCACCCACTTCTTTTTTTTTTGGGGGGGTGGGGGCTCACTCTGTAATGAGTAATCTTTTTTCATTTTTGTTAACACTCTTTAAATCCTATTTGGATAGTCAAAGGCAAATGCTAGAATGCTTAAAAAAAAATCTATTTTCTAAAATGAGTAAAAATTATGGGCAGAAATAAATATTAATCTTTCCCATGGGAACTTTGAAAGACATCTTGATATTTTAAAGAGTAGAGTTTATCTTATCAAGCACTCGAGGCCTAAAGGAAAGAAAATGAAACTCACTCTATGTCCTTTTCAACTAACACCTTCTCCTGAAAGATAAACTTACACATTTCCTATATATGAGTTTTCAGGGGCTACCTCAACAGAATACTACAGACTGGGATGCTTGCTGCTGCTAAGTCACTTCAGTCGTGTCCGACTCTTAGCGACCCCATGGACTGCAGCCTACCATGCTCCTCCGTCCATGGGATTTTCCAGGCAAGAGTACTGGAGTGGGTTTCCATTTCCTTCTCCGACTGGGCTGCTTAAACAACAGCAAATTGCTTTTTCATAAGAAGGAAGGTAGCAGTCTGAGGTCAAGGTGTTGGTGGGTTTGGTTCCTTCTGAGACCGCTCTCCTTGTCTTGCAGATGGCCACCTTCTCACTGAATTGTCCCTCTATCTATGTTGTCTGTGTCCCTGTGCTCGAACCTCCTTCCTTATAAGGAAATCAGTCCTACTGGAATAGGGCCCACCCTAATGATCCCATTTGAATTTAATTATCTCTTTAAAGTCCCTATATCTAAAATAGTCACATTCTAAGTACTAGGGGTTAGGGCTTCAACATTTTAATTTTGGGAGGCAGGGACCCAATTCAACCAGTAATACTTTCCAATTTAATTCTTCTGTTGATTGAGTTTGATTATAATTTCATTTTTTATCATGGTAAATTGTTGCTGTCGCTGCTGTATTGTTTAAAATAAATCACATGTTTAATAGTAACATACCATTTGCTTTGTTTATGATCAGTCCTCTAAGACATATGAAACATGTTGCCTTCTATGTCTATGTTATTATTTAATTTTGATCCATGATGAACATTTCTTTAAAAATGTAATAAAAGTAAAAATCTAAACTTTAAGTCTTAAGATGTTACTTCTTATATTAACCATCTGATATTCTCAAAGTATTTGCCTTTTTATTCTGTAGACTACCATCTAAATTTTTGCTGTTTATTTGGACTTTTTATACAAAATAGTTGTTTACAATATAAAATGAAGCAGAATTTCATTAATAAAGCCTAAAATGAAGAGGAATGAAAAAGTAGTTTCCAATCAAAGTGGGAGCAAGAGGAAGACAGAGGAAGAACAGAACCAGAAATGCCAAAGAAAGTGCCACCAGCTAGGACATCCAGCTCCTCTGAGGCTTGTTGGAAGAATGGCAGGCTTCAGGGCTGCCTGGACACAGCTTTCTGTAACAGACTTGGCAGTGCCAACATTTTAGCAGATTGATGATCGCGACCCTTCAGCATAAGGGCAGGGAGGTTAATTTTTAAAAAATCAGTGATGGTTTAAATATTCATATCATCCGAGGTGGTTTTCTGTTGGTGTGGCCATTTAAAAAACAAAATTATAATCCAGTAATGTCTCGTTCACATACTTTAGATATTCATAAATTTAAAATATGGCCAATCTGAGCACTGTGTGTTTTTCCCTCTTTTCTGAACATAAATTAAAAGCACAGAAATGTCTTTGATGGTGGATGTTTTCCAGAAATTAGCCAAAATAAAACAAAGTAAAACAAGAGTTCCTGTTACACTAATTATGGTTGTTACTAGTCTAATGTATTTGGAGAGTGTGGAAGGTATTTCTAGAGGATGGTTTATTAACCTTGAATTTTTTTTTTTTAAATTTCTGAATGGTGTTCGAATACTGTCCGTGACTAAAAGTTTGTGTATTCTTAACTGTTTTTTTTTTTTTTTCACACTATTTTGCTTGCTGAGAATGCTAGGGTTAAAAAGACAAAATGCTAAAGCACAGAGATTCCCTCATGAAAGTACTATATCTCAACACATAAATCTATCCATCCTACTATTATTAACACCAAAGAATGACTGGAAAATAAGGATTCTGTGAAGCTGTAAAGATTAAGTTAAAGAGCGGAAAAGTAAAACCCAAAACTAACCAGTTGATTTCTCTTAGAAAAACAAGCCTTGCAGTTTGCTTTGGGTTGATATATTTCTAAAAGAGTAAACATCATTCATTTTTACTTGGATGAGTATTTTGTCTTAGCAATAGTGTTTTCAATGAAACATGCTTAAAATTATAGCCTTGCCATCTCTTTCTAATTTACAACTTTAGACAAAATTATAAAATTACCTTTTTTTTTTTTCTGTAAGGTAAAGTGACCTTAGTGAGGGTGATGAGTAGTCAGAGAGTATAGGAATGTGTACATTGACGTTTGCTTTGAGAGTGTGTGTGTATGTGCACACATATGTCTTAGGCATTTAATTTAACCCACAAAACAATATGTGGTACTTTGAGATGAATTACACAGGTTTTTTGATTACAAATAACAAGTAGAGCTTTCATTTAGAATTTTATCTACATATTATCCCACCAAAGGAAACTGCTGCCTTGAGTTTGTGGGTGGACATCCATTGACTGATTGCCAAGTTTGTTCAGGAGTTGCCTGACTCCACAGTGCCACCAGTGGGTTTCTCCTGGTACCTTTCTCGTACTAGCCTTTAAGTTTGAGACTGCAAACCAGAATGGTTTTCTGATCCACACCCCCCCCCTTTTTTTTTCTCCTGGCAGTTAAATGTTAAGAGATTTACATTTAAATCCCATGGCCCTCAGCAAGATTGAACAAAGCAAACCAAAATTCATGATTGTTTCTTATTGAGCCTCTGCTTTGCCCAAAGCACTACGCCCATTAACTCAACTACTTAAGAGAAAGCCTCTGTCCCCAAGGAGATTCCTTTCAGGCTATTCTCAGAACTGCTCTTCCTGCAGACTGTGATAGAATTCACTCTCTCAGGATACCACGAACTCTTAGGAGGCAACTAGTGCAGTGACAATTCTTAGTGAAGGGAGATCTAGTCTCCACTCTCCTATCTTGGCCCATAAAGCAAGGCAGTGCATCATTTAAAAAGGGGACGTGAGCATGCTATTTGTACTCCCTTTGCCCCTAGTAGAAGATAAGTAGTTGATTTGATTCATGCAACTGAGAGAAGGAAAGAAACCTTTGTTTAACTCCAGATGTTTTCTTGCCAATAAAGTGTTTCTGTGTCCAGGCATGCCTTCCACAACTGGATTTATAGGAGTTCTCACCCTTTCCAGCTGTCTAGGTTCCTTGCACATGAGGTAGGGATACCAGATCAGAATATCTGCATTTTTTTCTCCAAAGTCCATTCACATTTCTAATGAGCCAGCCATGTTTAAAAACAACTATGTGATGACCTTTTGCATAGCTTGTTTCACGTTTTTCTTTTTTTTTTTCAAATTCACTGCTCTCATTTAATTGAGTTTGTTTTCCAATTTCTCCAACTCTTTTTTTTATGTTCTGTCTCAAGCCTTTATCAAGTGTAGTAGAAAAGATTTTGTATACATATATATATATAAATAGTCTGTATTATATATATATATATATTTTAGAAAACTTATGAATTTTTGCCTAAATAAAAATTTATACTTTTACAAGTGGTTGACCAGTTTTCCCGGCACCACTTGTTAAAGAGATTGTCTTTAATCTATTGTATATTCTTGCCTCCTTTGTCAAAGATAAGGTGTCCATAGGTGTGTGGATTTATCTCTGGGCTTTCTATTTTGTTCCATTGATCTATATTTCTGTCTTTGTGCCAGTACCATACTGTCTTGATGACTGTGGCTTTGTAGTAGAGCCTGAAGTCAGGCAGGTTGATTCCTCCAGTTCCATTCTTCTTTCTCAAGATTGCTTTGGCTATTTGAGGATTTTTGAATTTCCATACAAATTGTGAAATTATTTGTTCTAGCTCTGTGAAAAATACCGCTGGTAGCTTGATAGGGATTGCATTGAATCTGTGGATTGCTTTGGGTAGTATACTCATTTTCACTATATTGATTCTTTCGATCCATGAACATGGTATATTTCTCCATCTGTTAGTGTCCTCTTGATTTCTTTCACCAGTGTTTTATAATTTTCTATATATAGGTATTTAGCTTCTTTAGGTCGATATATTCCTAAGTATTTTATTCTTTTCGTTGCAATGGTGAATGGAATCGTTTCCTTAATTTCTTTTTCTACTTTCTCATTATTAGTGTATAGGAATGCAAGGGATTTCTGTGTGTTGATTTTATATTCTGCAACTTTACTATATTCATTGATTAGCTCTAGTAATTTTCTGGTGGAGTCTTTAGGGTTTTCTATGTAGAGGATCATGTCATCTGCAAACAGTGAGAGTTTTACTTCTTCTTTTGCAATTTGGATTCCTTTTATTTCTTTTTCTGCTCTGATTGCTGTGGCCAAAACTTCCAGAACTATGTTGAATAGTAGCAGTGAAAGTGGGCACCCTTTTATACAGAGTGAAGTAAGCCAGAAAGAAAATCACCAACACAGTATACTAACACATATATATGGAATTTAGTTCTTGCCTGGAGAATCCCAGGGATGGGGGCCCGGTGGGTTACCTTCTATGGGGTCGCACAGAGTCGGACACGACTGAAGCAACTTAGCTGCAGCAGCAGCAGAAAGATGGTAATGATAACCCTGTGTGCGAGATAGCAAAAGAGACACAGATGTTTAGCATGGACTTTTGGACTCTGTGGAGGAGGGAGAGGGTGGGATGATTTGGGAGAATGGCATTGAAACATGTATACTATCATGTAAGAAACAAATCGCCAGTCTATGTTTGATACAGGATACAGGATGCTTGGGGCTGGTGTACAGGGATGATCCAGAGAGATGATATGGGGTGGGAAGTGGGAGGGGGGGGTGCAGGATTGGGAACTCATGTACACCCGTGGCTGATTCATGTCAATGTATGGCAAAACCAATACAGTATTGTAAAGCAAAATAAAGTAAAAATAAAATTTTTTTAAATTAAAAAAAAATAAAAGTTATAGTGGTATCAAAAAGGGGACATTAGGGATTGGTGGTGGTTAGATGATTATTTGTGACTGTAAGAATGCAACACTGGTAGAGTTATGGGATAAGAATTAGATGTTATTGAGACAAACTAGACAAAGTTAATAGCAATGCAGAGGTAGCTGTTCAGTGTTTTATGAGAACCAGAGTCCCAGAATCAGATTGTTCACATTTGAATACATATTTCATCCTTCAATAACACAGCAACTTTGGGTAAATTGTTTAATCCCCTTCTGCCCCAATCAAATAAGGAGAATATAATAATAAATACACCATAAGTTGTTACAAAGATAAAATAAAAAGCTTGTCACATAGTAAAGAAAGTGAAAAAAAAATTTATAGCATTTTGATTCCACTTTGTTTGACTTAGTATGAATAGAATACTAGATTTCTAATTAAAAAATAGATATGCAACAAGCAACAAAGGTTTACTGTATAGCACAGGGAACTATAGTCAATATCTTGTAATAACCTATGATAGAAAATATTCTCAAAAAATATATATATGACTGTGTGGCTCACAATAAACTGTGGAATGAGAGAGATAGGAATACCAGACCACCTGACCTGCCTCTTAAGAAACCTATATTCAGGTCAGGAAGCAACAGTTAGAACTGGACATGGAACAACAGACTGGTTCCAAATAGGAAAAGGAGTATATTAAGGCTGTATTTTGTCACCCTGTTTATTCAACTTATATGCAGAGTACATCATGAGAAACTTTGGACTGGAAGAAACACAGGCTGGAATCAAGGTTGCCAAGAGAAATATCAATAACCTCAGAATATGCAAATGACACCAGTGTTATGGCAGAAAGTGAAGAAGAACAAAAGAGCCTCTTGATGAAAGTGAAAGAGGAGAGTGAAAAAGTTGACTTAAAGCTCGACATTCAGAAAACAAAGATCATGGCATCTGGTCCCGTCACTTCATGGGAAATAGATGGGGAAACAGTGGAAACAGTGTCAGACTTTATCTTTTGGGGCTCCAAAATCACTGCAGATGGTGACTGTAGCCATGAAATTAAAAGACGCTTACTCCTTGGAAGGAAAGTTACAACCAACCTAGACAGCATATTAAAAAGAAGAGACATTACTTTGCCAGCAAAAGTCTGTCTAGTCAAGGCTATGGTTTTTCCAGTAGTCAGGTATGGATGTGAGAGTTGGACTATAAAGAAAACTGAGTGCCAGAGAACTGATGCTTTTGAACTGTGGAGTGGGAGAAGACTCTTGAGAGTCCCTTGGACTGCAAGGAGATCCAACCAGTCCATCCTAAAGGAGATCAGTCCTGGGTGTTCTTTGGAAGGAATGATGCTAAAGCTGAAACTCCAATACTTTAGCCACCTTATGGGAAGAGTTAACTCATTGGAAAAGACTCTGATGCTGGGAGGGATTAGGGGCAGGAGGAGAAGGGGACAACAGAGGATGAGATGGCTGGATGGAATCACCGACTTGATGGACATGAGTTTGGGTGGACTCCGGGAGTTGGTGATGGACAGGGAGGCCTGGCATGCTTCAGTTCATGGGTTCACAAGGAGTCGGACACTAATGAGAGACTGAACTGAACTGAATATGCATATTAAAAAAATATATTTGTTTTATAGACAAAAATTCTCCCTCTTGTGGGTTATTTCAAGTACAGAGGCATCAAAAAAGCAGAATTTTTCCCCATATTTAAGCCAAATTATTCAGGCCAGCCTTACCAGGAAGAAAGCTGATAAAAAATTTTAGTTAGAATTTTAAAGGGTAAAGCTATGTAATTAATATGTAAAGTTCCTCAACATTCATACATGTAAAACATCCACCAACAAAAACTTAAAAGTTCTTTATTTAACCTGAAACTCCAACTGAAAATATACAAGCATGCTGCTGCTGCTAAGTCACTTCAGTTGTGTCCAACTCTGTGTGACCCCATAGACAGCTCACCAGGCTCCCCCGTCCCTGGGATTCTCCAGGCAAGAACACTGGAGTGGGTTGCTATTTCCTTCTCCAATGCATGAAAGTGAAAAGTGAAAATGAAGTCGCTCAGTCATGTCCAACTTTTTGCAACCTCATGGACTGCAGCCTATAAGGCTCCTCCATCCATGGGACGTTCCAGGCAAGAGTACTGGAATGGGATGCCATCGCCTTCTCTGATATAAGAATGGTAAGTTCTAATTAATTAATTAATTAATTAATGTTGCAATGAGAAATCAATGTTAATTGTTTTTACTAGATGGGGAAAACTTAATGAAGATTACTTCAGTACCTTTTGAACTTATTTATAAACATCTGATTTAGGGTTCCTGCCACTGTACTCTGGCTTTTTCTTGAAAATTGCACAAATATACTATCATTGTTACCACAGTACTACATAACTGTGCTTCTTAGAAAATATCACAATTTTTAGTTGTCAAATGTTTATTAAGAAAACCCAGAAAAGCAATGTATTGTTGATTATTTGAAGAGCAACAGTTAGTGCTTAAAAAGACATGTGAGGGGGAAGTGCCGAAAAGGATGAGATAATAGCACAGCCTCCGAGATATTTGGGAACAGTCTAGCATATTTCTGATACCTTAACAAAAGTTTTTTATAAACATGTCTTCAACAGCACTTAAGAGTTATTGTCAAGACTTTTAGTAACAAAAAAAGTAGGGAATGTTTACTTGAGGGTGTGTTTACTTTCCCTGTATCTCCTCCTTCTCCCATCTGGCTCTCCTTTTTGTCTTCAGCTACCTTGTCTCCTTTGGCACTTGGAAATTCCCTTTTGATATGTATAATTCAAATATGACTTCCATTTCTTCCAGAATTCCCTGGAAGACCAAGCCAGAATTACGCTCCTTGATGGGACTTTGTTAAATTATATACCCCAGAGTGGTTCCTCTCTTTTATGCCCCAGAATTGGGGAATTCTTTACTGTTATTTCCTTAGAACATTTCTTAACTTTCAGTTCAATTTAGCTCAGTCACTCAGTCATGTCCAACTCTTTAAGACTCCATGGACTGCATGCCGCATGCCAGGCTTTTCTGTCCATCACCAGCTCTTGAAGCTTTCTCAAACTCATCTCCATTGAGTCAGTGATGTCATCCAACCAACTCATCCTGTGTCATCCCCTTCTCCTCCTGCCTTCAATCTTTCCCAGCATAAGTGTCTTATCCAATGTGTCCATTCTTCGCACCAGGTGGACAAAGTATTGGAGTTTCAGCTTCAACATCAGTCCTTCCAATGAATATTCAGGACTGATTTCCTTTTGGACTGACTGGTTGGATCTCCTTGCAATCCAAGGGACTCTCAAGAGTCTTCTCCAACGTCACAGTTCAAAAGCCTCAGTTCTTCAGCTCTCAGCCTTCTTTATACTCCAACTCTCACATCCATACATGACTACTGGAAAAACTATAGCTTTGACTAGAAGGACCTTTGTTGGCAAAGTAATGTCTCTGCTTTTTAATATGCTGTCTAGGTTGGTCATAGCATTATTCCTTATCTCAGCATCTAATTTTGGTAATCTCAACTTAAGACACTAGGCTATATAAGTAGGCTGTGTGTAATATACAAACAACATCTAAATAAATGGCTCATTCTTACCTAGGCTTTGAGGCCTTAGTACTTTTAAGATCAGAATATGAAGGGTGGGTAGTGATCATCTGACTAATTATTGTTCCTTTAATATTTTCATTGAATCAGAAACATCTTTTATGTTCTTTCACATTTTTACCCTTATTTGTAAAACCGGAGAAAGGCTTAAGTTAGGAATGTTTATCTTCTAATTAAATTGTAGCAACTAATATGTTAGGAAATGATCTATATATTCCTATATCATTAGTTGTGGCCTGGCAACTTAAATTGCAGGAGAGAGTCAATGGATAAAAATAAATGGAATTAAATGTAAAAATGAATGAATGTAACAGAATATTGAATAATGTTTGAAAGTCTGTTTAATAAGTTATAATTACTGGACTCTTGGATCTGGTAATGGTAGCCCAGGTAATCAGACCAAATCTCTGAAAACAACTGGAAAAAACTGGATAAAATATTTTTCTGTTATTTGCTTGAGATTAGCAAACTGCTAACAATGTAATGAATATTTAGGGGCCAAGGTCTACAAGAAGAATCAAACCCAGAGGGTTGAGCCCAGCCTTGGGGAATGCTTTTTCCCTAGGAACATCTGCCCATTCCAGCTTAGGTGAGAGCTTTAACAATCTTGTGGAGTCAGAGCAACAGAAACAAGATTCTAGAATCATCAAGAATTTAGAACCCTAGTAATTAGAACCCTAGGTGTGAGATCAGAATTCTAAAGGAATAAGCTCCAGAATTAATGTTGAACAAAAGTAAATAGGCATTCAGAGAAAAAGATTTCCAGGTAATAATGTCAATCTTTGAAACTGAATGAAAAGACTAATAGTATCTCTACTTGTCTGTGCAAAGTAAACATTTATCTTTCCTGAAAAAAGACATTGTGATAGTCTCAAATAAAAGTTACAAACTTTTATATGCAATTTGTGGTAATTAACTCAGAAATTACCTGACAAGAAAGGAGGTAGGACAATAGGATTGCAAATTTATGGAGATAAAAAGACAATAGAAATAGGCCCTTAGGTTATATAGATAACAAAATTATTAGATCCAAATGTTAAAATAATCATGCTTGATATGTTCAAAAAATGAAAAGACAAAAAATGAATTCTAGAAGAAAAATGGAAATTATATTAAAAAACTAATAATTCTAGAACTGAACAAGTATAAACAACAAAAATTAGTAATTAAGTGAATGAGTTTGATAACTGGTTAGACACAGTGGAAGAAGGAATTAGTTAATGACAAGACTCAAAAGAAAATACCCAGAATGAAGCAGAGAGAAAAAGACAAGTGAAGAAAAGACAGAAAATAAAAGGAAAAGACAAAGTCTTAAATATGTGTATTGGGAGACCTAGGGGGAAGAGAGGTGAAAAGCAAAGGAGGAAAGGAAAGATATAAGCATCTGAATGCAGAGTTCCAAAGAATAGCAAGAAGAGATAAGAAAGCCTTCCTCAGCGATCAATGCAAAGAAATAGAGGAAAACAACAGAATGGGAAAGACTAGAGATCTCTTCAAGAAAATTAGAGATACCAAGGGAACATTTAATGCAAAGATGGGCCCAATAAAGGACAGAAATGGTCTGGATGTAACAGAAGCAGAAGATATTAAGAAGAGGTGGCAAGAATACACAGAAGAACTGTACAAAAAAGATCTACACGACCCAGATAATCATGATGATGTGATCACTAATCTAGAGCCAGACATCTTGGAATGTGAAGTCAAGTGGGCCTTAGAAAGCATCACTACGAACAAAGCTAGTGGAGGTGATGGATTTCCAGTTGAGCTATTTCAAATCCTGAAAGATGATGCTGTGAAAGTGCTGCACTCAATATGCCAGCAAATTTGGAAAACTGAGCAGTAGCCACAGGACTGGAAAAGGTGTTTTCATTCCAATTCCAAAGAAAGGCAATGCCAAAGAATGCTCAAACTACCGCACAATTGCACTCATCTCACATGCTAGTAAAGTAATGCTCAAAATTCTCCAAGCCAGGCTTCAGCAATATGTGAACTGTGAACTCCCTGATGTTCAAGCTGGTTTTAGAAAAGGCAGAGGAACCAGAGATCAAATTGCCAACATCCGCTGGATCATGGAAAAAGCAAGAGACTTCCAGAAAAACATCTATTTCTGCTTTATTGACTATGCCAAAGCCTTTGACTGTGTGGATCACAATAAACTGTGGAAAATTCTGAAAGAGATGGGAATACCAGACCACCTGACCTGCCTCTTGAGAAATCTGTATGCAGGTCAGGAAGCAACAGTTAGAACTGGACACAGAACAACAGACTGGTTCCAAATAGGAAAAGGAGTACGTCAAGGCTGTATATTGTCACCCTGCTTATTTAACTTATATTCAGAGTACATCATGAGAAATGCTGGACTGGAAGAAACACAAGCTGGAATCAAGATTGCCGGGATAAATATGAATAACCTCAGATATGCAGATGACACCACCCTTATGGCAGAAAGTGAAGAGGAACTAAAAAGCCTCTTGATGAAAGTGAAAGAGGAGAGCAAAAAAATTGGCTTAAAGCTCAACATTCAGCAAACAAAGGTCATGGCATCTGGTCCCATCACTTCATGGAAAATAGATGGGGAAACAGTGGAAACAGTGTCAGACTTTATTTTCTTGGGCTCCAAAATCACTGCAGATGCTGACTGCAGCCATGAAATTAAAAGACACTTACTCCTTGGAAGAAAAGTTATGACCAACCTAGATAGTATATTCAAAAGCAGAGACATTACTATGCCGACTAAGGTCCATCTAGTCAAGGCTATGGTTTTTCCTGTGGTCATGTATGGATGTGAGAGTTGGACTGTGAAGAAAGCTGAGTGTCGAAGAATTGATGCTTTTGAACTGTGGTGTTGGAGAAGACTCTTGAGAGTCCCTTGGACTGCAAGGATTTCCAACCAGTCCATTCTGAAGGAGATCAGTCCTGGGATTTCTTTGGAAAAAATGATGCTAAAGCTGAAGCTCCAGTACTTTGGACACCTCATGCGAAGAGTTGACTCATTGGAAAAGACTCTGCTGCTGGGAGGGATTGGGGGCAGGAGGAGAAGGGGATGACCGAGGATGAGATGGCTGGATGGCATCACTGACTCAATGGACATGAGTCTGAGTGAACTCCGGGAGTTGGTGATGGACAGGGAGGCCTGGCGTGCTGCGATTCATGGGGTCACAAAGAGTCAGACACGACTGAGCGATTGATCTGAAGTGAACTGAGGGGGAAGAGAGAATTGAGGAGAAGCTATTTTCAAAGAGGTAATGACAAGAAACTGTTTAAAGTTAATTTAAAAATTAAACTATAGATTTAGAAACATAATGTAAAACTGCTTAAAATATAAAGCAAAGGACAGGTTTTAACCAAATGATCAATAATTAGTTTGACAACTGCTTTCTTAATATAAAGATGTAAGTCTTATAAACTGATATCTTAAATGTGCTGAAAGAATAAAATCAATAGTCAAGAACTCTGTGTCTTGTTAGAATATTCTTCCAAAATTAAACTGTACTAGAAGCATTTAAACCAACAAACCAAAAAATTCTGAAAAAAAGTTATCACTGACATACTTTTATTAAAAGATATGCTTAAGTGGTGTTCTTCAGGCCAAAAATAAATAAAGTCAGAAGGAAATATGGGAATAATAAGAGCAAGTAAAAAAGTAAATATCTGAGTGGACATAGATAAAAATTGTCTATAGATACCTAAAATATTAACTAGAATGTTTTTAGAGATATAACTCTTAAAATAAGCTGACTCAGAGACAGAATTTAGCATGTAGGATATTTATTAAAGATAGCTTTGAGATTAATAGCCATGGGAATGCAAGAAAAGAAATAGGGATTGGAAAGAAGAAATTAAGCAGGTATCCAGTCTCAATTACCATCTTGGAAGATCCTTTGGGAAGCTTTGGGTCTAGAATAGTTCACATTGAACCAAGCCAGGATTTTGTACTCTAACATTGATCAATCATTTGATGTGTTCAGCCCTAGGAAGGAGTGGAATTTTGGTTAAAGGAGCTCTCTCTCCAGCTGAGTCAATTCTTAAAACGGTTGACATCTAAAGGCTATTTGCCAGCAGCACTCCCAGAGGCTGGCAAATACTCTTTGTAAAAGAATCTGGACGGCACATTATAGCATTCATCACAGTCCACCCGTTATGTTACTCTGATCCGCTTCTTCACATATGTTCTGGAACACTTCCATCCAATTCTGATGGATGCCTTTTCCTGAGGCTAAACATAAAAGAAAAATAATGGAAAAACAGTTCTCACTGTGACAGCATCTCAGGGTCAGGACTGATATTCATTATACCTCTTCTTCTTATCCAGTTAGATCCCTCATTTACAGCTAGGATATCTGCTAAACTAAGTGGTTTCTTTCAGCTGATGAAGCAGACCCTTACAACTGTCAGTTCTGTTTCCCTCTTTGGAAAGTGAGATTTCTAATCTAGTAGAGTTTAGAGGTCTGTGTGAAAGTTCCCTCAAGCTGGTCACTCTAACTGGTAATTCTTGATCTCTATTCCTAAGAATCATTCATATTGGGAACACTACCATGGTGAAATTACATGTAGAATTTTAAATCAAATTGCATACTATACCTGGAGTGTGTTCCATTCTCATAAAATAATACCTTCAAACTGGCACATTAGCTACATCTTTAATTGGTTCAGTGTAGTCAACTATCCAACGAATGGCTATTGATCTTCTGAAGAGATCATCCTAAATCAAGGATTAGGCTCAGGCACAACCCTGAGAAGTGACTCCTTAAATTTTGTACCTGAAGTGCCTCTCAATTTAATCTAATCCCAACTCAGAATGAGAATATATTCTAACCTCAGATAACTTGTCTTTTCCTCTAGATCTGATGACTAGATGAAACAACCCTAGCTCTGATCTCCGGCAGGATGCTTCTTCACCACTGTCCTTCAGACCCACTCTTGGGTGGATGTACAGTATGACTGCCATCTATTTTCAGCTCCCACTCACATACTGAGACAACTTATCCATAACTAAGCTCAAACTTTTCCTCTCTCTGCCATTTCCTTGCAATATCCCTCACACAACACAGGTGTGAGCTGAGAGACAGGTACAAACGCAACAGTAGAGCATGGCATGTGGGTCTGACAACTTGGTTATATACTCAGTTCAGTTCAGTTCAGTTCAGTCGCTCAGTCGTGTCCGACTCTTTGCGACCCCATGAATCGCAGCACGCCAGGCCTCCCTGTCCATCACCATCTCCCGGAGTTCACTAAGACTCACGTCCATCGAGTCCGTGATGCCATCCAGCCATCTCATCCTCTGTCTTCCCCTTCTCCTCCTGCCCCCAATCCCTCCCAGCATCAGAGTCTTTTCCAATGAGTCAACTCTTTGCATGAGGTGGCCAAAGTACTGGAGTTTCAGCTTTAGCATCATTCCTTCCAAAGAAATCCCAGGACTGATCTCCTTCAGAATAGACTGGTTGGATCTCCTTGCAGTCCAAGGGACTCTCAAGAGTCTTCTCCAACACCACAGTTCAAAAGCAGCAATTCTTCGGCACTCAGCCTTCTTCACAGCCCAACTCTCACATCCATACATGACCACTGGAAAAACCATACTCTTGATTAGACGGACCTTAGTTGGCAAAGTAATGTCTCTGCTTTTGAATATGCTATCTAGGTTGGTCATAACTTTTCTTCCAAGGAGTACGTGTCTTTTAATTTCATGGCTGCAATCACCATCTGCAGTGATTTTGGAGCCCCCCAAAATAAAGTCTGACACTGTTTCCACTGTTTCCCCATCTATTTTCCATGAAGTGATTGGACCAGATGCCATGATCTTCATTTTCTGAATGTTGAACTTTAAATTTGGATGCAATCTCAAAAACAACAAAATGATCTCTGTTCATCTCCAAGGCAAAACATTCAATATCACAGTTATCCAAGTCTATGGGCCAACCAGTAACACTGAAGAAACTGAAGTTGAATGATTTTATGAAGACCTTCAAGACCTTTTAGAACTAACACCGAAAAAAGATGTCCTTTTCATTGTAGGGGACTGGAATGCAAAAGTAGGAAGTCAAGAAACACCTGGAGTAACAGGCAAATTTGGCCTTGGAATGCGGAATGAAGCAGGGCAAAGTAATAGAGTTTTGCCAAGAAAATGCACTGGTCATAGCAAACACCCTCTTCCAACAACACAAGAGAAGACTCTACACGTGGACATCACCAGATGGTCAACACCAAAATCAGATTGATTATATTCTTTGCACCCAAAGATGGAGAAGCTCTATACTGGCAACAAAAACAAGACCAGCAGCTGATTGTGGCTCAGATCATGAACTCCTTATTGCCAAATTCAGACTCAAATTGAAGAAAGTAGGGAAACCCGCTAGACCATTCAGGTATGACCTAGGTCAAATCCCTTATGATTATACAGTGGAAGTGAGAAATAGATTTAAGGGTCTAGATCTGATAGATAGAGTGCCTGATGAACTATGGACTGAGGTTCGTGACATTGTACAGGAGACATGAATCAAGACCATCCCCATGGAAAAGAAATGCAAAAAAGCAAAATGGCTGTCTGGGAAGGCCTTACAAATAGCTGTGAAAAGAAGAGAAGCGAAAAGCAAAGGAGAAAAGGAAAGATATAAGCATCTGAATGCAGAGTTCCAGAGAATAGCAAGAAGAGATAAGAAAGCCTTCTTCAGGGATCAATGCAAAGAAATACAGGAAAACAACAGAATGGGAAAGACTAGAGATCACTTCAAGAAAGTTAGAGATACCAAGGGAACATTTCATGCAAAGATGGGCTTGATAAAGGACAGAAATGGTATGGACCTAACAGAAGCAGAAGATATTAAAAGAGGTGGCAAGAATACACAGAAGAACTGTACAAAAAAGATCTTCACGACCAAGATAATCACGATGGTGTGATCACTCATCTAGAGCCAGACATCCTCGAATGTGAAGTCAAGTGGGCCTTAGAAAGCATCACTACGAACAAAGCTAGTAGAGGTGATGGAATTCCGGTTGAGCTGTTTCAAATCCTGAAAGATGATGCTGTGAAAGTGCTGCACTCAATATGCCAGCAAGTTTGGAAAACTCAGCAGTAGCCACAGGACTGGAAAAGGTCAGTTTTCATTCCAATTCCAAAGAAAGGCAATGTAAAAGAATGCTCAAACTACTGCACAATTGCACTCATCTCACATGCTAGTAAAGTAATGCCCAAAATTCTCCAAGCCAGGCTTCAGCAATACATGAACCATGAACTTCCAGATGTTCAAGCTGGTTTTAGAAAAGGCAGAGGAACCAGAGATCAAATTGCCAACATCTGCTGGATCATGGAAAAAGCAAGAGAGTTCCAGAAAAACATCTATTTCTGCTTTATTGACTATGCCAAAACCTTATCCATATGGAACACAACAAACTGGAAAATTCTGAAAGGGATGGGAATACCAGACCACCTGACCTGCCTCTTGAGAAATCTGTATGCAGCTCAGGAAGCAACAGTTAGAACTGGACATGGAACAACAGACTGGTTCCAAATAGGAAAAGAGTACGACAAGGCTGTATATTGTCACTGTGCTTATTTAACTTATATGCAGAGTACATCATGAGGAACACTGGACTGGAAGAAACACAAGCGGGAATCAAGATTGCCGGGAGAAATATCAATAACCTCAGATGTGCAGATAACACCACCCTTATGGCAGAAAGTGAAGAGGAACTAAAAAGCCTCTTGATGAAAGGTTATATACTCTAATCCTGCTTATTCTTATTTACAGGTGTACCATTTCCACCTTATAACAGTGATCATTGCTAGACCTGCTTAATCCAAGATTACATGACTTGATGGTTCTTACAGAATTTGGCTCGTAGTAGGAAGTTATGATCACTTGCCTACCAGTGTCCAGACACTTTACATCTACAGTGGCTGCGTTGTACATAAGGACTCATATTATGAAAGGCATACCATTCTTTTAAGCTGATGGCATGGCCTTGCTTTGAAACCTATGGGTCTATGTTGTAAAGTGAAGTGAAGTCTCTCAGTTGTGTCCAACTCTTTGCAACCCTGTGGACTGTAGACCACCAGTCCGTCCATGGGATTCTCCAGGCAAGAATGCAGGAGTGGGTTGCCATTTCCTTCTCCAGGGGATCTTCTGGACCCAGGGATCAAACTCAGGTCTCCCACATTGCAGGCAGACGCTTTACCCTCTGAGACACTCTTCCACTGTTGTTATCTCTAAAATAATAGTGTCTGCCTGGTTTCATGGTTCAAGTGACAGGGTTGCATGTGTGTAACAGTCTGGACCTATTACTTGGTAACATTTATTTTCCATCCTGTCAAGAACAGTGTAAGGTCTTGAATTTTGCACTACTTAAAGTTAGTTAGTCTGCAACAGTGATGGATGCTGGCAGAGCATATGATAATCTTTTTATTACCTCTATGACTTGCAGTTTATTACTCATAGCAATGCCTTCCCTGGTGGCTCAGAGGTTAAAGCGTCTGCCTCCAATGCGGGAGACCCGGGTTCGATCCCTGGGTTGGGAAGATCCCCTGGAGAAGGAAATGGCAACCCACTCCAGTATTCTTGCCTGGAGAATCCCATGGATGGAGAAGCCTAGTAGGTTACAGTCCACGGGGTCGCAAAGAGTCGGACATGACTGAGCGACTTCACCTTACTCATAGCAATAGCAGTAACCAGAGTATCACCATTTTTGCACTGGCTTCCTAAACTCCAGTTTCCATAGGTAACATGAAAATGGCCATAAGCCAGACACCTATACATGCAGTGATTTGTGTTACAGGAAAGAAACACTGAGTTGAGGGAAGCCAAATATTTTATTGGGCTTTGCTGATAGCTCAGTTGGTAAAGAATCCGCCTGCAATACAGGAAACCCCAGTTTGGTTCCTGGGTTGAGAAGATCCACTAGAGAAGGGATAGGCTACACATTCCAGTATTCTTGGGGCTTCCCTGTGGCTCAACTGGTAAAGAATTTGCCTGCAATGTGGGAGACCTGGGTTCGATCCCTGGGTTGGAAAGATCCCCTAGAGAAGGGAAAGGCTACCCACTCCAGTATTCTGGCCTGTAGAACTCCATGGACTGTATATGTATAGTCCACAGGGTTGCAAAGAGTCAGACATGACTGAGCAACTTTCCTTTTCACTTATGCCTGCCTTTCGTTGTTGAGAAATATTCTATCTTTATTTTCCAAGGTTACTGAGTGTAAAACATACTTGAAAAGATAGTCCAGAGCAATGGGCAGTCAGTGTCTTGGTGGTAAGACATGCAGAATGTAGAAGATCTTAGGAAAAGGTTTCTTGCCAAGGCCTCCAACATACTAGCCCTTTTTGGCTCATCTAGTTCAATTACCATGATATTATCAAGGTAGTAGATTGGTGTAATATTGTACACAATGTTCATTCACTCCAGAGCTTCTTGGACTATATTATAACTAATACAAGGAGATTATTAACATACTCTGGGGCAAAATTTAAATCTGTTTCCACTTGAGTATGAAATGTTTCTTATCTTCTTTTCTAATAGGGATGAAAGAAAACATATTAGCCAAATTAATAGCTCCATATAATGTCCCCAAAGCCATGCTCTGGAAAAGATAACATCCATCTGGAAGGGAAGCTGCAAGTTGTTTATTCCTTGAATGGCTTTACTCCACAAGGAGCTTTGGAATAGAAATCAACCTTCAGAGATGCCTCACGTTGGCTAGATCTTTACTGTTCTACACCAGTTATTAGATGAAGGCTGACCCAGAAAGAAGTGTGACCTGGTGTGAGGTGGCTCCATGCAGTTGAGGCAATCCTAGAAGAGGGTGACGTCATAAGGCTGCCATGCAGATGCGGCAGAAAGTCCTTCAGTGAAGGGGGATCTGGATGACACACTATAGTGTCTGCCATAGTACAGTTAAAATACACCACAAAAGCTGGCAGATCAGCAGGGATAAAAATGGAGTTAAAGAATTCAAAGTTCCCTGCACTTTCTTGGATGAATTAGAAGCACCACTTTAATTATACACTGCACAATTTCTACTATGGAGTTAGTAAAAAATCAGTGGTTGCCAGAGGATGAAGGCTGCTGGAAGGGATGCATACACAGTGCACAGAGGATGTTTTTTAAGTAGTAGAAATACTCTGAACGATACTATTATAATGGGTATATATCACTATATGTCAAACTTATAGAGTGTATAGCACCAAGAGTGACCTATAAGGTAAGCTGTGAACTTTAGGTGATTGTGATGTGTCAATGTGAGTTTATCAGCCATAGAAAATATATCACTCTATATGGTGGGGGAGTTTTGATAATATTGGTACAGAGGGCACGGGGTATACAGGAAATCTCTATATTTTTCTCTCAATTTTGTTGTGACGTAAAAAATTGCTCTAAAAATTGTCTTGAAAGAAAGTGCTGCTTTATATTATACTCTTATCTGTTATTATATTATATATATTTCAACTTCTAGGATAATACTAAACAATAGTGCAAGAGTGAATATTTACAGAGCTTAGAGTGGGAAGGTTGTATATTAATAAAAATCAATCCAAAGGAAGGCAAAAATGGAATGATAAGTACACCGAGTATGTATAGTAAGTGATTAAAATCTTACATTTAAGCCAAATGTATCTTTATTTATAAACCAAAAAATAATTATTTACTTCTCATTTTATAATTTTGTTACATTAAATTTGACAAGCTGAAATAAAAGAAGAAATAGACAAATCCATAATCATAGTGGGAGATTCTATTGATAGAAAAATCAGGAAGAAATTAAGATTATAAAATATTTGAACAAAAAATTAACAAGATCAAAATAGCTGATATATACAAATCATTGCATTCAAAAATGGCAGAAATTCATGTGTAACATATTTTTCAAGTTCACATAGAATATTTATGAATGGTTACAAAATGTTAAATCTTAATATCTCAATAAATCTCAAAGTATTATTATCATCCAGTTCATGTTCTTTGACTATACTGTAAATAAGTTAAAATTTGAAAAGAAATCACTGAGCTTAAATATTAAGAAACCTATTTCTGATACCCTATGGGCTTCCCTTGCAGCTCAGCTGGTAAAGAATCAGCCTGCAATGCAGGAGACCTGGGTTCGATCCCTGGGTTGGGAAAATCCCCTGGAGAAGGGAACGGCTACCCACTCCAGTATTCTGGCCTGGAGAATTCCATGGACAGTCCATGGAGTACCAAAAAGTCGGATACGACTGAGTGACTTTCACTTCACTATGGATCAGAAAGAAATCATAAATGACACTAGAAAAAGAAAATTATTAATATACCTAAAGAAACTAAAACTGAAAAAGACACATGTACCCCCGATGTTCACTGAAGCACTATTTACAATAACCAAGACATGGAAACAACCTAGATGATGATTGACAGGTGAGTAGGTAAAGAAGCTGTGGTACATTTATACAATGGAATAATAATCAGCCATAAAAAGGAACACATCTGAGTCATTTCTAATGAGGTGGATGAACCCAGAGCCTATTATACAGAGTCAAATAAGTCAGAAAGAGAAAAACGAATATCGTATAAAACTCATGTATATGGAATCTAGAAGGATGATACTGATGAATCTGTTTGCAGAGCAGCAATGGAGACACAGACATAGAGAACAGACTTATGGACAGGGGAAGAAGAGGGAAAGGGTGAGATAAATGGAGAGAATATCGTGGAAGCATACACAGTAACATATGTAAATAGACAGCCAATGGGAATTTGCTGTTTGACTCAGGGAACTCAAAATGGGGCTCTGTAATAGTCTAGAGGGGTGGAACTGGGTGGGAGGTGAGAGGGAAGGGACATACGGACATCTGTGGTTGTTCATGCTGGTGTACGACAGAAATCAAACCAATATTATAAACCAATCATCAAACAATTAAAAATAAATATGAAAAAATAAAATTATCAGCCTTACATCATATATTAGGAAAACTGATTAAAATCAATGATATAAACAGAGGCAGTTAGCAAAATAATTAAACCTAAAGAGAATATTAAAAAAAAAATAAACAATAGAACTTAATGAAACAGCTTCTGTTTAGGTTTTCACCTCTCTACTGAAATTGTTTCTTTTTTCACTTATTTTATCCATCTTCTTCTATAAATTATTTAACATAAAATATTAATAGTTGCTTTTAAGTTATTGGAATATCTGGATTATCTGTAGGTCTGCTTCTGTTGGCTACTTTTCCTCTTCTTTATGGGTCACATGTATACTTTTTTTAAAAATTCTCATTCTTTTATTATGTTCTACTCAGTTTATGAAGAGAAGAGATTGTGCACTAATATATTTTTATTAAGACTGTTTTACCTTTCCAAGATACTGAAAGCAAGCTTTTTTCTTTGTCTGGTGGCTAGAATGGAGATTGATTATCAGATTCCTCCAAAAATCAAATTGAGGTGAGGCTCACCTGTCATTAAGCTGAGTTTGTCTGTTTTAGCCCTACTCTCATTTCCCACACCATTGATGCTGAGGGTGTGGAAAGTACTTTTTCATTGTTGGTATTAGAGCCGGGAGGGTATCAGGCCAAAGCTTCACGTAGTTGGTTTTCATCCCTAGCAGGACTCAGGGATACAAGCATCATGCAAATGTGGAGACGCCACAGGTTCTCTAGCTGTCAGGACTCCATCCACTGAGGCTTTCTTAGAAAACTACTTGGGGGCCTGATGAAGAGAGGAAAGTAGGGGCTGAAAATGTCCTTTCACATGTGTGACTTTCCAAATTCTAATCCATTCTGTTAGCTTGCCATATTCTCATTTGGTTCCTCCTTGTCTCTCAAAGTATTTCCATTGATGGTAAATCTGTTCCTCTGACCTCTGGCATTAAGGTTGGCTGCTCAAGCTTAGTTATGAAAACTGTTGCTGCTCTTTGCTTGTCTAACAGGGGCACTTTCTTTAGTTCATCACTGCTCTTTGATAGCTTCATAAAAAACACTATTTTGATTGTGTTTGTTATTCTTCTTTTACCATGGTAGTAAATGTCTTTCACATTATATATGTTTTCTAATTAAAAAGAAGTCTACCTGAGGAATTTAAAAATTTATTTCAAAAGATAAATGAATCTGCTAGAAGGCAAAAACATTTTCACATAAATATAGATTTACAAAATTGTATCCATTTAACAAATCTACATCACTGTAACAAAGCAAAAATGTATGTAATTCAACCAAATTCAATCTTTAAACACAGGATTCATTAGGGTGAAAAATATTCATTAATTATGAATTAATATCTCTTGTTGATTATCTAGAGACCATGGATAACGAGATAATAAGTAGACTTCCAGGTACATTGTGACCACTGTATTAGTTTCTTTTGTAGTATTCAGTTTACCTGTAAACCCATAGTAAGAAAATCTGTTGAAAATACAGTGCCTTTTTTCCTCTTGTAGTGATGGTATCAGTTCAGTTCAGTTGTTCAGTCGTGTCCGACTCTTTGCGACCCCATGAATCGCAGCACACCAGGCCTCCCTGTCCATCACCAACTCCCGGAGTTCACTCAGACTCATGTCCATCGAGTCAGTGATGCCATCCAGCCACCTCACCCTACGTTGTTCCCTTCTCCTCCTGCCCCCAATCCCTCCCAGCATCAGAGTCTTTTCCAGTGAGTCAACTCTTTGCATGAGGTGGCCAAAGTACTGGAGTTTCAGCTTTAGCATCATTCCTTCCAAAGAAATCCCAGGACTGATCTCCTTCAGAATGGACTGGTTGGATCTCCTTGCAGTCCAAGGGACTCTCAAGAGTCTTCTCCAACACCACAGTTCAAAAGCAGCAATTCTTCGGCGCTCAGCCTTCTTCACAGTCCAACTGTCACATCCATACATGACCACTGGAAAAACCATAGCCTTGACTAGACAGACTTTAGTCGGCAAAGTAATGTCTCTGCTTTTGAATATGCTATCCAGGTTGGTCACAACCTTTCTTTCAAGGAGTAAGCATCTTTGTATAGTAAGAAGTAAATAAGGACTAAATTAAAGGGTTTTTTTTTTTATTAAGAATACATAAAATACCTAAATCTAAAACAGATAAAACTTTGTATCACTTATGTCAGCACTTTTTATTTCCTTCAAGAACATTTTCTTTTCTTCACAACTTGGCTGTTTGGTGCCAGAAGCCTACCTTTTGGCCTATCCGAGTTTTTGACATGTGACCTCACTAAGCTTAATCATTTCTAGCTTTTATTTAAAGTGAGAGATGTTTGACTCTTCCTTTCCCTTGAACACTTACAGGTGATTGTGGGGTTAGTAATTGGCTTAATTTCAATATTGTCCTGTCTCAGGGATTAGGGAGGCCAAAGCAGAGGGAGTTAGATGGGGAAATGGCTGGTGGGTGAAGCCGTCAGAACACACACAACATTTATTGATTAAGTTCACAGTCTTAAATGGACATAGTCTGTGGTGGCCCAAAACTGCTTTTTAATAGTAACATCAAAGACTGCTGACCACAGATCACCATGAGTAATATAATGATAATGGGAAAAAATTGAAATACTGAGAGAATTGCCAAAATGTGACACAGAGACATGAAGTGAGAAAATGCTGTTGGAAAAATGGCACTGCTAGATTTGCTCCCTGTAGAAATGCCTCAAACCTTCAGTTTGTAAAAAACATAAGATCCGTAAACTGCAATAAAATGAAGTACAATAAAATAAGGTATAACTATATTCCTTTTTGTATTGTCCCATAGTCCTCGGATATTTTGCTTCATTTTTTTTTCATTTGATTTTCACTCTATTGTTGACACATCTTCCAGCTCATTAATTCTTTCAGCAGCCTTTGATCAGTCCATTAAAGATATACTTCAAGTCTGTTAAAATGTTTTTGATTTCTATACTTGTTTCCATAATTCTGTACCAAAAGCTATACTACTGAGAGTATCAAATGAGGAATTCTCAAGAGCAACAAGTTAAATGATTTTACTCTAATGAAGCCATGAATGACACTCTTTCTAAATAGTTCATATTCTGGGTGAGGAAACTTAACAGTACTCTTTATGAACATAAGTTAATTGACACAACAGGAGAAATGAAACCTCATTTATTCTTAACTCAGCACAACAGAAAAGGCTTTCTTTTTCTGCTCTCACACATTAGGCCATCAACTAATTTCTCTTTAAAGTCCAGGACACAGCATGGAAAAGACCTGATAATTGCAAGGAAGCCCAGATTGCAATAAAATGACCACTTCCCACTGAGGACTTTAAGTGTTCACAGGGACCCTGCTGTGTTGAATGTAGCTTCAGTGCCATCAGGAGAATGCTCTTTTTGTTCTCATACTAACTTTAGATCACTGATCTGTGGGGTCTTTCTACTATTTTGAACAAAACAGAATATTCACCTATAAATTCAGATCTCCTGAAATTCACACAAATATCCTACTAGGAAAAAAAAGCTATTTTTCCTATCATCTTTGAATTAGTAGCAAAGGATTTCCAAACCTTTACAAAATGCATTTCTAACTAAAAGGCTACTACCCTGACTTGTTTTGAACAGCTCCAGTAATGGAGAGCTTTCTTGTTCTCCAACCAGCATATTCCATGTGGATAGCTATTGTAATATTGGATCCAGATTGTTTCATTTCCTCATTATCCTTTTTTTATTTTCCTCCTAGGGTCTTATATGGCAACTTTTTAAGAAAATGGCACTTGCTATGTCCAACACCCATTCACACAATGGATCTTTTTTTGCAAAATAAACAAGTTCCCTTAATGATACCTTATACCACATGGCTTCCTTTACCCCATCATGTTCCCTCGGGAGATGCAGTACTCAGAAAAGGACCTAGAAATGAGAGAGATCAGTGGGTGAACTCTAGATTACATTTGCAATACTCTGCCACTTCTTTTTGTTTGTAAGCGACTCAAAGTCTGATCACTCTCTTGGCTAAGTAATATCCAGTGCAGACTGTCAGGAAGGTTATAACAGGAAGATAAGTCTATCTGTGATATCTTACTTCTTTTAATCTTCCTATTTGAGGGTCCCCTTTACTTTCTTATGTAGTGAGAAACATTTTGGGACTTCCCTGGGGGCTCAGACAGTAAAGAATCCACCTGCAATGTGGGAGACCTAGGTTCAGTCCATGGGTTGGGAAGATCCCTTGGAGAAGGACATGGCAATCTACTCCAGTATTCTCGCCTAGGGAATTTCCATGGACAGAGGAGCCTGGTGGGCTACAGTCCGTGTGTTCACAAAGAGGCAGACACGACTGAGTGACTAAGTACAAGCATATTACTTTCTTATAGCATGATCTTTCTTATGTGTATATAGATGCTCCCTGTCATCAAAACTTTTTTTCTTTCTTATCTCTGCAAGATTCTGATCTCTGTAGAAAGAGTTAATTAGAAGAGCTTAATTTCAGATTTAGCTGGTGATGTTTTTCTATCAGCATCAGCTACAGAGTTGTGCACAATAAAATAAATGTCAACCCATCTGAAATGCACATATACCCAGAAAGCACTTCAAGGATGGCTAAAGATGACATATTCTGTATTTAGAAACACACAGGTCTGAGTTGCCTCTATTTAGGAGGTATATTGAAAGAGAGGACCTCTTCTAAACCAAGGCTACTCAAAGAGCAGTCCCCGAACAGACATATCAACAGCATCTGAGAACTTAATAGAAATGAAGGCTTGAGGCACCTCCCCAGGCTTACTGAATTAGAATGCCTGAGGTTAGATTCCAGAATTCTCTGTAGGAAATTTTTATGCAGAATAAAATTTGAGAAACAGGTTTCTTAACCACAGCCACTCTCATAATCTATTCGTTCCAGGTGGCTCTGGCTTCCTGTTGACATGACATTAAGTGTGGTACCATGGAAGAACAGCCTATGATATCCAGCACTGGGTGTCTGTCATATTCAAGATTCTCAATGATCTGATTCACTACCCTTACTTTCAGCTTTCTCTTAAAGAATCTTTCTTAGGCACACTTTTGCCTGAACTATCATTTAGCCAGTGATACTCACCTTCATCTGTCAGAATTATATATCCATCTTTCAAAATAAAACCTAAAACCTTGCTACCCCCTTGTCACTTTCCTGACAAACTTAGATACTGAACCTAGGGAAAAAACTCTTCTTCTAAACCCTCCTATTATGTCATTCAGAACTCTCTCATACTCACTGACATGTTCTTCTTGTGTAATTAAGTGTTCCTAAAAAATAGAAACTGAAACCAAATTTTATGCGCTGATAATTAATTAGGATAATCACACAGAAGAAGAAAGAGGAAAAGAGAGGAAGCTCCAAGGAGGAAAGAAATTAAATTCAAGAAGATGAATCCCTGATACTGCTTGGTATCAAGTGCATCTAATTATTATTCTTGAGGAATCATCCTCCTAGCATCCACATGAAGAACTGCATCTCACGATTCTCTATCTGGGGTGAAGAAGCTATAGAAATGCAAGATTAACAGGGGCTTAAAAATATCTGCTTAATGAATTGCATGTAATTAATAAATTCTTCTCTATACACCAGAAATTTACTGTCTGATAATCTCCCCATTGTCATTTCTTCTCCTTAAAATTCTTATGTCTGCCAACTAGGTGTCTATGTTCAGTGCTATTTTGTTGTCCATCTGTTAATTGCTATGCTGCTGCTGCTGCTAAGTCGCTTCAGTCGTGTCCAACTCTGTGCCACCACATAGATGGCAGCCCATGAGGCTCCCCTGTCCATGGGATTCTCCAGGCAAGAACACTGGAGTGGGTTGCCATTTCCTTCTATCAGTTCAGTTCAGTTCAGTCACTCAGTCATGTCTGACTCTTTGCTACCCCATGAGTCGCAGCACGCCAGGCCTCCCTGTCCATCACCAACTCCCGGAGTTCACTCAGACTCACGTCCATCGAGTCCGTGATGCCATCCAGCCATCTCATCCTCTGTCTTCCCCTTCTCCTCCTGCCCCCAATCCCTCCCAGCATCAGAGTATTTTCCAATGAGTCAACTCTTCGCATGAGGTGGCCAAAGTACTGGAGTTTCAGCTTTAGCATCAGTCCTTCCAAAGAAATCCCAGGGCTGATCTCCTTCAGAATGGACTGGTTGGATATCCTTGCAGTCCAAGGGACTCTCAAGAGTCTTCTCCAACACCACAGTTCAAAAGCAGCAATTCTTCGGCACTCAGCCTTCTTCACAGCCCAACTCTCACATCCATACATGACCACTGGAAAAACCATACTCTTGATTAGACGGACCTTAGTTGGCAAAGTAATGTCTCTGCTTTTGAATATGCTATCTAGGTTGGTCATAACTTTTCTTCCAAGGAGTACGTGTCTTTTAATTTCATGGCTGCAATCACCATCTGCAGTGATTTTGGAGCCCAAGAAAATAAAGTCTGACACTGTTTCTACTGTTTCCCCATCTATTTCCCATGAAGTGATTGGACAAGATGCCATGATCTTCGTTTTCTGAATGTTGAGCTTTAAGCCAACTTTCTCTCTCTCCTCTTTCACTTTCATCAAGAGGCTTTTTAGCTCCTCTTCACTTTCTGCCATAAGGGTGGTGTCATCTGCATATCTGAGGTTATTCATATTTCTCCAGGCAATCTTGATTCCAGCTTGTGCTTCCTCCAGCTTGACATTTCTCATGTTGTACTCTGCACATAAGTTAAATAAGCAGGGTGACAATACACAGCCTTGACATACTCCTTTTCCCATTTGGAACCAGTCTGTTGTTCCATGTCCAGTTCTAACTGTTGCTTCCTGACCTGCAAACAGATCAGGCAGGTTAGGTGGTCTGGTATTCCCATCTCTTCCAGAATTTTCCACAGTTTATTGTGATCCACACAGTCAAAGGCTTTGGCATAGTCAATAAAGCAGAAATAGATGTTTTCCTGGAAATCTCTTGCTTTTTCAATGATCCAGCAGATGTTGGCAATTTGATCTCTGGTTCCTCTGCCTTTTCTAAAACCAGCTTGAACATCAGGGAGTTCACAGTTCACGTATTTCTGAAGCCTGGCTTGGAGAATTTTGAGCATTACTTTACTAGCATGTGAGATGAGTGCAATTGTGCAGTAGTTTGAGCATTCTTTTACATTGCCTTTCTTAGGGATTGGAATGAAAACTGACCTTTTCCAGTCCTGTGGCCACTGCTGAGTTTTCCAAATTTGCTGGCATACTGAGTGCAGCACTTTCACCGCATCATCTTTCAGGATTTGAAATAGCTCAACTGGAATTCCATCACCTCCACTAGCTTTGTTCGTAGTGATGCTTTCTAAGGCCCACTTGACTTCACATTCCAAGATGTCTGGCTCTAGATTAGTGATCACATCATCATGATTATCTGGGTTGTGAAGATCTTTTTTGTACAGTTCTTCTGTGTTTTCTTGCCACCTCTTCTTAATATCTCTGCTTCTGTTAAGTCCAGACCATTTCTGTCCTTTATCGAGCCCATTTCTGCATGAAATGTTCCCTTGGTATCTCTAACTTTCTTGAAGAGCTCTCTAGTCTCTCCCATTCTGTTGTTTTCCTCTATTTCTTTGCATTGATCACTGAAGAAGGCTTTCCCTTTTCCTCTTGCTATTCTTTGGAACTCTGCATTCAGATGCTTATATCTTTCCTTTTCTCCTTTGCTTTTTGCCTCTCTTCTTTTCACAGCTATTTGTAAGGCCTCCTCAGACAGCCATTTGCTTTTTTGCATTTCTTTTCTATGGGGATGGTCTTGATCCCTGTCTCCCGTACAATGTCACGAACCTCATTCCATAGTTCATCAGGCACTCTATCTATCAGATCTAGACCCTTAAATCTTTTTCTCACTTCCACTGTATAATCATAAGGGATTTAGGTCATACCTGAATGGTCTAGTGGTTTTCCCTACTTTTTCCAATTTGAGTCTGAATTTGGTAATAAGGAGTTCATGATCTGAGCCACAGTCAGCTCCTGGTCTTGTTTTTTTTTTTTTTTTTTTTTTTTACTTTAAAGAGCTTCTCCATATTTTGCTGCAAAAGAATATAATCAATCTGATTTTGGTGTTGACCATCTGGTGATGTCCATGTGTAGAGTTAAAAACCCATAAAATAGAGTCCACAGTTTTTAATCTATTTGACAGATAAGAAATGTGACCTCCTGCTAGGGCACTGAGTATCTAATACTTTTTGTATGTGCACATTTTGGGGAACATTAGAATGTTTTCTATTCCAAATTTGTTTGAAAATAACTGTCGTGAAAATGATTGTATTTGCTTTACATTTGGCACCTGAACTAAAACTTGCTTTGCAAGATAAATTTTTATCTTGCTCCTGGCAATCATGTAAAACAAATCACTTTCTGTTTGTAGGAAATAAAAACAGAATTTGTACTTGATGCTTTGGGGAGTGGAAGCTAGAAGCAATGCTGAAAGAATGATTTCTTCATAGCACAGGTACATTTCTAAAGTAAAAGTTTTGGGGGCTGAAAAGAATGCCATCTCTTTGTGTTGCCTACAGCAATGTTCTAATATGGAAGGAAGTGTTCCCAATAGATCAGCTTTTGGCAAATCTCTTTGAGTACTTTTAAATGAATCAGTATAAATTGAGTTGTTAGGTGCTTATCATGTAAATAACCTGAAGTAGTTGTATTCTAAGTACAGTAAATTTTTGCAATAGAAAAAATTGTAACCAAGAGTTATGGAAATTGAAACAATCTTGAAAAAGTTTACTCAGTTTATCAATAGCTCGACTCAATAGCAGCTGAATGCAAACTTATTATGGAGAAGGCAATGGCAATCCACTCCAGTATTCTTGCCTGGAGAATCCCAGGGATGGCGGAGCCTGGTAGGCTGCCATCTATGGCGTCACAGAGTCGGACATGACTGAAGCAACTTAGCAGCAGCAGCAGCACACTTATTAAATACTCTATTTTTTAAAAGAAAATATATGCCCTTCATGCCATGGAGAAGGAACTAGCAACCCATTCCAGTATTCTTGCCTGGAAAATTCCATGGAAAAAGGAGCCTGGAGGGCTACAGTTTATGGGGTCACAAAGAGTCGGATATGACTGAGCAACTGAGCACACGTATTATATTCTTATTCTAGGTGCTTATCATGTAAACTGTAGTATAGATATCAACATCAATTAAAACTATAGAAGAGTAATACCAAATATTAGGTGGGTCAAAAAAAAGTTGATGTAAATTTTTCTGTAAGATTGTATGAAAAAAGTCAAACAAACTTTTGGCCAACCCATACATGGAGCAGGGCTTCTCTAGTAGCTCAGTTGGTTAAAAATCTGCCTGCAATGCAGGAGACCCAGGTTCGATCCCTGGGTCAGGAAGATCCCCTGGAGAAGGAAATGGCAACTCACTTCAGGACTCTTGCCTGGAGAATTCCATGAGGAGCCTGGTGGGCTATCATCCATGGGATCTCAAAGAGCCAGACAGGACTATACGACTTTCTGTTTTTGAGAAGCAGCTATGAGGCAGTGGTTTGATTTTTCACACATTATGTTTGTTTATGTATGTTTGAACATATATAATGTACGTTCACACACATTAAGTTTCTATAGGTTAGATACTCTCCTGCCCCTGACTGTGTTTGTGTACCCAATACTAAAGGTAATGGAACTCGTGGTGGCCTAGGAGCAAAGATGGAAAACTTAGCATCTGCCCTTTGGAGGAAAGCAAGGGTCTTCTTCTTCTGCCTGGGAAAATCTAGTCATTGTTTGTTTGTTTTTTAATATAGGTGATTGAGTGATTTAGATGGAAAGTGGAGGAAAGATGGATATTATGGGAAGATTCTGTGAGAGAGGAGAGAAAAGAAATCTCTAAAAGATGAGTTTTTTCTTAAAGATATATTGTGTTATTGAAATGCTTGAATAGAATTTTTCTGTACCTAGTCTTCTAAAAGAAAACACAGTGCTTGAAAGAACATGAGTTTAGGATTTAAAATATGCAATGCCTCTAAAGATATTTATGTTAGTGAACTATCCATCACAAGAATCATCTGTAAACTAAATGATAAATGGGGTTTCCAGAAGCAAATTTTAAAGAGATTTAGAGAAAAAGAAGGGACCTACCTATAAGAAAATGGGTAATCAGTTTAAAACTTCAGTTAATTTCAGTTCAGTCACTCAGTCATGTCCGACTCATTGCGACCCCATGAATCCCAGCACGCCAGGCCTCCCTGTCCATCACCAACTCCTGGAGTTCACTCAGACTCACGTCCATTGAGTCCATGATGCCATCCAGCCATCTCACCCTCTGTCGTCCCCTTTTCCTCCTGCCCCCAATCCCTCCCAGCATCAGGGTCTTTTCCAATGAGTCAACTCTTCACATGAGGTGGCCGAAGTACTGGAGTTTCAGCCTTAGCATCAGTCCTTCCAAAGAACACCCAGGTCTGATCTCCTTCAGAATGGACTGGTTGGATTTCCTTGCAGTCCAAGGGACTCTCAAGAGTCTTCTCCAACACCACAGTTCAAAAGCATCAATTCTTCGGTGCTCAGCTTTCTTCACAGTCCAACTCTCACATCCATACATGACCACAGGAAAAACCATAGCCTTGACTAGACGGACCTTTGTTGGCAAAGTAATGTCTCTGCTTTTCAATATGCTATCTAGGTTTAAAACTTAGCCACCACATTATTCATAATCTAAGATTTCAAAGCTTTGAAGGAATATTTGTCTGAGGGAGTTTAAACCTCAAAACTATTAATAAATCTTAATTATTAACTGAATTTGCATTTTATTAGGAAGATGCTGTAGAGATAATCAATTTTCAATCCTTTTGTACATAGCCTTTGACTTAGAAATACCCCTGAAATTATTTACAGATGTTTCAAATACAAAACAATTATAACTTAATAATCATTAAGGTGATCATTTTAGATCTATGTATTAGATATCAGAAAGATCAAAGTGAAAGTGAAAGTCGCTCAGTTGTATCGACTCTTTGCTACCCCATGGACTGTAGCCTGCCAGGCTCCTCTGTCCATGGAATTCTCCAGGCAAGAATATGGGAAGGGTAATCTTTCCCTTCTCCAGGGGATCTTCCCAACCCAGGGATTAAACCTAGGTCTCTCGCATTGCAGGCAGATTCTTTACTGTCTGAGCCACCAGGGAAGCCTGGTGGTGAATCGTTTTACCTAAGACAAAATGAAGCTGTGATTTTTTTATCAAATATAATTAAGTGGAAAAGCTCAACTTCATTCATGGATTGCTTACCTTCTATTCCTTAACCAAATATAAATTAATTTGCCCTTTGTCAGTAAATCTAGGTCATAGTACTTGGTGTTTTCAGTGGGGACAGTTATAATTATTAACAGTGTGCTTTAAAAAAAAAAATAAAGTCAATTGCTGAACTTAACATCCTAAGGCACAATGTTTAATACCTCAGACCCAAGTTTTCTGATGTACTTAAAAAGGATAACACCTACTCATAGGGTGCTAAATTAAACACAACATATGAAAAGCACTTAGCATAGTGTCTGGTGAATGAGACACATGTCATAGAGGATAGTTTTGTTATGAATATTGTTGCAAATATTACTAGGCACTTCAAGTTAAATAATCAGAAAAAAAATTCAATTTACAGTGCTGAGATACAGTTTAAACCAACATCCTTAAGAGAGAACACTTCATTTCCATTTGGAGGTTAACATCGGTTTAGGTTTGCTCAAAATGAGTGACATATTATACTTCTCCAAACAGCAAAAACACTTGTAAAAACAGAACTATAATAGGTTAACTTGGACCAGTTTTCTAATTCCCATGACAGCTTTTATGATGTTTTTATTTCCCATAATCATATGGTCTTAGAAAGAACAGTTTGAGTATTAACCAAATTAATGATACACATAAAAATTGTTAATTTGATGATGCACTGATTTTATTATTAATGGTTTTCAATAAAATACCCTCCAATGAATAGTAACTCATAGCCCATAACTTTATTAAAATAATGATTTCAAATCATGTGGTACCCTCTAACTCAATGAAATCGTTTTGTAGAGTTTGCTTTTCATATATGTTTGGATGTGCAGCAAAGTGTTGATTCATTGCTTATAGCCAATCATATTAATAAATGTCAAAGAAAAAATGAAACTACTTTTCTCATATTTTTACTCCATTTCCCATATGAATAAGGATGGTCTTCATATTAAAAAGTGGAAAATAGCATTAATAAGAAAGAACGGAAGTCCTTAAGGATATTAAAAAGCACAGTCGGTTGGACTAAATGTAATCTCTGATAGGACAAATGGTTTTCTGGTAAATTATTGAAGTCTGGGGGAAATTCACACATGAGATAGTTGAACCACTGCTTAGAATCTCTAAGGAAACTATAGGACAAGAAAGTTATCATAAATCTTGAAGATGAGCAAATATAAAGGCATTTTTTCACCATGAATTTGAACTAAACACTTTTTTTCTACAGACTTGTCCTCAGAGGACAGTTTTTGAGTTCTGGAAAGAAAAAGTTGCATAGATTCATTAAAGACAAGTTACTGTTCATTAGCATTTGTTTCTTTTTTTTTAATAAGACAGAAGGTGGGCTATTCAAGGAGATTCTATCAATAATGTTTCTATGTGCTGCGCTCAGTCACTCAGTCATCATCCGACTCTCTGTGACCCCATTGACTGTAACCCACCAGGCTCCTCTGTCCATGGAATTTTCTAGGCAAAAACACTGGAGTGGGTTGCCATTTCTTTCTCTAGGGTATCCCCTGGAGTCAGAAATTGAACTCACATCTCTTGGGTCTCCTGCATTGACAAGTGGATTCTTCACCACTGCGCCACCTGGAAAGCCCTATTGTTTCAATATTATCTCTAAACTTTAGCATGGAATTGTAAAACTTCTGTCATAGCTTTCTAAACATTGTGAAATAATCTTATTAATAATGCAGTTTGGAATATTTATATAGGTTAAAGTAGTACTGATAATTTATATAGATTTAAGCAATACTAATTTAAGCAGTACTAACAGCAGTACTAATACAATAGTAATAAAATGATGCTTAATGAGTTTTGATCAACTTAAAATGGAGGACTTCCATATACAAATATTTTTCATTTAGTAGCTTATTTAAAAATTTTTCTATCAAGGTAATATGCAAATATTAAAACTTTATCATATTACAAGCATATTAAAAGCAATAGTCCCTACCTTACCTTTCCCCACCTCAGTCACAAACACCAGAAGCAATAATTAGTGATTTCTATGCTCAGATAAACTTAGTTATCTCCATTTTCCCTAAATGATATATTCATATTAATATTTCTCAATTTATCAAGAGTAGGTGTAATTTATTGCTTGTTATACCATGCCTTTAAAGAGATAGCCGACTTAAAATCTGCTTTATTTTTACCTCTTCTCAATAAAATAAGAGTACTACTTTTTATTTTTTTGCTAATCACTAGAATATTATATTTATTTAATTCATTTTTAATTGAAGCATAGTTGCTATACAATATTATATCTTATATATGTACAATACAGTGATTCACAGTTTTAAAGGTTATACTCATTTATAGTTATTATAAAATATGGACTATATTCCAGTGCTGTACAATATATCTTTGGAGCTTATTTTACAGCCACAAGTTTGTAGCTCTTACTTCCCTACCTCGATATACTCATTTGTAGTTATTATAAAATATTGACTATATTCCAGTGCTGTACAATATATCCTTGGAGCTTATTTTACAGCCACAAGTTTATAGCTCTTACTTCCCTATCTCTATACTGCCTTTCCCTCCTTCCCTCTCCCCACCGGAAACTACTAGTTTGTTCTCTACATCTGTGAGTCTTCTTTTTTTTTGTTGTATTCACTGGTTTGTTGAATTCTTAGATTTCACATATAAGTGATATCATACAGTGTTTTTCTTTCACGTATTTCACTTAACTAATGCCCTCCAAGTCCATCCATGTTGCTGCAAGTGGCAAATTTTGTTCTTTTTATGACTGAGTAGGATTCCATTGCATATACCTCATCTGTTGATGAACATCTAGGTTTCTTTCATACCTCAGTGATTGTAAATAATGCTGCTATGAACACTGAGGTGCATGTATCTTTTCGAATCACTGTTTTTGTTTTCAGATATATACTCAGGATACCCAGGAGTGGAACTGCTAGGTCATTTAGTAGTTCTATTTTTCTTTTCCTGGGAAAGCTCCATATCGTTTTCCACAGTTTACATTTCACTTTACATACCTCAGTTTACATTCCTAACAACAGTGTGTAAGAGTTCCCTTTTCTCCACATCTTCACCAACACTTCTAATTTGGGTTCTTTTTGATTATAGCCATTCTGACGGTGAGAAGTGATATCTCACTGTGATTTTGATTTGCATTCCCCTGATGATTAGCAATGTGGAACATCTTTTCACGTGCCTGTTGGCCATCTGCATTTCCTCTTTGGGAAACTGTCCATTCAGTTCCTCTGCCCATTTTTAAATCAGACTGTTTTTCTTTTTCTAATGTTGAGCTGCATGAGCTGTTTACATACGTTGGCTATTAAACCCTCATCAATCATATCATTTGCAAATATTTTCTCCCACTCAGTAGACTATCTTTTCACTTGGTTGATGGTTTCTTTTTCTGTGCAAGAACTTTAAAGTTTCATTAGGCCCCATTTATTTAATTGCTTTTGTTTCCTTTGTGTTAGGAAATGGATTCAGAAAAATAATGCTGTGATTTATGTCAAAGAGTGTTCTGTCTATGTTTTCCTTTAGAAGGTTTACAGCATCCAGTCTTAGATTTAGGTCTTTAATCCACTTTGAGTTTATTTTTATACATGATGGTAAGGAGTGTTCTCCAGGAAAGACAGGGGAGCCTGGTGGGTTGCCATCTCTGGGGTCGCACAGAATCGGACACGACTGAAGCGACTTAGCAGCAGCAGCAGCAAGGAGTGCTCTAATTTTATTCTTTTACACGCAGCTGTCCAGTTTTCCCAGTACTACTTATTGAAAAGATTGTCTTTTCTCTGTTGCATATTCTTGTCTCCTTTGTCCTAGATTAATTGACCGTAACTGCATGCATTTAATTCTGGGCTATCTATCCTGTTCCATTGATTTATGTGACTGCTTTTGTACCAATACCATACTGTTTTGATTAGTGTAGTTTTGTAGTAAGATCTGAAGTTAGGGAGCCTAATTCCTATATGTCTGTTCTTTCTGAAGATTGTTTTAGTTATTTAGACTCTTTTGTGCTTCCATACAAATTTAAAAGTTATCGGTTCTGGTTCTGTGAAAAATGCCATTGGCATTTTGATAGGGATTGCATTGAACCTTTACATTGCCTTGATTAGTATGATCATTTTAACAATATTGATTCTTCAAATCCGAGAAGAGGGCATATTTTACCATCTGTGTCTTCTTCAGTTTCTTTCTTCAATGTCTTATAATTTTGTGAACACAAGTCTTTTATCTTAGAAAGGTTTATTCCTAGGTATTTTATTCTTTTGATGTGACAGCAAATGGGATTGTTTTCTTAATTTCTCTTTCAGATTGTTGTTCAGTCATTAAGTCATGCCCAACTCTTTGAGACTCCATGAACTACAGCATGCCAGACTTCCCTGTCCTTTACTATCTCCCCAAGTTTGCTCAAACTCATATCCATTGAGTCAGTGATGCCATCCAACCACCTCATCCTATGTCACTCTCTTCTCTTGGGCTCAATCTTTCCCAATATCAGAGTCTTTTCCAATGAGTCAGCTGTTCATACCACGTGACTAAAGTATTGGAGCTTCAGCTTCAATATCAATCCTTCTAATGGATATACAGGATTGATTTCCTTTAGGATTGATTTCCTTTAGGATCTCCTTGCCATCCAAAAGATTTTCAAGAGTCTTTTCCAGCACCACAGTTCAAAACCATCAGTTCTCCAATGCTTAGCATTCTTTGTTGTCCAACTCTCAGATCCATACATGACTACTGGAAAAACTACAGCTTTGACTATATGCACTTTTTTGACAAAGTGATGTCTCTGCTGTCTAGGTTTGTCATAGTTTTACTTCTAGGGAGTGAGTGTTTTTTTTTAATTTCATGGCTGCAGTCACAATCCACAGTGATTTTAGAAACCAAGAAAATAAAATCTGTCACTGTTTCCACTTTTAATCCTTCTATTTGCCATGAAGTGATGAGACCAGATGCCATGATCTTAATTTTTTGAATGGTGAATTTTAAGCCAGCTTTTTCACTCTCTTTCTGATCATTCATTGTTAGAATAAATGTATAGAAATATATAGAAAGGTAAGCTATTTCTCTATATTAATTTTGTGTCCTGAATTTATTGATGAGCTCTAGTAGTATTCTGGTGGCATCTTTATGATATTATATATACATATAATATTTATGATATTATATATATTATATATAATATATATATATTCACAAATTCCTGGGTGTAATTGTTTCTCGAACAGTGTTTGAACCCCTTGATTACTAGATAAATATAATAATTGCTATTGGTGTTTAGTTGCTAAGTCATGTCTGACTCTTTTGTGACCCATGGACTGTAGCCCATCAGGCTCCTCTGTCCATAGGATTTCCCAAGCAAGAATACTGGAGTATGTTGCTGTTTGCTTCTCCAGAGGATCTTCCTGACCCTGGAATTGAACCCATGTCTCCTGCATTGGCAGGCAGATTCTTTACTGAGCCTGCCAGTATATATACAGGGAAGTCCCAAGTATAGTAATATTCATAATAATTCCTTCACTTATCATCTTTCTGTCCACTAACTTGATGATCTATACTTTGACTTTTGCATTGCCAATACTGATGACATTCAGATTATGTTTTAGGCTTCTTTAATAGTTCAGTTGGTAAAGAATCCACCTGCAAAGCAGGAGACCCCAGTTTGATTCCTGGGTTGGGAAGATCTGCTAGAGAAGGGATAGTCTACCCATTCCAGTATTCTTGGGCTTCCCTTGTGGCTCAGCTAGCAAAGAATCTGCTTGCAATGCAGGAGACCTGGGTTTGATCCCTGGGTTGGGAAGATCCCCTGGAGAAGGGAAAGGCTACCCTCTCCAGTATTCTGGCCTAGAGAATGCTATGGACTGTATAGTCCATGGGGTTGCAAAGAGTCAAACATGACTGAGTGACTTTCACTTTCACTTTAAATTCTATTCTGCCATTATGACAAAGCTTCCAAGCTTTATCTGACAGTTCAGCCTAAAAGTGGAAAACAAACATAGTTTTGATATTATTTTAATTATATGCACTGTGCCTCATGCATACTGCAGTAGTTTATTTCAATTAGATTTCTACTCTGCCACTCAAGAAAGTATGCTCAAATGAAGTCTCCATCATGAAACTCCAGTAGGTGGTCAAGTATGTCATCTATTTTAAATTTGACCATGGTTATGGTAGGCCAAAATACAAGATGACCCCAAATTCCTACTTCCTTGTGTACAGACTTTGGATACTCTTCACAGTGTAAATATCATGGATTGTAGTCCTATCATTAGATTGTATTATATGACACATGGACTTTAAGAAAGGAAGATGTCTACATGAGCCCTTTAAATTTGGGTATTAATTTTACGTACAGAGGAGTCAGAGAAAGAAGTCAAAGAGGTTAAAATCTGTTGACTTGGAAAGATAAACAGCTGTGCTGTGAAATATCAATGAGAAGGCTTATCCTCTAGGAACTGAGAATAGTGCCTTGCTGACAGTTAGCAAGAAAACCTTAGTCCTATGGTTGGTTATAAGGAAACAAATCCAGCCAAAATCTTGAATGAGCTTAGAAGGGGATTCTTTCCCATGGAAGTCAGGTAAGAACTTACTCTTGCAACAGTGACACTTCGATTTCAGTCTTGTATGAAACCCTAAGCAGAAAGCATATTTACACTGTGCTAGTTTTCTGACCTATAGACTGCAAGATCATAAATGGTGAACTAAAAAACTGGTATTGTTTTAAGCAACTAAGTGTGTGGGAATTTGTTGCACAGTAATAGAAAATAACTACAACATTTACAACTGTGTTTGGAGAATTAAAAAATCCCTGAAGATAGGCTTTTTTTTTTTTCCTTTACTTTTTGAGGTGATTTTAAAACATATCCACAACTTTGATATTCTTTCTGTAGGATGTGGAATTTAATCCATCTCCACTTGATACAAGCTGATGTTAGTGACTTGCTTTTGATGAGCAGAATGTGTATAGCATGGGTGACATGATATAACTTCCCAGACTAGCTTAAAAAAAGTGATAGATACTCAAACTGGAACCAATCAAGACATCCTTCAGTAGGATAATGGATAAACAAATTGTTCTAGGTTTATATTATAGAATACTTCATGATCAAGAAATAAAGCTGTCCATTTATACAACCATATGGGTGAAGTTTAAACACATATTTCTAAGTAAAAGAAACCAGCCTTATAAGACTGCATGCTGTTTCATTACATGTATATGATGTACTGGAGAAGGGAAGACTACAGAGGTGGAAGGCAGATCTATGTTGCCAGAGCATGGAGAAGGAAGAGGGTTGAAAGAACTAGATGGAGCACACAAGATAATTTAGAGCTGAGAAAATACAGGATGCCATTTGACAAAACTTCTGTCAAACCCCATAGAACTTTACAACATAAACAGTAAACTTTCATATATGTAAATTTTAAAAAGGGCACAGGATCTCAGGATGGAATGTAGAATGTGACAAAAGAATCTAAATATATCACAAATACGTGATGTAAGCTAACTGAAGGGAGTGAAGAAAAAGAGGTAATGGCCTACCTACATAAATTTGGAAATGACAGGAAAATGTAAAACTAAACACAAAGGAACTCTATGCGAACATTACACTCTAGTTGGTAAAACTGTTTCTCACAAAAGTGCATATTAATAATTATGAAGCCATTTTACATCTATACTGGAATAAACAATAAGTAAGTAGATGGCAGATGATAGAAGTCAGGTGTATTTACTGTTGGAGTGAGAAAGTAAAAATCACTCAGTCGTGTCCGACTCTTTGTGACTCCATAGACTATACAGTCCATGAAATTCTCCAGGCTAGAATGCTGGAGTGGGTAGCCTTTCCCTTCTCCAGGGGATCTTCCCAACCAGGGATCGAACCCAGGTCTCCCTCATTGTGGGCTGATTCTTTACCAGCTGAGCCACTGAGAAGTTCAGATACACAACAGGAGAAAGCTAGAATTAAACCAAAAGTATTTAGACTCTGGTTTAGCTTAATATAAATGCTGATGGATATATGAATACATAGAGATGTGTATGTGCCCATGCTTTAATGTACTTACATGTATTTCCTCAATTTACTGGGAGGACCTAAAAAAGTGATGAGCTTACTCACTGTCCAGATATTAGTTTACAACCCCATTCTTCAATAAAATTAAGGCTTTGAGAAATGGCTGAATCTAGGACTAGGCCATATACAAGATTAGCCTAGAGCGTCTTATGTCAGAAAGGACGTACTGCTAATGACTGATGCTGAAACAATTTGAGCAGTGAGATAGATAACTAATAATGGAGTATTGAATTATAACAAAGTGTAAATAAATATTAACGAATCCACACTGATCTGATTGAAAACTGAATGAGAGAGAAGAGATAAATCTTCCATACAGAAGAATTTCAAATGATGTATATGGTTACTACTCCCTCAAAGCAGTAGAACTGCTCAAGTATGGGCTATGCTTTTTCACTTGCTTCCAAATAACGTAGTCTAGAAAGGAGGTAAGTATAACTTTACAATAGGGCAATCCAGCATACAGTACTTTAGCCCAATGAATAAGACTAACTTCATCAGTGATTCTATGTTTTATTGAAAAGAGCATTTCATCCCTGTGATTATCCTCCTGAAACAAGCATAACCTGTTAACATGAGAAAACACATCTACTAAAAGCAAATTGAAGGACCTTCTGCAAAATACCTGACCAGTAATCTCAAAAGACACTAGGAAAAAATTAATGAAATTTGAACAAAGTATGGAGGTTAGTTAATAATAAGGTACCAATATTGATTGATGAGTTACGACAATTGTATCATATCAGTGCAGGATGTCAACAATAGGGGAAGCTAGTTGCAAGGTAGATGGGGCTCTCTGTGCTATCTTAGCTTTTTTTTTTTTTTTTAACAAAGCTAACTTCTGAAATAAAGATTTATTCAGAAAAACAAAAGTGATCAAGCCTGGGGAACTCTCTCAGGAAATGTGCCCTGAGAACCCAAAGCTAATAAGGAAGAAGTCTAGCTGTCCCGAAGCCAGTGTGCTGGAAGTATCATATGAAGAGATCACATGGAGACAGGAGACCCAACTTTTCAGGCCAGATCTTTCTTTTCCCAATCTTTCAGGATGTGAGTGAGCTTTCAAAGTAGTTCAGCCCTAGCCTTTGAGCTATCACAGTAGCCAACCAGAACAGGTATGAGCTGCTGTTTTTCAGTCGCTCCGTCATGTCTGACTCTCTATGACCCCATGGACTGATGACCTAAGGCCATCCCAGACTGCAGATTTGTGATTAAAATGAATGCTGCTTGTTTGAAGCCACTAAGGTGGCACTAGATACATGAAACACTCTTATTTACTATGAGTTTGCAGTGGTACATCTAAAAAAATTACTTTTACCAAATTTGCTCAATATTTGTCAAGCTTCTTTTGTTTGAATACGTCTCCTTTAACTCCATAAACGTTTTTGGCTTTTGTTTGTTTTTTAATATTTTTTCCCCTAGTCTTCCTCTTGTGCTCCCTTCTGAGTTCTAATTAATTCAGCACTATCTTAAAAGGATACTATATAATTTTTATCTTTTCTCTCATATTTCTCTTGGTTATACATTATTAATATGTATTTGAGGAATTCCTTTGACTTTATCTTTCTTATCTTTTGTCAGAAATACTTTAAGTTTTGTGTAATTATTTATTTTCCTGTGATCCACACTTTGACAAGTCATGTGATTCTTTTATGAAGTATATATACATGTACACACACATACATAAATCTTTCTAAGAATAAATTACCAGAGAGATGGTAGGGAGAGGGAGGCGGGAGGGGGGTTCAGGATTGGGAACACGTGTACACCCGTGGCAGATTCATGTTGATGTATGGCAAAACCAATACAGTATTGTAAAGTAAAATAAAGTAAAATTTAAAAAAGAATAAATTACCCTTCCATTTCTTGCATTACCTCCCTTTCCTTTCATATTTCAAAATGATACTATAAAATGGGGGTTGATACCACTCATGCTATTCAAAATGGATTTTATTAACAGGCAGCTTTTGCCAAATGGTCAACAGAACTGGATGCCAATCATTATGACTAGACTTCCTTAATGCCAGAATATACTAGTTGCCTCATTTCTCTCTAGGGAGCTCAGGTTATTTAGAAAATAATTGTCCTTTGATTGTTGGTTTTGTTGTATGTATTTACTTGGGTGTTAAAGCCTAGCTTCTGAGTGAGGGGTAGAGGAGGATAACTGCATAAATAGGAAGCAAGTTTTTCTTTGCTTTTAGGCTCCTTCTCTCTCCAGCCCTCTGAGGTTACTTGCCTTGTTGTCAGGAGCTCTGTGCTGTAGCCCTCTCTGGGTTTCATCAGTTCATTTGTTTGCCATCTTCTAGAGATGATTCAGAAACTTTGATCTACTGATATCCCATTTTCTATTATGTTTGTGGCTGTAGGATTACCATTTTGATTCATTTAACATTATCTTAATGGACATCCAGGGATAGGAGATAAAAGTATTATTTCTTAAATTAGAAGCTGAAAACTTTAATGATCTAGGAAATGATATCAATGAGATACAAATCAAATGTTCATAGTACAATGAATTGAAGTAGAGAGATGAAGAAAATTTCAAATTCTAAAAGCTAACATGATTGCTAGGTATTATTATTATTAATTTTTATGGACTTTCCTGGAAGCTCAGTCAGTACAGAATCTGCCTGCAATGTGGGTGATCCAGGTTTGATTCCTGGGTCAGGAAGATCCTCTGGAAGAGGGACTGGCAACCCACTCTAGTATTCTTGCCTGGAGAATCCCAAGAACAGAGGAGCCTGGCAGGCTACAGTCCATGGAATGGCAAAGAGTCAGACACAACTGAATGACTAACACACACACACACATTATAATTATGACTGCTATTATCATCATCATCATTATTATTCCGTGTACTCTGGCATAAGTTTTACATATCTGTTTGATCCATACACCAATCTGACTACTTCTCACCATACCCTCTGCTCTCATCCTTGTCTGAATCACCATCTTTTTTCACCTGGATTTATTGCAAATGTCTAGTAAATGCGTCCATGCTTCTCTTTAATTCAGTTACCACAGAATAATCAAAATGATCTTTTGAAAATAAAAAAAAATAGATCATATCATTGCCTTGCTTAAAATGTTCCAGTTGGCTTGCCAATCCCTCAGAATATAGCCAAAGCTTATAGTCAGTTATAAGCTCTACATTACCTGATCCCTGCCTAAATCTTGATTCCATTACATATTTCTCCTCTTCTTTCTTTATTTCCCATGTTCCAGACAAGTTACTTATTGCTCTAAAGGTACATACTCTAATCTCCTCATAACTGTTGCATAGGTCAGGTTCAATAAATATAAATACATGTTTTCTAAAATATTAAACCAGGAACAGTTGCTAGTAATTACATGTCTAGCTTAAAAGAGTTGTGTGTTTAGCATATCTGCCACCAAATGCAGAACTATGTCTGCATTTTTCCGAGAAATGATATTATTACACTTGTGTCTTATCAAGGGGAAAATAAATGTTTGGTAAATTAACTGAATCATGACAACCTAGAGCTGTCTCCTTGTTTATTCCGTCAGTTTAGCTAGTCATCTTCTGAAGAGTATTTTCAAAATATTAATAGAATAACAACTTCTCTACATAAAGGAGAGAAATTATCAATTATCATATCAAAAATCAGAAGGACTGGAAGGATAAGGAAAGTTAATGGCACAATTAAACAGATTTAAGTAGAACATACCAGTCTAGACAGTGCCCATTCAAAGAATTATAGAAGGGACTGGAGGAATACAAATGCGTTCAAAGTTCTCACATTTAGTTTCTTCCTCACTCCAGCCTTCCTCCTTCCTGGGAATTTGCCAGTTAAACTTTTTTCCCTCTTGACTTGATTTATGCAAAATCTTGGGGAAAGAGTGTCCTTTGGATTTCATTAGGTCATTATTTGGTTTATTCATCCCCGAGGATGTGAGTTAGAGTGCCTTTCACCAAACCACACACTTCATCTAGTTTATACACATATACACGTTACCTTCTGCCATTGCGATTTTATCCCAGTGCTTTCTAGTTAAATCTGGGGAGCATAATCACTTAGTAGAACCATGATTGTGGCTGCAGGCCATGTGCTGGCATTAGGAATCTTACTTCCCCATTTTCATGGGGAAATGAAACTAGGTTGGTTTCAAGGAATTGTTTTTAACGATCAGAATCACTGACTACTCTGAATACATATTAGTTACTTGATTAGAAATGGTTTATTCTCTACTTAACAACTAGGCAAGTGATAATTGGTGTTTCAGTCTAGGTCTCGGTAGGAAAGTAGAAACCTTTTAAAACAGAGAGAAATTAATGTAGCAAATTGATGACAAATAAATCAGAGTTGGTGAGGTAATCAAGAGATCAGCAATAAAAAACGACTATCTTCAGTCCCAGGCTGGAAGGAGTGAGAGAGGAAAAGATTTTACTAAAGTCCTGGAGCTACCCAATGGAAGTTGGAATAGTGATAAACATTTTTCCAGATAGAAGCTGGAGCCACAGCAAATACATAGCTTTCAGAGATGGTGCTAGCTTCTCCTTTTCTGCCATCCTCCAGTCTATTGCCAGGAACTTCCGTTGGCTAAATGCAAGAAAAGCCAGCTTAGTCAGAAGGCTGGGAAATGCAGTTTGTAAGATTCAGTCTCTGTGACACAGAGCTTAGCAGAGAAAGGCAGAAGAAAGTCAGGACTGAGCAAGCCCAGGAAGGGCACAAATAAGTTTTCATATGGATCCAATAATCAAATATATTTACTCAGAATTTATATATCCGTGTTGGATTGGGCATGTTTCTGTGAAAAAATAATTGTATTTTCTAAGGACTTTATTTGTTAATTGAGAACTATAAACTAAATTCTTAGTAGGAAAATGTTTCACCAAGGAGGAATATGCAAGGCAAACAAACAATCCATAATTGTTGCATTTATGAACTCATTTAGCATTATATTGGTCCTTTCAGTTCAGTTCAGTTCAGTCACTCAGTCGTGTCCGACTCTTTGCGACCCCATGAATCGCAGCACGCCAGGCCTCCCTGTCCACCGCCATCTCCCGGAGTTCACTCAGACTCATGTCCATCGAGTCCGTGATGCCATCCAGCCATCTCATCCTCTGTCTTCCCCTTCTCCTCCTGCCCCCAATCCCTCCCAGCATCAGAGTCTTTTCCAATGAGTCAACTCTTCTCATGAGGTGGCCAAAGTACTGGAGTTTCAATTTCAGCATCATTCCTTCCAAAGAAATCCCAGGGTTGATCTCCTTCAGAATGGACTGGTTGGATCTCCTTGAAGTCCAAGGGACTCTCAAGAGTCTTCTCCAACACCACAGTTCAAAAGCATCAATTCTTCGGCGCTCAGCTTTCTTCACAGTCCAACTCTCACATCCATACATGACCACAGGAAAAACCATAGCCTTGACTAGAAGGATCTTAGTCGGCAAAGTAATGTCTCTGCTTTTGAATATGCTATCTAGGTTGGTCATAACTTTTCTTCCAAGGAGGAAGCGTCTTTTAATTTCATGGCTGCAGTCACCATCTGCGGTGATTTTGGAGCCCCCAAAAATAAACTCTGACACTGTTTCCACTGTTTCCCCATCTATTTCCCATGAAGTGATGGGACTGGATGCCATGATCTTCGTTTTCTGAATGTTGAGCTTTAAGCCAAATTGGTCCTTAGGATTACATATTTATCTTAATTAATATTAAGTCAGGTATTAGAAAGCTGATACTAATATTTATAGAGCTCCTGTCACAGTAGCAATTTACAGTCACCACAGTGAGTTGGTAACCTGGCTGTTCCTCCATGGAAGCCATCTTGAATGAAATGAATGTCACAGAAGGCACACAGATAGAGCAACATAAAGTAATCCCAACTGTCTGGAAAACTTTATGGCATATATTTATAGTACACGATGTTTTTATATCCAACAATAAAACAAACATAGAATTCTATGGAACTGAAACCATTGTAGTCACTAGAGAGAAATTATTAATAAAAAGAAAATTCCTTTTAGATATTCATTATATACTGCTGCTTAATCTCAAAGCTTTTGATGAAAATATATGGCTATTTTGTGCTCTTGATGACAAATAACCAGATGTTTGGGAATATCCAGAAGTTCCTCTGAATATTTTTTAACTTTCCTCACTACTTGGTATGACATCAACAGAGCTAACATATGGGAATTACAGCTTGATTGGCAATATTTAGCTTAGAACAAATACAACTATCATTTTGATAACTATATGTTTTGGCAGGGGCTTTGCTGGTGGGTCAGTGGTAAAGAATCCACCAACCAAAGTAAAAGACATGGGCTCAAACCTCAGTCCAAGAAGATCCCCTGGAGAAGGAAATGTCAGCCCACTCCAGTATTCTTGCCTGGAAAACCCCCATGGACAGAGAGCCTGGCAGGCTGCAGTCCATAGGGTTGCATAGAATTGGACATGACTTAATGACTGAACAAACAAAACAAAAATGTTTTGGCATATGAGCTATACTATAGTTACACAGATGATTTTAAAAATTAGATGAATACATGAGTATGCCTCTATTCATTGCAGTTAACCTGAAAGGAACAATACTATAAAATCCATCCCTTTACTGTCAAGCCCTAATTTTCTGTTTCTTTTACCCTGGCCTCCTAGTGGGATCTTCTTTCATTCTCCCTTCACTTGGTCAGATCATTATAGCTTTATGAATAGTGTTTATAGAAGATCTAACACATGCCCTCTGTGCTAAGCAAAATCTTTGAAATAATCTTATGATATTAAGCACTCTTTGCTTATCCATTCATTGATCCAATCATTTATCCAGTGTTTATTGAGTGCCTATTCTGTGTTAAGGGCTTCTCTCATAGCTCAGTGGTAAAGAATCTCTCTGCCAACGCAGGAGACACGGGAGACACGGGTTTGATCCCTGGGTTTGGAAGATCCCCTGTAGGAGGAAATTACAATGCACTCTAGGATCACGGGGCTTCCCAGTGGTGCCAGTGGTAAAGAACCTGTCTGCCAATGCAGGAGACAGAAGAGATGCAGGTTCAATCCCTGGGTCGGGAAGATCCTCTGGAGAAGGAAATGACAACCCACTCCAGTACTCTTGCCTGGAGAAGAGGAGCTCATGGATCCCATGGACAGAGGAGGAGCCCATGGACAGAGGAGCCTGGAAGGCTACAGCCCAGGGGATAGCAAAGAATCAGACGCGGCTGGAGCTACTGAGCATGCACATTCTGTTCAGTGACAAGAATCCTGACATTATTTCCATTTTACAGGAAGAAGATACAGATTTTAAGGGTTAATCCCATTTTAAAGTAGGAAAGATTGAACTTAAGGAAGTTTAAGGAAGTTACCCAAGGTCACAAAATCTAGCACATGTAGCCCTAGGATTCTAGCTTAGGAACTCTAACTGCAGTGTCAATAGTCTTGACGAGTATAATGGTTCTGTCTCCTGTCTTTAGGGACTCTGTTTCCCTTAAGAAAGGCTTTAATTAATTTACTTATTCACATTGAGATGCACCTGCTTGATAAGCATCTATATGTGGTAGACTGTCAGTATTGTTTTTTTTCTCTCCTAGCAAGATTTCTTATGTGCTTATTGACTTCTTATAAGAGATTTCCTATTGTTAATACATGGATAATAGGGAAAAAAATCACTCTTTCTTGAGTACGGATAAGGTGAGGTTGCTGGACATTGTTAAGACTTGCCTGCAGAAGAGAATAAGGCTAACATGTAAAGAAAATGAAAGATAAATGGAAAGAGAAGACAGGGAAAAATAAGAAGACAGAAAGCAAGAGAGAATTTCCTGATAGTGTTGAATCCCCAAATGGAGTCCCTGAATCTGGTTTTAACACTTTTTTCTTTTTCTTTTCTCTCCCTTGTTCTGTGAATTTCTTAAAGCATCTACAAGACAAAAGCATGCTTTCTATTTATGGGAATTTTAATTGGGTCTCTTATAATGCAAGGAATCATGACTAATTCTCCCTTCCATTATCATATGTATTTGTAGCATAAGATAAAAAACCTTAAGCAGATGAGTCCCTAATGTGGGAAATCTTAGCATTGATAAGCCAATACTAAACATAAATATATACCTTGGTGCAGGAGGACTTGTGTCAAACTACAAATCATATGCTTATTGACTTCTTGTAAGAGATATCCTATTGTTCAGGGCTCCTGTACTTCATAGAGTCAAATTCTCTGAACCAGAATTAGTAGGCTGATATGATCTGTTGAACTGGAATGCTTGTAGGTGAGATGGGAACACTTCAGTTATTCAGTTTCAACCATCACTATTTTTTTTAACCTTGCCTGCATGGCTTCTTTCAGCTCTGAAAATATTTACAATTCCTTTATTAGAAATTTATTTGTCACTCTTTGCATCAAAAAAGTGATTGATTTCTTATTTATCAATTTTGAATTTGATAACTCCTATCTACATGTCTGGCTTCCTTGGAAGGAAAGAAACTAAAATTTTAGCATAAAAATTTGAAAACCTGATTACTCACAAGAAATTACACATAAAATCCTATCAACTAGTATTCATTTTTATAATTATCAGGCATTCAGTTGATAAAAATAAGCAGTGTCCTAGTGATGTTATAGATTATAATCCCAAGGTCACATCATTTTCTCCATAGATAAAAATTGCTTGACAGCCATTATACAAGGTGGTTTGAAAATTAATTGGATATTGGACATATAGATCTTAAAAGTCAATAGCATGTTGGCTTTGGAGATAGATGGAATGGGAGTTGATGCTTCTAGTTCAACAAAATGATGTTTAGCTGCTTCAGAGAGGTACAATGGAAATCAGTACTTGAGTTTATCCAGCCTCCGTTTAAATGAATTCAATAAAAAGTCAAGGAAAATAGTATTGGGGGATATTGGCAAGGGTATAACAGAAACGATAAACTGTGAATTCTAAACTGGGTTGTGAGTGCAGTTACACAAGACAAAGCTTAGTTGAAAAAAGTAAAGTCATATGAATAAAAAGATTGGTAGAGGAATAAATGGAGACTCCTCTAAAACAAATCCAGGCATTTGTCAACTGACACTATATGTATAATAAAAACACTGAGTGTTTTTGTGGTACAAGTTTGAGAGAAAACTAAGAATACTTTATTCTGACTGTCAAGAATTCCTTTCTGTTGAGACCCTAACTATTCAATATAAATCCTTGGCCAGGAATATTTTCATTCCTTCCTGCAGAAAAGCATTTGGAGAATTATATTGAACGCTTTAGCATACAATGCAATGTTTTCACAGTGAGATTTAAAATTTCAGATAATCTGCTTCTACCCAGATTTAAATGTGAACACTTCCTAGATATGCTGCATGTAGTACAGCAAGAATGATATTAAACCACCCTATTTGAACAGGAACTTAGCAATGGAATCTACATAGGTTGATTTTTTTTAACAGGACCATCCACTCCATTTATAGGCAACTAACATTTTTAGGTTATAATTGTCTAGGTTCCTTGGTAGATATTTGGGCTTCCCAGGTGGCACTAGTAGTAAAGAACCTGCCTGCCAGTGCAGGAGATGCTAGAGACACCAGTTTGATCCCTGGGTCGAGAAGATCCCCTAGAGGAGGGCATGGAAACCTACTCCAGTATTCTCACCTGAAGAATCCCATGGACAGAGAAGCCTGGTGGGCTATGGTCCACAGGGTCACAATGAGTCAGACATGACTGAAGCAACTTAGCATGCAGCCATGGTAGATATTAGGAAAATAAATCTTAATAAACTGCTTCTGCTCTTTAGAAGCATAAAGTCCAATAGAGGAGTCAGACCTGTAAACTGTAATGACATAGGTATAGCAGAGTACACTGGAATCACAAGAATGGGAAATCTGACTGCCTACTGAATTGGTGAAAGCTCATAGCGTAGTCAACACTTGCTCTGGGTCTTGATGGATAGATCAAAAAGTAAGAATGTGTAAGATTGGATGGTTAATCATAAAATATTCACTTCTCTACTTCTTCCCCTTTGGGTGGAGCATATTTCTCTCCCACATTGATCCTGGGTTTGACCATGTGCATTGATTTTGCCTTATGAACTTAGAGGTCATGATGCAAGCAGAGCCTTTAAATGTGCTGCTGTGATCTAGGGTAACAACTTATAGCCAGTAATTTTCCAGGAGGAGACCATACTCTGGGTAACTGCTGGCCTAGGAGAATGAGGAAACACCTGGAGCTGACCTAATTTCTAATCTATAGCTTGGAGCCAACCCTGGTAGATCCCAGCTGAGTCTTGCCTAACACCAAGTTGCCCACACAATGCATAAAAGGAAAACAAAACTGTGTGTTTCTGTATGCCACTATACTGGGTTTTGAGATAGTTTGTTGTGCCTTATTTTTGCCATATAATAATACAGAGAGAAAGACTTGCTTGGTAGGCGCAATGCTGTGTGAAAGAACATGGCTATTACGGTGCTATGATTAGACACTGGGTGACTATAAGGGAAAGATAGGAACTGGAAGACACAGTTTAAAGCCCAGTGACAAATCTAAAGTGTTGGACCAAATCCCACATGTGGCGGAATGTCATAAAAGTATTTTTCACCAAGGAAGTAATGTAACTATACTCCACAGAGTTAATCCTGCAACTTTTATCTACCAAAAACTCACTCATTCAGCAGATAATAGATGAGTACCAAATATGTGCCAGACATTTGGGACATACTAGTAAACAAAAATAAGACATCTGTCCTTCCCTCTTAATGGAGGACAACAGACAACAAACAATGAGTATAACAAGCAAGGTATGTGGTATCTTAGAAAGTGATCTGTACTATGGGAAAAAATAAGAAAAAGCAGAGCATGGAGGGAAGGCTGCACTTTTTAAAAGGTTAGATGGGGTAGGTCTCTTTGAGAAAGCAATATCATCTTGGAATCTGCAGTATCAAGGGCTTTTCAAGATTGGCAGCTATCACGTAGCCGTATGCATTTAGCCAAAAATTCCATGTAAATGACTCTATAATTAAGGGTCTAAACTGTTCCTCATCATAAGCTTATGAGTCACAGAACTTACAAATCATCAGATAGAAGTTGTAGAACGTCATGACTCCAATAATAACAGCAAAGATGTCTTCGTCAATATGTACGTTGTTCTATTCTGCAATAAAGTGCTTCATGAATAGGCAGTACGGCTGCTGCTGGGCCACCTGGCATCTTGTGAGGAAACATATTTTCAGCACTATGATCTGAGCCTTCACTGGTGAGAAACGGTGATTTATGTTCATTGAGGCATACTGCAGAACCTTGGCAATCAACCCCAACTTGGCATTCTGGAACGTATCCTTATGCTGGAGAATTGAAACATTGTGCCAGGCCTTCCTCCAAGAAGCAGTTGCACTGACTCAGTTATGGTTTCAAGTTATATTTTCTCTTAAGGAAGATAGCGTGAAGTAATTTGAATGGTGTAAGAAAAAAGATCTGAAGTCTTTGCTTTACTGTGGACACATCATAGAATCCAAGTAACAGTGCTTTGTGGTAAGTGTTATGTGGTTAGTATTTTGAACTCTGCTGATTGAAGCTGTACAATATAGGTATTGTGTAAGTTGCTATAACAATTTTCTTCATTTCATACTTTGCTCTCTGAAGCAGCATGGATTTGTGGGAATCTTTCTGGAAGAGAGTTCTTTTATTCACAGACAACATAAAATTCATTTTATTTTTCTGATTATTTTTATGTATTTGCTTTTGTATTTATTTTTATTGAGGTATAGTTCTGTACAATATTATATAATTTGTGCATGCTAAGTGGCTTCAGTCTTTTGCAAATCTGTGGACTGTAGCCTGCCAGGCCCCTCTGTCCATGGGATTCTCCAGGCAAGAATACTGCAGTGCGTTGCCATGCCCTTCTCCAGGGGATCCTCCCGACCCAGGGATTGAACCTGTGTCTCTCACATCTCCTGCACTGGCAGGCAAGTTCTTTTCCACTCGTGTCACCCGAGAAACTCATATAAGTTACAGGTGTACAATAGAGTGATTCACAATTTTTAAAGGTTATACTCCATTTAGATTTATTATAAAATATTGACTCTATTCCCCAGTCCAACCTTGTAGCCTGTTTTATACATAATAGTTTGTGCCTCTTAATTGTCTTGTCCCTCCCTCTTCCCTCTCTCTACTGGTAACCACTAGTTTGTTCTCTGTATCTGTGAACTTGCCTCTTTTTTTGTTATATTCACCAGTTTTTTTGTATTTTTTTAGCGTCCACATAAAAGTGATAACATGCATTATTTGTCTTTATTTAACTCACTTCACTTAGCATAGTGGCCTCCAAGACCATCCTTGTTGCTGCAAGTGGCAAAATTTCATTCTTTTTTATGGTTGAGTAGTATTTCACTGTGTGTGTGTGTCTGTCTGTCTGTCTGTAAAATCTTTATCCATTCATCTGTTGAGGGATGTTTTATGTTGCTTTCTGTTAGGTTGCTTTCATATCTTGGCAATTATAAATGAAGCAATGAACACTGGGGCATTTTCAAATTGTGTTTTTGTTTTTGGGGTGTATATACTCATGAGTGGGAGTGCTGGACCACATGAGTTCTATTTTTACCTTTTTGAGAAACTTCCATGATTGCTATACCAGTTTGAATTCCCACCAACAATGTAAAAATGTTCCCTTTTCTAACCCTTGTTGCTTGCATTCTTTTTAATGACAGCTATTCTCATGGGTATGGAATGACATCTTGCAGTTTTGATGTACATTTCCCTGATGATTAGTGATGTTGACCATCATTTCATGTGCTTGTTGGCCTTCTAAATTTCCTCCTTGGAAAAATGCCTATTCAGTTCCTCTCATTTTTTAACTGGGTTTATTTATTTATTTTTGATGTTGAGCTGTGTGAGCTGCTTATGTATGTTGGGCTTTAATCTTTCATTGTTCGCACCATTTGCAATATTTCCTCTCTCAGTAGGCTGTCTGCAAGACAGTTTTTGGTAGTCCACCTTGACACCTCTCTTGCTGTCATCCTTCATATGCTCCACTACTCAGAGTAGAGTCCATCTCTCCACTGTTGTTTCTTTGTCTTCTCTGATATCAGTGTAATGTGCAACCACTCTCATCTTCGCATCCTACCAGCTCTCCTTACAGTGTACATTCTTATAACCTACCCTCTGTGCTCTGCACTGCAACCTGAGTGATCTTCAAAAAAGGTAAACTGGAAGGTCAATGAGCTGGGTAAGTCTTTTCATTAGTATTCCACTGTTGTTTTATTTTTCCCCTTCTCCATCTTCTATTTTTAATAAAATGTATGTATCCATTCCAAACATAGATGTTTCACATTCTATTTTCAGTCTTTAAAAGTTAATCTTGAATTTTGAGAATACACATGTAACAAAGTCTACTCTTTGGATATGAGTTGAAAAGTTACTTCTTCAAGAAGCATTTTCTCTTGACATAGGTCCTCATAGCACTCTGATTATTTCATAGAACTTATTTTTATCATTTGCAGTTGTTCAGTCACTAAGTTGTGTCTGACTCTTTGAGACCCCATGGACTGCAGCATGCCAGGCCTCCCTGTTCCTCACCATCTCCCAGAGTTTGCCCAAGTTTGTGTCCATTGAGTCAGTGATGTTATCCGACCATCTCATCCTCTGCCATCTTCTGATCCTTTTGCCCTCAATCTATCCCAGCATCAGGCTCTTTTCCAATGTGTTGGCTCTTTGCATCAGGTGGCCAAAGTATTACAGCTTCAGCATCAGTCCTTCTGACAAATATTCAAGGATTATTTATATTTATAAATATTCAAGGATATTCAAATATTCAAAGGATTAATTTCCTTTAGGATTGACTGATTTGATACTGCTCTGCACCAGCACCACAGTTGGAAAGCATCAATTCTTTTGGTGCTCAGCCTTCTTTATGTCCAATTCTCACATCTGTACAAGACTACTGGAAAAACCATATCCTTGATTATACAGACCTTTGTTGGCAAAGTGATGCTTCTGCTTTTTAATACACTGTCTAGGTTATTCTTCCAAGGAGTAAACATCTTTTAATTTTGTGGCTGCAGTCACTGTCTGCAGTGATTTTAGAACTCAAGAAATGAAACTGATACTGTTTCCACATTTCCCCAATTTTTACCCATGAAGTGATAGGACCAGATGCCATGATCTTCATTTTTTGAATGCTGAGTTTTAAGCCAGCTGTTCCACTCTCCTCTTTCACCCTCCTCAAGGGGCTCTTTAGTTCCTCCTCACTTTCTGTCATTAAATGGTGCCAATTGCATATCTGAGGTTGTTGATATTTCTACTGGCAATCTTGGTTCCAACCTGTGCTTCATCCAGCCAACATTTCACATGACATACTCTCCATGTAAGTTAAATAAGCAGGGTGACAATATACAACCTCGATGTACTCCTTTCTCAATTTTGAATCTCTCTGTTGTTCCACTTCTAGTTCTAACTGTTGCTTCTTTTCCTGTATATAGGTTTCTCAGGAGGCAGGTAATGTGATCTGATATTCCCATCTCATTAAGAATATTCCAGTTTGTTGTAATCCACACAGTCAAAGTCTTTAGCATAGTCAGTGAAACAGAAGTAGATTTTTTTCCCTTGGAATTTCCTTGCTTTTTCTATAATCCAGCATATGTTGGCAATTTGATCTCTTGTTCCTCTGCCTTTTCTAAATCCAGTTTGTACATCTTGAAGTTCTTGTTTCACATACTACTGAAGTCTAGCTTGAAGGATTTTGAGTGTATTCTTCTGGCATATGAAATAAGTGCAATTGTACAGTCATTTTAAAATTCTTTGGAATTGCCTTTCTTTGGGATTAGAATGAAAGCTGACCTTTTCTGGTCCTGTGGCCACTGCTAAGTTTTCCAAATTTTCTGGCATATTGAGTGCAGCACTTTCACAGCATCATCTTTTAGGATTTGAAATAGCTCAGTTGTAATTCCATCACCTCCACCAGCTTTGTTCGTAGTGATGCTTCCTAAGGCCTGCTTGACTTCACAGTCCAGGATATCTGGCTCTAGGTGAGTGACCACATATTCATGGTTACCTGGGTCATTAAGTGTTGTTGTTTTTTTTTTTTTGTACAGTTCTTCTGTGTATTCTTGCCACCTTTTCTTAATCTCTTCCGCTTCTGTTATATCCTTGCTATTTTTGTTATTTATTGTGCCTATCTTTGCTTGAAAGTTTTCCTTGGTATCTCCAATTTTCTTTAAGAGATAGTCTTAAAGACTAGTCTTTCCCATTCTATTGCACTCCTCTGTTTCTTCGCATTGTTTACTTAAGAAGGCTTTCTTATCTCTCCTTCCTATTCTCTGGAACTCTGTATTCAGTTGGGAATATCTTTCCCTTTCTCCTTTGCCTTTCTCTTCTCTTCTTTTCTCAGCTATTTGTAAGTCCTCCTCAGACAACACTTTGCCTTCTTGCATTTCTTTATTAGGGGACAGTTTTGATCACCACCTCCTGTATAGTTTTATGAACCTCAGTCCATAGTTCTTCAGGCACTGTGTCATTTCAAACTACAGTTTACCACTGAAAATAAGCAACAGACAGATAAGAAATCCCTGACAGAGATGTTTCATTATGTAAATCAAAAGTTGTACAGCAATAATTTTCACACACTGGAAAGTTATAATGTACAATTCAAATTTTAATGAATTATTTTCATGAAGAAAGAAAAAAGAGAAAAAGTGATAAAGAAGAAAGAAAAGAGAAGAAGAGTAAAGCAAAGCAAAGGAATCAGGGGAGTCTATGGAACCCATCTCACTAACACTGCAGAGAAACATTGGGGTTGAGAAAAGACATACATAATGTTGTAGAACACAGAATAACATTTTCATGTAATAACCAAGATATTTTTCTTCTCAGTTATATCAATTTCCCTTTTTAATCTCCTGGTCTTTTCCCCACAAAACTATGCAGTTGAGCCATTTGAAGCTTATTGGTCTGAGCCAATACAGCAGTGAGTGACAACTGGAAGAGGATTCAAGTTGGGGTTTGTTCCTGAGAAAGGGATTCTTTAATCTTTCTCCCATTTCTGAAGTAAGTTTGAGGGCAGAGCATGTGAAAGGAACTCCAGTTAAATGTAGGTGATTCTGAAAATAGAAACTATCCCCTTCTGACCTGAATTTTGGAAATAACATTCTCAAGAGAGTGTCTACTGCCTTGTTAGCATCAGGAAGAAGAAATGTATCACAGGGACATGTTTGTACAGGGAGGGCCTGAAGAGGCCCCATCAACTTTCCATGACCCTGGAGTTCCATGAGAGAGCAAACATGGTGGGGCTCTGTGGTCAGGCTGGGCAAGACACAGATGCATGGGGATACCCCACAGCCATAGGAACACATCCCTCTTAGCCGGAGTGAGCAAGAAGACCATCCATAAGGCTAGAGAGGATAAGTTACAACTCAGTGACTACATCACCATGATGAAGGATGGTAGCCACAAAGCTGATGCCGGCCCCAAGTCATGATGGTATGTATGTGCCTGGAATGTTCCCCTAGGAAAGTGGAATCTAGAATTGAACGAATTTAAGCTTAAGATGATTCATGATATTCTGGGATGCCGAGTCTACCTAGACTTGAAAAAATTAAGTTTTCTGCCTCCCAATATAATAACAGCTCAAAGTAAAGATTTAGTTAAGTTTTAAAAAAAGAAAGGTAGTTATATATTTGCACACCTGAGTTTGTGGCTTGAAAATTCCTAGTCATTCCATTAGCAAATGTGCAGGTGTAACTAGCACTTTGCAGATTTTATATCCCAGCTGCATATTAAAGTAGCTGGCATTTGTTTCACTAAAAAAGAGAAAAAGCATAAATTTTATCTATGGCACTAATTCTTCCTAGGTGGGGATCCTGTTCCCTGATAGAAATATGTCCCTACCAAAAAATACTTTGTTCTTCCTAATATCTTTCTTCAAGCATCATAGAAAGGGGGCATACTTTCATTTACCAAAGACAAATGCCCATATTTGCAATGCTACAAGATATGTTTCAAGGACAACTCCTCCATCTAAATAATTCAGGTACATTTTATATAAAACTCAGCCCTATTGTTTGCATGGCATTCTTCCTGGGCACAATCAGAGTGAGTCTGAATACCAGGAAATGTACACACTTCCTTCTTCTGGGAGATGGCTCTCTATACTAGAAGGTTAGTCCTCTAGTTCTTCATCCTTCTGACTGACCCCTCTGCCCCTCTCCTGGTCCTCTTTGGAGATGGAATATTGCACTGTTTTAAGGCCTGAGATCATCTTAGCCACAGCAACATTCCGCTCCATACTCCTATGGCTCCAAAACTTTCCAACTTTGACCCAACAACAGCATTCCTCAGCTTCTGCTTGGGGAGTTGGTTCAATGCCTGTCTTAGCACTTGTTCACTATTTTGAAGAACAGAGGATGTTCGTTACAAATTAACCTAATTTCCTGGGGCCATTCTCTGCTTGCTCTTCTGCATGGCTACAGGTCCAAGTTTCTCAAAGGCATTATGAAGAGTGGCCCTAACATATTGCAATTTGGGGGTGTACTAGGGGGTTCCACTGTCTATTGACAGCTCTAATTTGCTTCCTTCCATTTCTGGGCTCTGTACTCAGCTCTACGTTGATGCCAACATCTTTCTTTCTAAATTATCTTTTTTTTTAGAAGAAGACTGAGGTTAACTTTCTAAATTTGCCCTAGATTTGGCTGGTCCTGAAAAGACTCCCAAAGTCTCATTTCTCTCATAAATTAGCATAAATCAATAAAGAGTCAAAATGTCTACCCAGGAATGAAAAAAATAGTTTTCAGGCCAGTCATGTCATTTGTAGAGAATATTTGGGCTGTGCTAAAAATAACACATGTTGGCTCACTGATACGTCTGCATAGGTTTTAGTGAATCCTACATTTTCAAAAGTTTAGTTAAGCTTCTCTGGTTTGTGGTTGTTTCAGAGATAATAAAGAATGACTCTGGATTTTGTACCCCAGTCAACTAAAGTAATTCATGTAATAGACAAACCCACATAGAAAGAATGCTCCATAGAACTTAAATTTCTTGGATGAAATGTGAGGTCTCTTTTCCTCAAAATTCTGTGGAAATTTTGTTGTTGCAAATATTTTGAGAAGCCTGAGAGTAATTTTTTATCCTTTTATTTTTTTCCAAGCCATATGTTTATTCTCTCTATGCCTAAATTTCTCTCCTCCACATATAACTGTGTATATATATATATATTTTTTTTCCCATGTTGTAATCATCCTCTGACACATATATAAAATATATATATTAGTAAAAATTCTTAGGGTTTTTACTTTTAATTACCCATTTTAAGGCAAAAGATTATTAATGTATCAAATCTGGGCATCTTTTCACAGTTTATCCAGATTGCATGGAATATAGTGGATTGTCTTCCGGGTTTGTTGTATGAGCCTACACTGTTGCTTTGTCTCAATAATGAGGATATTTTCTTCAAAAACTTAAAAAATTTTTAAAATAAATACCACTGAGTTTCAAAGAGACCATTTACAAACTTGTACTTTTCTCAACTTTCTTGAATGTAAACTAATATTTCAAATTGTATATTCAACTCATGCCTTTAATATAATCCTTTCTAGATGATGCTTGAAATGAGACAAGTCTGAGTTTTAAATCCCATTTAAGCCACTTGTATCAAATGGGCTTGAGCATGTTCTCAACCTAATGAACCTAAGTTTTCTCACCTACAAAATGAAGATAATCTGGAAGAGTATTCAACTGGAAGAGATGCTTTGATGATTACACGTGACATATATATATATATATATATACACACACACATGTGTGTATAAATGTATATATGCATATGTGTGTGTATGTGTGTGTATATATATATATATATATACCATTTAGGCAGTTTTTAATATATAAAAGATGTACAAACAAATACATTATCTGAAGCTACTTGTTTAAATTAGTTATAATTTTTAAGCTCCATTTTAAGCCACTGAGTATTTGAATATTATGATTTTTAAGGCAGAATGTTCTGTTTACTAATGGTTGCTGATGTGTGTGTTAGTCACTCAGTCATGTCTGACTCTTTATGACCCCATGGATTGTAGGCTGCCAGGTTTCTCTGTCCATTGAATTCTCCAGGCAAAAATACTAGAGTGGGTAGCAATTCTCTTCTCCAGGGCATCTTCCCAACCCAGGGATAGAACCCAGGTCTCTTGCATTGTACTCATATTCTTTACGGTCTGAGCCACTAGGGAAGCCCATGGTTGTTGATACATGTCCTCAATAACCCTACAGGATGGTGCTGTGTGAGCAAACTGGAAATTAATACTCTAAAGTCTTCTAAAGGAGACTGAACTTAAATCTTCTTAAAAGAAAACTTCTGTGAAAATTAATCAAAATGGCATTTTACACTATTTCTCATGTTTTTCCTTTCTTTGATATTCTTCATGAACCTGGGAAATACTGAAATTCAAAGTTTGAAGGTAATATCCAAAATTGTTCTCTCACTTTTGTATTGTAAATAATCATTCTGTATACTCATCAATTCAAATAATTGTAGATATACTGTAGAAATAAATCACTTTGGGGGGAAAAGGAATTGAAAGAGAGTCATTAATTCTGAAACTTGAAATTTATAAATTATACATGCAGGTAAGCTATCACCTGGATATAATAAAATAAAGCAATATTTTAGTAAAACTTTTTCAATATCAGTTCAGTCATTCAGTAGTCTCCAATTCCTTGCGACCCCAAGGACTGCAGCAAGCCAGGCTTCTCTGTCTCTCACCAACTCCCAGAGCTTGCTCAAACTCACGTCAATCAAGTCGGTGATGCCATCCAGCCATCTCATCCTCTGTCGTCCCCTTCTCCTCCCGCCTTCAATCTTTCCCAGCATCAGGGTCTTTTCCAAAGAGTCAATTCTTCACATCAGGTGGACAAAATATTGGAGTTTCAGCTTCGGCATCAGTCCTTCCAATGAATATTCAGGCCTTATTTTCTTTAGGATTGACTGGTTGGATCCTTGCAGTCCGAGGGACTCTCAAGAGTCTTCTCCAACATCATGGTTCAAAAGCATCAATTCTTCAGTGCTTAGTTTTCTTTATAGTCCAACTCTCACATCCATACATGACTACTAGAAAAACCATAGCTTTGACTAGATGGACCTTTGTCAGCAAAGTAAATTGTCTCTGCTTTTTAATATGCTATCTACGTTGGTCATAGCTTTTCTTCCAAGGAGCAATTGTCTTTTAATTTCATGGCTACAGTCACCATCTGCAGTGATTTTGGAGCCCAAAAGCATAAAGTATCTCACTGTTTCCATTGTTTCCCCATCTATTTGCCATGAAGTGATAGGGTCTAAGTTTCTTTTGATTATTATTTTAATGCAAACAGAAAGCTTAGTTCTTATTCTGGATGCCACCCAGTAGACAATTCTCCATGTTCATGTTTCCCAGGAAGCTATTCAACAGTTTCATCCCAACTCTAAGAAAAGGCAAAAACACAAAGTTGATACAGCTTATCTGAAAATATATATTCTTGTCTTAAAGGCTTTGTTTTATGGGTCCATGTTCCTTTTGACCATGATCCATTAAGAGAAATAGTTGTATTTTTCATAAAGTAGCCAAGTTACTTGAAATACTCCATACAGGTCTTGCTGTCTCATGTGCGTAGGAAGGTTATTTTTGCCATTTCCTCTGGTGGATCTATAATTTGGCCTTGCAGGGCAACAGCTTGAGAAATGGCAGTCTTCCAGAGGCTGACCCTGAGCCTGGGGCAGGAAGTCACAGTCTAAGTCTAGAAGGAACTGAAAGCAGACAAGCAGTGTGCTGGCTCTTGGATCACCTAAGGAACATCAATGAAAGGGAGATGACTTATTTAGCATTCTGTGCTTTTGACCAGCTTCACAGGCCTGATTTCAAACCCATAGCATGAGATGAAGTAGAGGCCCTTTTGTGATCTTTCGAGTTCCTTCCTTGCATTCAGAGGTCAGGAAACATGAAGGGTGTGAGGGAATAGGGGTAAATATTGAGCTTTAGCAGTCTCTTGGCCTCACTCTATGGTTACATCCTTTCTCCTCCTTTTTCTGTCCTGATAAGCAAATCCCTGTAATTAATTATGAAATGTGAAAGCCAAGGGTAGCTTTCATGTCTATTTTTCATAGAAAAATCTCATGAAATGTCTATGAGTGTTTTATCCCAAGGCTCAGAGGTAGAATAGAGTAGTGGTCAAGAGAAAAATTAAACTAAACTAGTCTGAGTTCAAATTCTAGCTCTACCTCTTACTGATTGTATAATTTTTGACAAGTTAATCAATTCCTCTGTCCTTGAGTTTTCTTGCCTGAAAAATTATAGTATTTAATGTTAAGATTTTTGTGAGGCTTAAATTAGTTAATATAGTTTAAAATACTTAGTTTCCTAGGTGGCATTTCGTAAATGCAATCTATTATAATTATTAATTTAAATATTCCAAAATAGACTTAATGGAATATATATTTGAGTGTCCATTTTCAAAACACAGAATCTAGGCTTTCAAACTCAGAGTATATGACTTATCAGAAGATGCAAGTACCTTCGAATGCTCAATGTCCAGTCATGAACCTGGGGGCACACAAATACTAAACTGTTTCTTTAAGTTGAAATTCCTAAATAAGTTCCTCTTTTCCCTTATTTTTTTCCATATTCACAGAAAAGAAATGTAATTGTGCTTTTGATCAATCAGCAGAAAATCCCACACTGCTCCATGATGAGGGCCCCATGAAATGTAAATTAAGTAATTTGCCCAAAATACAGTTGCCAGATAAAATGCAAGATACCAAATTAAATTTGAGAAAATAATAGATACTTTTAGTATAGGTCTGCCCTATGAAATATTTAGAATATACTTATATTTAAAAATGTGTAGGTTTATTTGAAGTCTAAAATACACTGAGTATCCTATATTCTATTTGCTAAGTCTGGCAAACCTAATCCAAGAACTCACCAAGACTGTGCTGGTCCTGTCTTGTCCAACATGAAGATAAAAACACAAGACTATCCAATATTCTGCTTCCTACTTAGGAATCACTTCAACTAACTTATAGAATTCATATTTTCAGGAAGATGATAATCAGAATACAAAAATGGCTTTATTATGTATTTCAAGTTTATTTATTACAAGTTATAATTATTGATTGGTTATTAGATTCATAATCACCAAATAAAACTTTTTATTCATTTTTACATCTAATATGTGTAATGTCCATAAACCCAAAATCTGGATTAAAAAGTCTAAACATTTTCTATTTTCCAATTGTATAAAATATTTACATTTAAAAATTATTTCTGCTCTTCTGTCATCCTTTAAAATGTATAGCATGTTTAAGAGCACATAGAATATGGAAAAAAATCATTTCTGAAAGATCAAATACTCAGTACAAATCAATGCTCTTACATCTTAATCAGTTCAGGAATGATATTATTAACATGATGTTTTCTTCAAAGAGAATATTCAAATGTGTTATTTAGAATACTATGCCTAATGTATCTATCAAAAAATAAGCACTGCTATCTTATTCTTATGGTTTTTAAGGTATAGTTTCTAGGTATACCACTGGACATGGAACAACAGACTGGTTCCAAATAGGAAAAGGAGTATGTCAAGGCTGTATATTGTCACCCTGCTTATTTAACTTATATGCAGAGTACATCATGAGAAACGCTGGACTGGAAGAAACACAAGCTGGAATCAAGATTGCCGGGAGAAATATGAATAACCTCAGATATGCAGATGACACCACCCTTATGGCAGAAAGTGAAGAGGAACTAAAAAGCCTCTTGATGAAAGTAAAAGATGAGAGTGAAAAAGTTGGCTTAAAGCTCAACATTCAGAAAATGAAGAACATGGCATCTGGTCCCATCACTCCATGAGAAATAGATGGGGAAACAGTGGAAACTGTGTCAGACTTTATTTTTGGGGGGCTCCAAAATCACTGCAGCTGGTGACTGCAGCCATGAAATTAAAAGACGCTTACTCCTTGGAAGAAAAGTTATGACCAACCTAGACAGCATATTCAAAAGCAGAGACATTACTTTGCCGACTAAGGTCCGTCTAGTCAAGGCTATGGTTTTTCCAGTGGTCATGTATGGATGTGAGAGTTGGACTGTGAAGAAGGCTGAGCACCAAAGAATTGATGCTTTTGAACTGTGGTGTTGGAGAAGACTCTTGAGAGTCCCTTGGACTGCAAGGAGATTCAACCAGTCCATTCTGAAGGAGATCGGCCCTGGGTGATCTTTGGAAGGACTGATGCTAAAGCTGAAACTCCAGTACTTTGGCCACCTCATGCGAAGAGTTGACTCATTGGAAAAGACTCTGCTGCTGGGAGGGACTGGGGGCAGGAGGAGAAGGGGACGACCGAGGATGAGATGGCTGGATGGCATCACTGACTCGATGGATGTGAGTCTGAGTGAACTCCAGGAGTTGGTGATGGACAGGGAGGCCTGGTGTGCTGTGATTCATGGGGTCTCAAAGAGTCGGACACGACTGAGCGACTGAACTGAACTGAACTGAGGTATACCACTACTGCCTATATATGGGTCTCCATAACTTTCTTTTTCATAGTCCCCTATTCTCCCATAATCTTCCTTCCCACTAAAATCTCTCCTTCCTTGAAACTGTCTTCTCTAGCCTGGCTTCCACCTCATCTTTCCGCTCTTCCTCTCCATTCTCTACCTACCCTCTAAACCCCCTCCTCTCCCACAACCTCATCTACCACCGCCACCACCCCAGCCGATCTTTCCCTGCCTGCTGGTTTCTTTTGAAAAAAGAAAGTAGTGGTTCAATTTCAGAAAGCAGTGGTTCAATTGCCTTTGTTCTTCCTTCCCTGTAAAGCACTCTACCCAGGAATACCTTATTAATAGCACATATTTTCTTCTCCTAGTTGGCTTTGCTACTGTTTTAATGATCGTGGTTGTATCTTCATGAGCAGTAAGTACGTGTGCCAAGGTCATAGTTGTCATGCATGGAAAGAAATGACATTTAGGCTGATAAAATTTTGCTAAGCCATCATCTGTTTTAATTGAACCAAATTCACATATTTATGCAAGCTGTTTAATATAGACATGCACATGCATTATTTTTTAAATGATAGACATTCAATGACATGTATCTATTAAGATATAATAAAGCTACTGTTTACCATGTCACATCTTTATCATAATCTCGCTTGAAAATTTTCATATTGAAAAATGCCTTCCTTATATTTCTGGATTAAAATGCTAAAAACACAAATTGAAATGTCCTAGTCAGTCTGCTTCTATAATGTTAGGATTAAGTTATATATATACACATATATATGTATATATATTCTCTACAGTATTTACAAATAAAAAACATTTATTTGATAAAAAGACAAACATTTATCATTTATATGTTTATTAAGTGTTAGATTGAAATATGCTAATTCACCACTGCAGTGGCTATATGAATATATTATGACTATTCAGATACATTGTTCAGATACATTGTCAGAAATTATTTTAAAAATAAGGCGTTGATATAAAGTTTTTGTTTTGTTTTATTGAAGTATGGTCAATTTATAATATTGTGTTAGTTTCAGGTATATAGCAAACTGATTCAGTTATACATATTACATATTCTTTTTCATTGTATCAGTAGGCTATAGTTCCCTGTCCTGTATAATAAATCCTTGTTGTTTGATATGAAGTGTTAACCTCTTACTTTAATATTAGAGTTTCTTAACTATGTTATTTTGGTTGAACTATCAGTAGGTAACTATAGAAGAAGGAAAATGGGGTAATTAACAAAGATCAAAAATTTTTTTTAATCTGTCAAATGTTCCCTAAAGGAAACAAATCTGTATTTTATCCCAGTAAGTTCAAGTAGAAAAAGCTGCTCGGGACAATTCTAATTGTGACAGTACTTTAGATTCAGTTGTCGCTGTTCAGTCGCTAAGTCATGTCCAACTTTTTTATGACCCCATGGACTGCAGGACACCAGGCTCCTCTGTCCATAGGATTTCCCAGGTAAGAATACTGGAGTAGGTTGCCCTTTCCTACTCTAAGGGATCTTCCAGACACAGTCCCAAAGATTGAACTGTGTCTCTTATGCCTCCTGCATGGGCAGACAGGTTCTTTTTCACTAGCACCACCTGGAAAGCCCCTCTTCCCAGGGGTTATGATTTTAAGGAACTTCTAATATCACTCAGTTGCTCAATTCAGTCCCTCAAGCCATCAGTCTAATCCTGCTGGCTGCCCACTAAACCTATCTACATAATAATAAGTAAAGATTAGGACTATAAGACAATTACAATCAAAGTATCATAGTGGAGAGAGAAATTCCAACTGGAATGATCAAAGAAAACTTTTTGGAGGAGGCATTTAATTGGGAAAGGTGGAAAAAAATGAAAGCATTGTATATTGAAATATTTGGTTTGGAATCTCATATCCCTAAATTCAAATCTTAAGGGCACCGTGGTATAGACAGAAGCAAGCTATGCAGTTTCCTAATTTATAATGTAAAACTGGGTAAGAAACTTTGTCAGTCTTCTAATCTTTAACATACAACTCATAGGTTAAATTAGATGAACACATGTGTGTGAGAGAGATAAAGAGAGAGAGAGAGGAAGGAAGGGAGGCGAGGAGGGAAGGAAGGGAGGCGAGGAGGGAAGGAAAGAAGGGAGATAAGAAGTCTGAAGTATGATTTGCTATAGGGAACCTAGGTAGAAGGAAACTCTGAAGGCAACTACATAACTCCTCAGCTAGCTCACCTTCTCTTGGTAGCAGAGTGAAGGAAAAAGGGCAGGGAATTCAGGACACTGAAACCTTGATTCCTGCTTGTCTCCTATGTATATAACTTAGTATTATTAATAATTTGAGGTGCCTCAAACTTAACATTCTTCTCTTTAAGGCTCTCTTTGCCAATTTCATAGCTCTTCTTCTAAGAATTAAATAGCAAATCCATGGTATTAAAACATATAACACATAACCTTTAGGAGTGAAATAAAATTGTAATAATAAGCATGTCATAAGCACAATAGTATATTTTAATACTAGTGAGTATGAGAGAAAAAAATTGAAATCAAATACTAGGGTAGCAAATATAGGGCAATCTGATTCTAGCCATTAATAATTACATATCAAACTGTGCTTATGTTGTAAGTGAAAAATAAACACATGCAAATTTAATATTTCAGATTTTAGAATTACCCATCTGACAGTTTTCCTATACTGATTTAAGTATGACTATGCTTATAGATTGACTATGCCAAAGCCTTTGACTGTGTGGATCATAATAAACTGTGGAAAATTCTGAAAGAGATGGGAATACCAGACCACCTGACCTGCCTCTTGAGAAACCTATATGCAGATCAGAAAGCAACAGTTAGAACTGGACATGGAACAACAGACTGGTTCCAAATAGGAAAAGGAGTATGTCAAGGCTGTATATTGTCACCCTGCTTATTTAACTTCTATGCAGAGTACATCATGAGAAACTTTGGACTGGAAGAAGCACAAGCTGGTATCAAGATTGCCGGGAGAAATATGAATAACCTCAGATATGAAGATGATACCACCCTTATGGCAGAAAGTGAAGAGGAACTAAAAAACCTCTTGATGAAAGTGAAAGAGGAGAGGGGAAAAGTTGGCTTAAAGCTCAACATGCAGAAAATGAAGATCATGGCATCCGGTCCCATCACTTCATGGGAAATAGATGGGGAAACAGTGGAAACTGTGTCAGACTTTATTTTGAGGGGCTCCAAAATCACTGCAGATTGTGACTGCAGCCATGAAATTAACAGACGCTTACTCCTTGGAAGAAAAGTTATGACCAACCTAGACAGCATATTCAAAAGCAGAGACATTATTTTGCCAACAAAAGTCCGTCTAGTCAAGGCTATGGTTTTTCCTGTGGTCATGTATAGATGTGAGAGTTGGACTGTGAAGACAGCTGAGTGCTGAAGAATTGATGCTTTTGAACTGTGGTGTTGGAGAAGACTCTTGAGAGTCCCTTGGACTGCAAGGAGATTCAATCAGTCCATTCTGAAGGAGATCGGCCCTGGGTGATCTTTGGAAGGACTGATGCTAAAGCTGAAACTCCAGTACTTTGGCCACCTCATGTGAAGAGTTGACTCATTGGAAAAGACTCTGCTGCTGGGAGGGATTGGGGGCAGGAGGAGAAGGGGACGACAGAGGATGAGATGGCTGGATGGCATCACCAACTTGATAGATGTGAGTCTGAGTGAACTCCGGGAGTTGGTGATGGACAGGGAGGCCTGGCGTGCTGTGATTCATGTGGTTGCAAAGAGTCAGACACGACTGAACGACTGAACTGAACTGATGCTTATAGAAGCATTTACAGATGTTGAACTTGATGAATTTTTATTTACTATTGGCACAGACTCACTAGTTTCAAAGAAACATTTCTCCTGATATATTTTGAAAAAATAATCATTAACAACTGAGTTGTGGGAAAATCTTTTGCAGAGGTCATTGCTTTTTTTCCCCTTTAAGTAAACATGAGTTTTAAAATGCAGTAGAAAGCTGTGAAAAGGGGACTCAGTGACTAGCAGTGAAAAGAATTTTTAAAAAACCAGTTAATTTTGTGGCTAGTATATTTAGAAAGACAAGGAGTCACTGTGTTTTTGCATTTTGTACAATGAAAATACCCATGGCCAGGTATAAAATTCGAGAAATACAAAGACAGGCAAATTTGATTCAACAGTGAATTGACTATGACATCATGGCTATATATGATCTTTTCTATAATTGCTAATAAAATGTCTGTTTGCCAGCACAGAAAAGGAAAGTGCCAGATAAACGCCACTAAGAACTTTAAGTTGTATACATTCAGTACATTTCAATCTCTCTAACTACTGATGAATTAAAATGGTGTTCTTTCTTTGTAAAAGTTAAAATCAAGTGATTAATTATGGGCCAAAAGTTATACTGGACTTTATTAGTCCTAATATATCAATAATTTTTGTCCTCTAATACCATAATTTAATATAAATGAAAAAGGAATTGGTAATAATATTTCAAGATGTATGTGAAGCATTCATTTATTCATTCACTCAATTAATATATGTCATATATAGTAAATTTTGAGACAGCTATGTAAATGATTCTGACAAGTACCAAGGTTTGAAAATTCCTGGTCTTTATAAAATAACACTACTTATATTAACTAATCTTACTTGGTTTCAAAACAGAAAGATAAAGCAGAAAGAGGGCTGTCCCTAATAATCTTTCTGTTCTCTCCCAATTCACTGCCATGGTGCCATATCTGACCCTCATTAGCACTAACTTTCATAGGAACCTTCCACCTGGTTTCCTTTTTTCCATTCTATTTGGCTGTTAAAATACCCAGATTACTAGAGCTTCAGTCCTTACTCTAAATTGACTCTACAGAGGATATCTGTCAGTCCACTGACTTCAGTCAGCTCTTTCTAAAGACAATACATGTATTTACATCCAGCCCAAATCTATTTCCTGAGTTTTATACTTATGTATTTCACAGTTTAGTGCACATCTCTCAAGTGAGACACAAAGGTATCCCAAACCCAACTCATCCAATGCCCTGCCAAGCTGGTCGTCTTCTCCCATATCAAAATTCAGACTGACTGCAATTTTACTCTCCTGACCACACTTCTAGTGGCTCCATGAGCTGGACATATAGATCTTTCTGTGTTTTTCATTGGTTGAACTTGTTTTTCTTTATAACACATCTTTTTTTTTTTTTTTTTTCAAATGTCTCTGCCTCTTTCCCCTTACCAACATATGGTCTCTGCCTGCCTGGCCACTTGTTGGGATGTTAGACCCTTGATCAAGAAGGTCTTCCCTTCAGGGTCAACATTCTTGAAGGTCCTGCTGGCCATGCCCAAGAAGCACTCTCCAACTGCATCTCAGGAAAGAATTTCCCATCTCTGTATCTCATATTCTTTGTGCTAATTTACAACACTCCATCTTCAGTTACAGTTAATTAAACATGACTTACACAGTTAAGGGTAGAACCTAGATTTTATTACTTTTGGAATACTGAGCACATCCTGCAACAGTCCCAGGAATATATAAAACTCTATAAAGAAGTAGTTATGAAAGAAATTAATCATTCTGTTCTTTGCAGCTTTGTCTTGCTCTTAAAGGCAATTTATTTTTCCTAACTGTTCAGTGATTTTATGGATATTTGTTTTTTAGTGTAAAAACAATGCATTCATTTTATTGTATGTAGATCAGAAATATTGAAAACTATGAAGAAGATAATGAAAACTGCCTATTATCCCATTACCTTTTGGTAAAACCTTAAATATTTTGCACATTTCCTTCTAAATTCTTTTCCTATGCCATTATGTTGGTATTTTTGTGTATTTACGCATACCATAGTTGTTTTATGGTATGCTTTCTATGGTGTACCCTATGGATTTCCACAATTTTTAAAGTACCCAACTGAACATAAATTTTAATAAGTATAGATAATAATAATTAGCAACAATGTTTCTAATGGTTTTTAAATATTTGTTACTAAAACCTGAAATGCTCTAGAAATATTATACAGTAAATGCAAATAAGGGCTCTAAGAGAAAAGGAACTAAGATAGATCTGTTTAGAGTCTCATAAAATGTATATATGTCAAGTTTAGAACCTGAAGAATTTGGGAAATTTGTACTCATGTTTCCATAAATACAAAACAAGAGAAAATGGTTATTGTGAAATGTGTGCCCTTTCATTCCTTAAATTAAAAAAAAATTCTGAACACAGCAATATATTAAATATGAAATGAACAAGATATACCAGGTGAATCTGCTTAAAGAACTTACATAATAAATTGGGAAACAGTTGATATGTAGTTAAAACAATCAGTTCAGTTCAGTCGCTCAGTCGTATCCGACTCTTTGACCTCATGAACTGCAGCACGCCAGGCCTCTAGTCCATCACCAACTCCCAGAGTCCACCCAAACCCATGTCCATAGAGTCAGTGATGCCATCCAACCATCTCATCCTCTGTCGTCCCCTTGTCCTCCTGCCATCAATCTTTCCCACCATCAGTGTCTTTTCAAATGAGTCAGCTCTTTGCATAAGGTGGCCAAAGTATTGGAGTTTCAGCTTCAACATCAGTTCTTCCAATGAACACCCAGGACTGATCTCCTTTAGTATGGACTGGTTGGATCTCCTTTAGTATGGACTGGTTGGATCTCCTTGCAGTCCAAGGGACTCTCAAGAGTCTTCTCCAACACCACAGTTTGAAAGCATCAATTCTTTGGCACTCAGTATTCTTTATAGTTCAACTCTCACATCCAAACATGACCACTGGAAAAACCATAGCCTTGATTAGATGGATGTTTGTTGGCAAAGTAATGTCTCTGCTTTTGAATATGCTATCTATGTATCTAGGTTGGTCATAACTTTCCTTTCTTTTAATTTCATGGCTGCGATCACCATCCGCAGTGATTTTGGAGCTGAAAAAAATGAAGTAAGCCACTGTTTCCCCATCTATTTGCCATGAAGTGGTGGGACCAGATGCCATATTTGTTTTCTGAATGTTGAGCTTTAAGCCAACTTTCTCTCTCTCCTCTTTCACTTTTATCAAGAGGCTCTTTAGTTCTCCTTCACTTTCTGCCATAAGGGTGGTGTCATCTGCATATCTGAGATTATTGATACTTCTCCTGGCAATCTTGATACCAGTTTGTGCTTCCTCCAGCCCAGCGTTTCTCATGATGTACTCTGCATATAAGTTAAATAAGCAGGGTGAAAATATACAGCCTTGACGTGCTCCTTTTCCCATTTGGAACCAGTCTGTTGTTCCATGTCCAGTTCTAACTGTTGCTTCCTGACCTGCATACAGATTTCTCAAGCGGCAGGTCAGGTGGTCTGGTATTCCCATCTCTTTCAGAATTTTCCACAGTTTATTATGATCCACACAGTCAAAGGCTTTGGCATAGTCAATAAAGCAGAAATAGATGTTTTCCTGGAAATCTCTTGCTTTTTCAATGATCCAGCAGATGTTGGCAATTTGATTTCTGGTTCCTCTGCCTTTTCTAAAACCAGCTTGAATATCTGGAAGTTCATGGTTCACATATTGCTGAAGCCTGGCTTGGAGAATTTTAAGCATTACATTACTAGTGTGTGAGATGAGTGCAATTGTGCAGTAGTTTGAGAATTTGGGGCATTGCCTTTCTTTGGAATTGGAATGGAAACTGACCTTTTCCAGTCCTGTGGCCACTGCTGAGTTTTCCAAATTTGCTGGCATATTGAGTGCAGCACTTTCACAGCATCACCTTTCAGGATTTGAAATAGCTCAACTGGAACTCCATCACCTCCACTAGCTTTGTTCGTAGTGATGCCTCCTAAGGCACACTTAACTTCAGATTTCAGGATGTCTGGTTCTAGGTGAGTGATCATACCATCGTGATTATGTGGGGCGTGAAGATCTTTTTTGTACAGTTCTTCTGTGTATTCTTGCCACCTTTTCTTAATATATTTTGCTTCTGTTAGGTCCCTACCATTTCTGTCCTTTATTGATCCCATCTTTGCATGAAATATTCCCTTGGTATCTCTAATTTTCTTGAGGAGATCTCTAGTCTTTCCCATTCTATTGTTTTCCTCTATTTCTTTGCATTGATTGCTAACTCTGCATTCAAATGGGTATATCTTTCCTTTTCTCCTTTGTTTTTTGCTTCCCTTCTTTTCACAGCTATTTGTAAGGCCTTCTGAGATAGCCATTTTGCTTTTTTGCAATTCTTTTTTCTTGGTGATGGTCTTGATTCCTGTCTCCTGTACAATGTCATGAACCTCCATCCATAGTTCATCAGGCACTCTATCAGATCTAGTCCCTTAACTCTATTTCTCACTTCCACTGTATAGTCATAAGGGGTTTGATTAAGGTCACACCTGAATGGTCTAGTGGTTTCTCCACTTTCTTCAATTTCAGTCTGTATTTGGCAATAAGAAGTTCATGATCTGAGCCACAGTCAGCTCCTGGTCTTGTTTAAGGTAAAAGAAACCCAAGTAAGATGGTAGGCACTGAGAGAGGGCATCAGAGGGCAGACAGACTGAAACCACAATCACAGACAACTGGCCAATCTGATCACACAGACCACAGCCTTGTCTAACTCAATGAAACTAAGCCATGCCCTGTGGGGCCACCCAAGATGGCTGTGTCATGGTGGAGAGGTCTGACAGAATGTAGTCCACTGGAGAAGGGAATGGCAAACCACTTCAGTATTCTTGCCATGAACAGTATGAAAAGGCAAAAAGATAGGACACTGAAAGATGAAATCACCAGGTTGGTAGGTTCCCAATATGCTACTGGAGATCAGTGAAGAAATAACTCCAGAAAGAATGAAGGGATGGAGCCAAAGCAAAAACAACACCCAGTTTTGAGTGGCACTGGTGATGCAAGAAGGGTTCGATGCTGTAAAGAGAAATATTGCATAGGAACCTGGAATGTTAGGTTCATGAATCAAGGCAAATTGGAAGTGGTCAAACAGGAGATGACAAGAGTGAACATCGACATTCTAGGAATCAGCAAACTAAAATGGACTGGAATGGGTGAATGGGCAGGAATCCCTTAGAAGAAATGGAGTAGCCATCATAGTCAAAAAGAGAGTCTAAAATGCAGTACTTGGATGCAACCTCAAAAATGACAGAATGATCTCTGTTCGTTTCCAAGGCAAACCATTCAATATCACAGTAATCCAAGTCTATGCCCCAACCAGTAACCCTGAAGAAGCTGAAGTTGAACAGCTCTATGAAGACCTACAAGACCTTCTAGAACTAACACCCCCTTTTCATTACAGGGGACTGGAATGCAAAAGTAGGAAGTCAGGAAACACCTGGAGTAACAGGCAAATTTGGCCTTGGAGTACAGAAAGAAGCAGGGCAAAGGCTAATGGAGTTCTACCAAGAGAACGCACTGGTCATAGCAAACACCTTATTCCAACAACACAAGAGAAGACCCTTCACATGGACATCACCAGATGGTTGACACCGAAATCACTTAAAACAATAATGGGAATCAATACAACCTGGAATAAGTTCCAAGAAGGAAATAAAATTGATGCTGCCCAAAAAATGCCTAGTGAGATCTGCTTTAGAAACAATAAACAAGGAAAGAATCAGCTACCCAAACCAGGCAACCTCTCCTGAAAAAAAGAGAAGAAAGTTCATGGTGCTAAGGACAGACAGATGTGCCGTCCTTTTGGAAAGGCCTTCAATGATGCTGAAACTGGCATTAAAGGAACAAGTGTATGAGGGGTTTGAATTTGTGGGCAAAAAATGGATCATACTGGACAATATATTTGGTCTTTGCTATTCTACAAGCATATCATAGAGTAGATCTATAATACATCTCAATATAAAACTGCTTAGACTGCAATTCCTCCTGTCACTTCTTGTGTTTATTTATATATGTATATATATATAAAGACAGCAGTTAATACCCACCAGTCTGATTACAAATGAGGACATTTTCTAACTCAATCATTTATAAAGCATATTATAAACAATTTTTTAAAACTTTGGGTAAAACTGAATGCATTTAATGCAGTGCTGCACACAGAAATGTTGATGGAATCTGAGTCACCGTTATTACAAAGATGAGAATGAAATTCAGACATATTGGAGGAAATTTATACCCAATATCAATCATGCTGGTTTGTATTTTATCTTCTTTTAATGAAAATAAGTGAAACAGGAACCCATGGAAATGGAAAATAAGTCTGAATATCACTTCAATAAATTACTCTGTTAATTGTTTACACCATTAACATCTCATATTAAGTTATGTAGATTAAAAATGTATGCATTGTCAATTTTTAATCTGTAAGCCATTTTTTACCACTTAGACTCTCCTTGGATGCCTCTGCCTGGTATATTTCAACTGAATTATGAACCTGCCTGAAGCTGAGTAAACCTGGCCAAAATGTTCTTTCCACTAGTATTATGTGTTAATTTTGGATGTAGAGCAAAATGATTCAGTTGAACACATATTTTTTCATATTCTTTCCCATTGAGGTTTATCACAGGATACTGAATATAGTTCCGTGTGCTGAACAATAGGACTTTGTTGTCTATCCACTGTAAATTTCATGGTTTGCATCTAGTCCGTCCTTCGCCTTTCCCCCGCCCCCTTGGCAACCACAAGTTTGATCTCTATGTGTGAGAGTCTGTTTCTGTTTCATAGATAAGTTCATTTGTGCCATAGTTTAGATTCCACATACAAGTGATATATGGTATCTGTCTTTCTGTTTCTCACTTCACTTAGCATGATAATCTCTAGTTGCATCCACGTTGCTGTAAATGGCATATTTTGTTTTTCTTTATGGCTGAGTAGTATTCCATTGAATTAATATATATTGTATACATACCACATCTTTTTAACTAAATAAACATTTATTGACTGAATAATATAACCTTAACGCAATTCTGTATTTCTTTATGAAATCGGGAAATTAGATTATCTCAGCATATGTATAATATTTCCTTTTAAAACACTGTTTACATTTTTTTTTTTTTTTGCTTTAGAAACCCCATGTATTTAGAGATAAAATGTCCACTTTTAAATGATAGGTGTCTGGTGGTGGTGGTGCTTTAGTCGCTAAGTCATTTCTGACTCTCGCAACCCCATGGACTACAGCCCACCAGGCTCCTCTGTCCATGGGATTTCCCAGGCAAGAATACTGGAGTAAGTTCCCATTTCCATCTCTAGGGGGTCTTCCTGAACCATGAATATCAGACCAGTGTCTCCTGCATTGCAGGCTGTTTCTTTACCACTGAGACACTTGGGGATTCCCTGATAGATGTATCTAAGAAGCCAGGGGAAGGAAAATTAGAAAAAAAAAAATACCACATCTTCTTTATCCATTCACCTGCTGATGGACATCTAGGTTGTTTCCATGTTTGGGCCATTGTGAAAAGTGTTGCTATGAACATTGGGGTGCATGTATATTTTGAATTTTAGTTTTGTCTGGATGTATGCCCAGGAGTGGGATTGATGGATCGTACGGTAATTCTATTTTCAGTTTTCTGAGGAATCTATGTATGTTGTCTATGGTGTCTGCACAAACTTGTATTTCCACCAACAGTGTAGGAGTGTTCCCTTTTCTCCATATCCTCTCCAGAATTCATTATTTGTAGACTTTTCAATGATGGCCATTCTGACCAGGGTCAGGTGGTACCTCATTGTAGTTTTGATTTGCATTTCTCTAACCATTAGTGATGTTGAGCATTTTTTCATGTGCCTTTTAGTCATCTGTATGTCTTTTTTGGATAAATGTCTATATAGGTGTTCTGCCATTTTTTGATTGAGTTGTTTGATTTTTGCTATTGAGTTCTATGAGCTATTCATGTTTTGGAAATTAAGCACTTATTGATTACATTGTGTTTGCAAGTATTTTCTCCCAGTCCATAGGTTGTCTTTGCATTTTGTTTATAGCTTCCTTTGCTGTGCAAAAGCTTGTAAACTTGATTAGATCCATATGTATATTTTTGCCTTTATTTCTATTGCCTTGGGAGACTGACCTAAGAAAACCTTGGTACACTTTATGTCAGAGAATATTTTGCCTATGCTCTCTTCTATGAGTTTTATGGTGGCATATCTTATACTAAGTCTTTAACCCTTCTGAGTTTATTTTTGTGTGTGGTGTGAAGGTGTGTTCTAATTTCATTGATTTACTTATGGCTGTCCAGCTCTCCCAATACCACCTGCTGAAGAGACTATCTTTTCCCCATAGTATATTCTTGCTTCCTTTATTGAAGATTAATTGGCTGTATGTGTGTGGGTTTATTTCTGGGCTCTCTATTCTGTTCCATTGATCCATATGTCTGTTTTGATGCCAACATGCTGTTTTGGTTACTATAGCTTTGTAGTGTCATCTGAAGTCTTGGGAGGGTTATGCCTCCTGCTTTGTTAAAAGATGCATATTTTTTAGTGAGCAAGAATGAGAGAAACATTATGGTTACAGAACCTAAAAAGCCTGCACACATGTATAGATAGAGTAAAATTTAGATGAAATCTAGGTAGAGAGAGTAAAAATTAGCTGCTAAAATTGTCCTTGGGGTCTGATCATTTTTAAAGTAAGTCAGCATAGATGTAATTACTAGGGAAGACTTGGAAAATCATAAAAAATAGCCTCAGCTCTTTTATACCTCAGAATTGAAGGAACAGAGACCTAAGAAACATACCTCCCTTCCAGAAAGAATTCTTTACCTGTGCTAAAAATGGAAAATACAGTAACCTGGATGGCACAAGGTCGCTTTGTCTAGAAAGTGGAGCCAGTGTTCCAGAGGAAGTGTCCCTGGATTAGCACCTTTGAAGAAGAAAGGGCATGCCTCCCTTCCTCTTTAGAAGATACCCCTAGGTTGTGCTTTGAAGGACTGAGCAATCATCCATTCACAGATCTCATGAAGAACGAACAGATTTGCCTCGAGTCTTGAGGTAACTGAATATGTGAAATGAAGAATTTAAAATAACGTTACTTAAATTTTGAATGTTCACATATTTTACTGTATCTGCTATTCCAAAACGTCATTCCCTTCTCCACAACCATGACTGATACAATGTTTGTCACGATGCACGTCAAGCACGAGAGCTACGGCAACACGGGGACTAGATAAGTTCACCCACCTGAGATAAAATGGATTCAAAGCATCCCTACATCCAAAAAGGGTCTTAAAAACTGAGCCCCTCTGTTCTTTTGCCCCAAAGATCAGAGACTGAGTTTAGGGTCATACTCTTGTATGAGAAGCTCTGAGCCCTAAGCCTTGTCTACTGCACACTGGCTACAAAATCTTGGGCAAGTTTTTTAACATCTCTGTTAATTGATTTTGATATCTCCAAACAAAAATAGTAACCCACAAATAAGGTTGATGAGATATATATGTATAAGTGCTATATAATGCCACTGAGTATAGAAGACCTAATGTAATTAATGTGCTGTTAATATTATTTTAATATGCCAAAGAAATTCTTGATTTTCCAAAGGCTGCCAACCACTAGAGTATTAAAATATATATATTCTCTTATGTAACACTCAGTTGTATTTGGGGTCGAGTAATCCAAGGGGTCTGATACTTGAACTTTTATGTTCAAGCTCTACCGCCTGTCGCATAGCATTCTTCATTACCATTGTATGCAAGCTGAAGAGCACACTACATCCTTCATATCTCTTGTCTTATTGATTACATCTGTAAACAGAAAAGCTAAATTATTACTTGGTTCAGAACAGCTTATTTGTTTGCTGCCTTTTTGTTAATACTCCAGTTACACACAGATTTTGCATGACACCAGAGCAAAGCATCTGCCTGCAATGCGAGAGACCTGGGTTCGATCCCTGAGTTGGGAAGATCCCCTGGAGAAGGAAATGGCAACCCACTCCAGTATTCTTGCCTGGAGAATCCTATGGATGGAGGAGCCTGGTGGGCTACAGTCCACGGGGTCGCAAAGAGTCAGACACGACTGAGAGACTTCACTCACTCACTCACTCTTGCTGTTTAGAAGTGCTTAAGCATTCTTTCCTCCCATCACCAAACCCAAGCGTAGCTGCCATTTTTCAGAGTCAACCAGAAGTGTGATGAGCTTATAACAAACAGGGTTTAAAAAGGTAGAATCAATGAGTATACTCAGCATTACTGCACTGTTTACCCCAAAGGAATGGCAAAAGGACACCTGGCCAGGTATTAATGGCTGATATCTTACGGGGCATAACAGTGATTTTCCAACAGTTGGCTACATGGGTTTGGAGGCTATTCTTTGGGAGACATATCACCTCCATCCACAGACATTATAATTACTGTATAATCCAAGCTGAAATTGTTGGAGCCAGCTTTATCCATGTATCATTTGTTTTATTTTTCCTCTGGGAGTCTGGAAAATAGATAATTATTGTAGATAACTGTGTATACACAAACACACACACAAAGAATAGAGAATTACAACCATTTTCAGATTTACTTTCACCCCTGTCAATACGTCTCCCCATCATTAATAGTTTTCCAATCCTAGGGCCAGAACACATTTTTTATACTGAGTTTAAATTCCATGCATTTTTTTGCTCTTGAAGTGGATGGGGTTTTTTTTGTTGTTGGCATGTATAAGAGCACACACATGGCTTCTTTAATAAGAATGGAAGCAGGAGGGTTTGCGAAAGCACGTTTTTTCAAAATTGGACACAGTTTTAACAATTCACAAAATTGCTATTTATGGCTTAACTTCACTGAGGTAAATAGCACTTTTATCCTACTTTAATCGGGAAAACATTTGCTAAGCTGGTCTCACGCCTCTATGGACATTATCTGCCTCATCTTCCTGAAGCATCTAGGTTATAGTCAAATTTCTCTTTCCTAACATTTAGTGCTATATAAAATGATGCTGTTATTGTTTGCCTGTCGCTAAGTAATAATTTTAGAGAAAGCTAAAGTCAAGATAATTATAAAATACACTTGAATAATTTCTTTAGGGGAGGAGAAGTAAAGGTTACTGTATATTCTGTTATTTTTGCTGCTGCTTTTCTAGCATTTAATTTCTGTTCCCAACCAGGTCAACAATTAGTTTCAGCCTCTCATTGTCACAGAAAAAAAAAAAAAAAAATATATATATATATATATATATATACACACTAGCCTCTCCCTGTTGAGAATTTTCTTTTCTTTTTATACTTAAAAGATCCAGTCCTCTGGGTCTAAGTAATAGTTATATGTGAAATGATGATTCTAATCCTCACCTAATTGCTACTTTTATGGGGAAATCTGGGTAAGTCACAAGTTTTACATTTCTCTTTTATGAAATGATTTTAGCCAATCTTTTGCCTTAGTTGTATAGTTATATATCTTGAATGCTAACAGATTTGTGAAATATGTAATACATACACAGTTGTATTATAGATGTATATATAGCTCCACATATAGAAGCAAATTTGTTAACATACATGAATTATTCAAACAATTTCACCTAATGTTATTACTAGCATTCTTTTAAAAATACTTTTCCATTTTGGAAATGTTTATAGAATTTTCAGAAAAGATAATAAAGCATTACCCATAATTTCAACTGGCTAACCAATATTATCATTTTATGTTTAAAACTCAGATCTCAATATGTCTCTATACTAAATTTGTTCTGCTCCACCCTCACCCACATTTCCTAGAATTTGAGATCAGTTTCAGTTTCCGAAGCCTCTCCAATTTATCTGTGAGACTATGTAGGAGGTCTCACAAATATTCGCAAACTCAGAACTTGGGTCACCAGGAGGAAGCCCACAGAATCAGTGGCCCCTGGGAAATTGCCTAGTGGTCTAGTGGTTAAGACTGTGTACTTTCACTGCTGAGGACCCAGGTTCAGTCCCTGGTCTGGGAACTAAGATCCCACAAGCCTCACCATGTGGCTTATTATTTTTCAAAAATGATACATATGCATATATACTCACATACATATGTTAATATGTGTTCATCTCAATCCCCAAATTTATCTCTCCCCCCACCTCCACTGTCCCCTTTGGTAACCATAAGTTTGTTGTCTATGTTTATGAGTCTATTTCTGTCTTGTAAATAAGTTCATTTGTATCATTATTTTAGAGTACATATGTGAGTGTGCTAAGTCACTTCATCCATGTCCGACTGTTTGCAACCCTATGGACTGTAGCCCTCCAGGCTCCTCTGTCCAGGGGATTCTCCAGGCGGGAATACTGCAGCGGTTGCCATTTTCTCCTCCAGAGGATCTTCCCGGGGATCTCCAGGGATCAAACTCACATCTCTTACATCTCCTGCATTGGCAAGCCAGTTCCTTACCACTAATGCCACCTGGGAAGCTCCCGCATGTGAGTTATATCATATCATTTTTGCCTTTCTCTGTCAGACTTACTTAACTTTGAATCTCTAGGTACATCCATGTTGCTGCAAATGCAGATGGCATTATTTCATTCTTGTTTATAGCTGATTAATTTTCTATCACATACACACACACACACACACACACACACACACACACACCATCTCCTTTCCCATTTTTTTGTTGATGGATATTTAGGTTGCTTCCATGTCTTGACTATTGTGAATAGTGCTGCTGTGAACATTGGAGTGCATGTATCTTTTCAATTTAGAGTTTTCTCTGGATTCAAAATTATACACAAAATAATAATAAGTCATTTATTGAGTAGCAGACTTATCATATGTTTTACTAGAAAATTTCAACATATTACCTAATTGTTTCTGAAAATAATTCAGTGATGCAGGCATTATCATCTTCCTTTCAAAAGTAATAAAGAAACTGAGAAATAGCAATGCTTGGTGAATTACAACTAAGGTACAATTCTTCTCGCCTCAGTGTTAAAATATCCTATGATTTAGCACCAAGATGAATAAACATTTCTCAGGCAGGGCTACTCAAAAATCCAAAATTTATTATCGCTCTGTAACAATTTACTCCCATTGATGATGATGAAAATATCTTTTTATTGTACCTTCTTTTGTACTTTGTATGCAACATATATCATTTAATTACATGCAGCTCTATTCTGTTTTTCTGTACCAAATAAATGTGTCACATTCGGTATCAAATAAACTGCCATATATAATGATATTTACATACTATTACATAAATAATACCATTTATATATGGAAGTTATATATATATATATATAAAATATGTATAATTCTTACCTCACCAAATAGACTTTAACTTCACTGTGGGCAGACCGTTAGCTGTGCAGTGAACTTTATAACATCTAGGGCAATGCAGAGTACACAGGCATTTACTGAATACCCATGGTCTTATAAGTTTATTTTTTAAGAGTGTTACCAGAGCTATATAATAGTATGACCAATACCTCAGTCTTTTAAAATGAAGGATTTAGTTACTTGAAGTATATTTACTTCATCAATTTCTCTGTCTTCAGCGGTTAGATCCTTTTTCTGCTTAAAGGTTGTGCAAGACTGATGGTAATATTTTTAACATGCATTAGCTTACCAGACGGACTTCACAAGGATCAGAGAATTATTGATCTAGATATATTTTTTCTTCCTACTGCCTCAACACACTTCTCCAGTCAAGTGCCAGTTTATACAGAATATGTAAATAAACTTCATACAAACATGCACAAAAAATACTGTACTTCTTAGCATCATTAAAAAGAACAAAAACTACCACTTTACAGTTGGAAAATGTCAATACATATTGAAGAGCAATATATCACTAATAATTTGTAAAAGTCATATAATGTTGGATTAAACAGAAATAATACTTTTAATGAATATTAAACCCTTGTTAATACATGCTCATGATATAATATAGATATTAGTTAAACATGTTATTTTAGCTGGGAACTATCAGGCATATTTTTCTCAATTTAAGGAAAATACTAAATTAACAAATAATGCTATTAGAGACAAATGTCAACTTCAAATAAATAAGTACAATATGAAGCAATTTGAGGGAGAATAACTTTCATTTTTGTATGGCTCTGAAATTTCAAAGATTTTCTGATCATGAAGAGGCCCTTTAAGACACTGCTGCCTTTTTTAGAATGTTAAATGCCTGGACATGACCCGAAATAGTCCACATACCTGTAAACTGAGAACAAGATTCATCATACACTAGGAATGCAGAAAAAGGAAGCGCAGGGAAGGAAAACACATATGGCATTTCACATGGCAATAATAGGCTAAGCTGCTTTTTGTATCCAAACTGCAGATAAAAATCCAAAGCTTATAAAATCAAAAGGCCTAAAACAATAATAAAAGCAACCAAGGATTTCTCAGGCTTCTCGCAATTCTGATATACTGAATCGGTTCAAATGGGAAATAAGAATATTTAATTCGTTGATCTTTGGGTTATATTTCACTTCTCTGCAGCTAAAATTCTAAGTATAGAAGGGGAAAGGAAAGAAAACTAAATTTTAATTCAACAGACAGGATGCACATTTAAAGAGCTCACTTAAGTGATAAGCGTAACTTTATAGATTATTCATATGCAAAAATAAGGTATTTATGAGTAAATCTATACAAGTACACACATAGACTCAGCCTTTTTCTCTTTCTGTCTTCCTCTCTTTCTAATTAGCTGTATGAAGAGTCTTAGGACTATCCGATCTATAGTTTTCAGGCAAACAGTTCCAAGTGCAAAGCATTATTGCCTCAACATTGAAAAGTCTATTTCAGTTGCTCACATATTTTTCCCTAATGTTTGTTTTGAGGGCTAGATTATAGACTGAAATACAAGCTTACTCTGTCTTCCTACAAAAGGACATTTACAAAATTTAACTGAATCTGACAGTAATTTACCGTATCTTCATGGATGTAATTAAACGTGTAAGAAAGAAAAATATCTTCTTGAAGAATTAATTGCTTATTTCAGTTTTTAAAGGAATTTTTAAAAATCTTGATAATTTATCCTAAAAGTGTGCTTGAAATATTTTGTTCTATTTAATGACAGGGTATTACCTATATATTCTTCCCCCTACTTTATGAATACCATACCATGTAATTTAAAGCAGAAATTACATGAAATATCAAAAGATTCACTCAAATCTTAGCCTGTTATCTTTATGTTATAAATTACAATTTTTATTTTTTATAAAAGCAAGATAATAATCTTAGTTTTGATCATTACTCAGTATAGAATTACATAACTTTTGTGCAGATAAGGAAGGAAACATTTATTCTCCAATGATTAATAAAGAAAAAAACATTTATTCTAGTATAAATTTGAATAAACCCCTACAATTCTTTTTCTCAAACATCTGCTAAGTATGACTTTTGAATTCTACTCTGTAATTTTCTCTCAAATTAACTGCCTCCCTACATTTCTTGGGCTTCCAGGGGGAGCTAGTGATAAAGAACCCTCCTGCCAGTGCAGGAGACAGAAGAGACTCAGGTTTGATCCCTAGGTTGGGAGGATCCCCTGGAGGAGGGCATGGCAACCCACTCCAGTATTCTTGCCTGGAGAACCCCATGGACAGAGGAACTTGGCAGGCTATAGCAAAAAAGTCACAAAGAGTTGTGCATGGCTGAAATAACTTAGCATGCCTTTCTTCCATTTGTCCATTCACAGAATACTTTTTCAGTGTCTCTCATGTTTCAAGTTCTAGCATATTCTCTAGGACCACAGAAATAGAGCTTACCCCCAAGAACTTCTAGCAACTGTAGGAGACATTAGAGAATTGGCAATAACAACATAATTGAGAAAGTATCCATGGTAGAGGCTCACTGTCACAAAATTTCTGAAGCACCTATCTTGATTCAAGAAAGTTAAAAAAGTCTTAAAAGAAAAGATAATATTTGAACTGACTCTTTAATGACAAGTGTTATTTAAGAAGTTTGACAAGGCATGTGAAGATGTTCCAGATAAAGGAAATACTAGCTGAAATGACTCAAAAGTACAAGGGAGGATACATCACTCAGGAAATGGCAAGAATTTCAGTAAAGCTAGTTAATTCTTGAAGTTGTAGCAAGAGATTAAAATAGAAATGTACAAAGAGGATTGATCATAAGGGTCCTTGTAAGTGTATCTAAAAAGTTTGGACTTTTGCCTGAATGTGAAAGGGAGGCACTGAGTGATTTTGCTGTTGTTCAGTCACCAAGTTGTGTCCAACCCTTTGTGACCCCATAGACAGCTGCATGCCAGGCCTCCCTCTCCCTTGCCATCTCCCAGAGTTTGCCCAAGTTCATAACCATTGAATCGGTGATGCCATCCAACCTCTCATCCTCTGTCACTCTCTTCTTCTGCCTTCAATCTCTCCCAGCATCAGAGTCTTTTCCAATGAATTGGCTCTTCGCATCAGGTGCCCAATGTACTGGAACTTCAGCTGCAGTCCTTCCAATGAATATTCAGGGTTGACTTCCTTTAGGATTGACTGGTTTGATTTCCTTGTTGTCCAAGGGATTCTAAAGGGTCTTCTCCAACACCACAGTTTGAAAGCATCAATTCTTTGGTGCTCTACCTTCTTTATGGGTCAGCTCTCACATCCATAGATAACTAAAGACCGTAGCCTTACTATCCAGATCTTTGTTGGCAAAGTGATGCCTTTGCTTTTTAATACACTGTCTAGGTTTGTCATAGCTTTCCTGTCAAGAAGCAGTTGTCTTTTAATTTCATGACTGCAGTCACCATCCACATTGATTTTAGAGCCCAAGAAGAGGATACCTGTCACTGCTTCCACCTTTTCCCTTTCTGTTTGCCATGAAGTGATGGCATTTGATGACATGATCTTAGTTTTTTGTTAAAAAGGTATATATTTTACAGATATTACTCTGGCAGCTATGTGGTGGATAATCTGATAGACTGGAGTCAGAGATATCAATTTTTTAATTGATCTATCCTAACAATATGAATTCATCCAATCCAAGAGCATAGGATATCTTACCATTTCTTTGAGTTATCTTCAATTTCCCTTTAATGTTTTGTAGTTCTCAGTACATAAGTCTTTCACCTCCTTGGTCAGATTTATTTCTACTTGTTATTTTTTTGGATGTAATTTTAAAAAGAATGTTTTTGTTTCTTTTACATTCCCTTTCTGATATTTCATTGTTAGTATAAAGAAATGCAACTGATTTCTGTGTGTTGATAATTTGATAAAATAATCCTGATAATTTGATTATCAGGATTTGATAAAAATCCTGATAATTTGCAGGATTCATTTATCAGTTCTAATAGTTTTGTGTGGAGTCCTTAAGATTGTCTATAAATAATATTATGTCATCTGCATATAATGACAATTTTACCTCTTCCCTTCCAACGTGGATCCTTTTTATTTCTCTTTCTTGTCTGATTACTGTGGCTGGGACTTCTGTGTTGAAAAGAAGTTGTGAGAGAGGGCATCCTTGTCTTGTTTCAAATTCTGATATCCTAGGTAAGAAATAAGGCAGGCTTAGCTAATGAAATCTAGTTGCAATGTGGTGTTAGTTGCTCAGTCATGTCCGACTCTTTTGCAACCCCACGGACTAGAGCCCACCAGGCTCCTCTGTCCATGGAATTCTCCAGGCAAGAATACTGGTGTGGGTTGCCATGCACTTCTCCAGTTGCAGTGTGGAACATGAGAGATTTGATATATATTTAGAAAATAGAGAAGTCTGTACTTGGTGATAAACTGAATGACATAAGGGGAAAAGAGGGGTTTGGGCTACCCCAAGTTTCTATTTTAGATGGATGAATGTGGAAGATAGTAAATACAGGGTTTGGAAATGAAATATTGTGGGTTTGGGTTAAAATGTGGTGACTACAATTTTGACATGTTGTTGGGTCTTGAACAGTTTGCTATAGCTAGGTTAAAATGTTCTTTAGATAGCTGGAAGTACTAGTCTGGATCTCAACACACAAACTGTGGCTGGAGAGAAGACACGGATGATACATCAAAATTTTTGTAGGTAAAAATCTCAGAGAGTATGTTCTATGTGACTGAGCAGAAGGTCATTATCAAATTATATTCTCAAATATTAAATTTATTTTTAACAGTTCTTGAGAGAAAGGTAGAGAGAGAAAAATGACTCAAGCATTATTGATTTTCCTGTTGAGGCTATCAGAGTGTATAGACAGTCACTGGATCAACCCAAGAGGAAAATGTTTTAATGCCCATCCCTGTTAAGGCTGTACGTCAGCTCCCCCTCCCACATGTTCATGAATGACTCAGGTTTTGTCTTTTTATGTATGATCTGGATTACCTACCTGCTGATTTTGTTCTGTTTGCAGAAAAGGAAATGAAGTAGAATGGAGAAATAAACTGTTGAAGCTCACTTAATATATTCAGATGAAAAGCAGGCCTAACAATGAAATGTGACTAACATTGTTCTCCAGTTATCCCATATTACAGTTATTCCATTTATCGTTTGTGTGAGAAAACAAAATGAGTACATCAGAATAAATACCAAGTGAGTATCAGGATATATATTTTAAAGGCCTTGAGAATGTGGCTTGGCTTCCTTTGGCTAAAATAGATAATAGGGGCAAAGTCAAGGCTATATGCTCACCAACTCATTCCCTCCCCATCTTCCTACGAAATAAGATAATCTACAACTCCCAGCTTCTGCAGTTAGATGAGCTATATAGTGCAGTTTAGATAAAAGTGATACACATCACTTCAACCAGTATTCGTTTCCTGTTGCTGCATAGGAAATTGCCACAGATTAGGCAGCATTAAGTAAAACAAATTCATTATTTTACAGTGTTTGCTGGGGCATGGTAGGACTGAATTCTTTGCTCTTTATCTGACTGACTGTTGAGAGTGGGGACAGTTCTCATCTGGGGCTGGAGGAGCTCTTCCAAGTTCATTGGCTAATAGCAAACTTCTTACCCTTGCAGCTGTAGGACTGATACCCACACTTTACTACTAGCTCTCTGTCCACTGGGCCTGCTCTCAGGTTCTCATTACTGGCCCTTGCATTCTTAAAGCCAGCAAGTGGAGAAGTTTGTCTTGCATCAGATCTCTCTCATTTGAGTCCCTGGTCAGCACTGTCTCTGGTTGCTAGACCCCAGTTTCATGTATTTAGATCCACCCCACCCTTGTAGTTTCCCTTTTTAAAAAACCAACCATGCAGTTTAAGGATAACCTAACCAAAGGAAAAAAAATCTCATATTTATAGCATGTGGACTCTAGGGACCAGGGACTCCTCAGGGTCATCTTAGAATTCTGTCTACCACTCTGGCTAACCCATTGACTATCCCATGGGACCTTCCACTCACTATTTCCATCCACCACCAGATTTGGGCATTCAGTTGAGGACTATGAGACCTTGAAAGATGAGGACCACCAGATGGAAGGGGCAGAGGTCCTGAAATGAGTATAAAAATCATCAATGCCCCCTTCCCCTACTTTCTTGCATTGCCCTGGGAAGTGAGCAAGAATCAAATCTTTATTACATTAAATTTTTGGAGCTCTTTGTTCCAGTTGATAACCTACTTTGGTTAGTGCAGAAACTGGTATCAAATAATAATAGGATAATATTGTGATATATTATGAACTTGCTGTTTTCCAGCTTTTTATGTATTCCTTCCTTTCCCTAATAATTCAGGTGGCATCTCTTTCTATGTGTGGTGGCCTTGAGCAAAAAGCTGTTTTGAGCCATTAAGTAGATTTTGTAAATCCTTCTAAAAGACATTAGTTTGAAAGCTAATGTGCTTTTGATATGCAATATGCAAGCTTTATTGAGAAAGAAATTCTTCTCTTGGAGTTATAGAAAAACTGGTGTTTGCATATCAAGAGCCAAGTTGTGAGGTTCAGGATACAGACTACATATAATATATCACAGATTAGTGAAAATGCATATTAATGCATTGGTTTACTTGCCTTGAAGGGAAAAAAGTGTGATTGCTAAAGGAATGAAGAGACTGTAATGAGATATTGGCTTGGTAAAGGAGAAGTAAAGAGACCCACATTCCTGGGTGAACTTCAAGCCACAGAGCGAAGACCCTTGTGCATCTTGAGGCTGAAATGGTAGATGAACTACAGCTAATGGAGGTGTCCAGGTGCATTCATCCAGACTCAGTGTTGGGAAAGCACCTGAGTATTCTCCAGAGTAGTGAGTGAGTGAGCTGACAGGTCCCCAGGGACTGAGAGCCAGGACAAGGTGTGAACGTGTTCACTACAGGCTGAGGCTGGGTGAATGAGACTAGAGGGTGGTGCAATGCAAGACAGGTGATAACTCTGGTGAAAACAGGAGGACATTCATTGCAGACAACCCTCCTCTGATGGTAAAAAGACGTATTATGTGACTCTCCTTGCTCTGTACTGCAGATAGATTACTTTTGGGGAGAAAGGGAGAAAGTGAAGAGAGAGAAGGAAAATAAACTAATTTAGTTTGGATTTCTAATAAAAGGGACTGGGTTCATGGACTCGTGATATTAGGTTTTCCACCACCAGCTGAAATAGAGGTCCAAATTGAAGTTAGTTGGAGAAATATGCAAAGTGACATCTTTGAAGATAAACTTCTTCCCTCAATAGCTTGATGGAATACTTTTTAAATTTAGATTTCAACAGCTGCTGATATTAAAAAGGGAAGAAAAAACAACACAAGACTTCCCAAATAAAAACCTTTGATGAAGAAAGGAGGTCAGTATGCTGTCTTCTGCCTTTTATTGGCTTCTCTTTTTGCCTAACTCTTAAAAGTTCCCTTGAATTTCATCCTTTGCCATCCTCCTCTTATTCTCCAAATACCATGGTAAAGAAGGCTCATCCATACCCACGTTATGCTTAGCTGACTATCACGTCTCTAGCCGCAGTATTGATCTTGCTTCTGAGTTCCATATCTACATTTTCAAATCCTTACAGGTCTGCATTATTGACCTCTATATAGTGGGAAGCTCCAAATCAACATGTGTCCCTTTCATCTGAATCCCTTTACTTTTTCTACCTCTCTTCCTGAAATTTAAAAAAAAAAAAAAACTGAACATTGAGATTTCCATTCCCTCTTCTCCACCTGCACTTAACTTGTATGAATTCTACTTCCTCAGTCTCTCACTTCTTCCTCTTCTTCTCACTGCTCATTGCCTTTGTCTAATATTAGACTTCACTGGTTTCTTTACAAGATTATGTCAATATCCTTGGAATGACCTCTCTGTATCAGGTTTGGCTACTCTACTCCTATTCAGTTCATTCTCCATATTTTTTATAGTGGTATTCCTAAAATGCAATCTAACCATACTACTTTTCTGCTTTAAATTGTTCAGAGGCTCTCCTTCAGGATAAAATCCATGATATGCTAGGCTTTTCATGGTCTGTGTCTTGCTGCCATTTAAACTTCATCCTCCTTTTCTCAATATTATGAAGTACAAGAGTTTCCTGAATGGGCTTTGTTCTTTCAACCCTCTGTATTTGTTAACAGGCAACACAGTATCTACATTCTTGAAATCTCATTCCCTAATAATTTTTGTCAAATATATTAACTCCTATTTGTCTTCCAAGACTCCCATCAAGCTGTACATCCACCTGATTTTTCTTCTCCTCATCATCATTTAGAGTGAAGATTTCAAAATCCTATTCTTTCTCACTGAGCTGTCACAAGAACATGTGGGGATTATCTGTTATTTCCTTTATAACTTGAGTTGAAATAACTTTTTCTAATTCTATTAATATAAACAGAATTGGTAGTATATACCTCTCATGAAATTCTATAAACATCCAAACAGAACCCATCTTTTTGTTTCTTTTAAAGTTATTTTTTTCCTGGGACTTCCCTGGTAGTCCAGTGGTTAAGACTCCATGCTTCTACTGCAGGGGGCATGGCTTCAAATCTTGGTCAAGGAAAAAAGAAACCATATGCTGTGCAGTGCAGCCAAAAAAAAGAAAGTTATTTTTTCTTGTCATCTTTGTCTCACTTTAGTTCCCTTCTTATCAGTTACCTCTTGTATCACTTTTTCAAATATGTATATCATATCCCTGTCTCATTTGAAAAGATATAGTGTTTCATGTACATGTAAATCTTTGGGCCCCCTTTCTATATCTAGGATGCTATTTTAAATACCATCGTTTCTTTGTTTTTATTTTTAAACTTTTTATTGTTTTTTGGGTTACAGCTGATTAGCAATGTTGTGATAGTTTCAGGTGAACAGTGAAGGGACAGGACAGCCATAAATATACATGTAAATATCACTGTTTCTTAATATTTCCATGCAGCTTTAACTGTTGTATCTACCCAGCAATGGCCAACTAGGTTGCTTCCATTTCTTTTCCTTCAAACAATGATATGGGGAATGTCTTCTTACCTATTTTACCAGTGTGAGGTTTAACTCTGAAAGATCTTGAGTGGAATTGGTAAGTCTTAGGGAATATGCATACCCTATTTTATGGAGTATTTCCTGATTGCTCTCTGGAATTTGTTGTTCAGTCCGTTAAGCATGACCGACTCTTTGCAACCTCATGGACTGTAGCACGCCAGGCTTCCCTGTCCTTTATCATCTTCTGGAATTTGCTCAAACTCATATCCATTGAGCTAGTGATACCATCCAACCATCTCATCCTCTGCCATCCCCTTCTCCCCCTGCCTTTAATCTTTCCAAGCATCAAGGTCTTTTCCAATGAGTCAGCTCTTCACATCAGGTGGCCAAAATATTAGAGCTTCAGCATCAGTCCTTCCAATGAATATTTAGAGTTGATTTCCTTTAGGATTGACTGCTTTGATCCCCTTGCATTTCAAGGGACTTTCAAGAGTCATCTCCAAAACCAAAGTTCTAAAGCATCAATTCTTTGGCAGTCCTCCAATTTACATTCTCAGCAACAGTACAGAAGTGTCTTTATATAGCCATGCTAAAATTCCATGTTAAATTAGATATTTAAATCATATAATTAATTTCTCCTACTTCTACATTCTTTAGTTTTTTTTTTCTTTATCTTTCATGCAACAAAAATCTTCAATTTGTTTAAATTAATTTATTTTAATTGGAGGCTAATTACTTTAAAATATTGTAGTGGTTTTTGCCATACATTGACATGAATCAGCCATGGATGTACAAATCATCAATTCTGATACAATCATGTTTCAGTTTCTTTTTCCTTGCTGTTTGTGCTTTTTAGAATTTTATTTAAAATCTCCTTTTTAACCCCAAATCACAAAAATATTATTTTCTTTATTTTGGTGACTCCTATTATCCAGTTGTTGACAATTCTGCCTCTATCCAGCATTTTCACTCATTTATTTTTCTTCTATCCTTTGCCCATATCATAAATTAATCCCTTCTTGAACCTTCTTCAAGAGTCTCCCAACCTTCACCTCACTAATTCAATCTCCTACTATAAATCTTTTGTCATTCAATCCATCCTTGTCCTTTTTATTTCCTCATTTCAAAATGTTCTCCCCAGTACCTGCATGATTTCTTTAAAATATCAGTTTTGTTTCATGTTTAACATTTTTCCTTATCTGTTGAATATATTTATGATGTACACTTTAAATATTTTGTTCTTTCTGTTTCATTAGTTCTGCTTTTTCAGGAAATGATTTTTCTACCAGTGATTTTTACTGTACAGTGTTTGAGCTCCTCAGTTCAGTTCAGTTGCTCAGCCGTGTCCGACTCTTTGCGATCCCATGAATCACAGCACGCCAGGCCTCCCTGTCCATCACCAACTCCCGGAGTTCACTCAGATTCACGTCCATCGAGTCAGTGATGCCATCCAGCCATCTCATCCTCTGTTGTCCCCTTCTCCTCCTGCCCCCAATCCCTCCAAGCATCAAAGTCTTTGGAGATCCAACCAGTCCATTCTGAAGGAGATCAGCCCTGGGATTTCTTTGGAAGGAATGATGCTAAAGCTGAAACTCCAGTACTTTGGCCACTTCATGCGAAGAGTTGACTCATTGGAAAAGACTTTGGGCTCCTTAGTAACTAGAAAATCTATTTTATTGGATTTATCCTATTACTTTGACTAATATCTGTTACTAAAGAGGATATTAAAAAACTGGACTCTTTTTTTTTTAAATTTTACTTTATTTTACTTTACATACTGTATTGGTTTTGCTATACACTGACATGAATCTGCCACGGGTGTATATGAGTTCCCAATCTTGAACCCCTCTCCCACCTCCCTCCCCATATCATCTCTCTGGGTCATCCCAGTGCACCAGCCCCAAGCATCCTGTATCCTGTATCAGACCTAGACTGGCGATTCATTTCTTACATGATAGTATACATGTTTAAATGCCATTCTCCCAAATCATCCCACCTTCTCCCTCTCCCACAGAGTCCAAAAGTCTGTTCTATACATCTGTGTCTCTTTTGCTGCCTCGCATACAGGGTTATCATTAACATCTTTCTAATTTCCATATGTATATGTTAATATACTGTATTGGTGTTTTTAACTTGTGCTCTGCTTTGTTTCAGAGTAGAAAATTTAATGTTGCATTCTACCCCTTCCATCCCTGTCCTTCTAGTGACTCTGTTCCTGTAAATGCCTTTAACCTGGAACCTTATTATGTTCTGATTAGCTCTTGCAGTGGGGCTAAGTGTGAAGGTGCAAGAATGATCTGATCAGAAGCTCCCCAGGCTACATACACTCACTCATAGGTCATTTTCATCATACCCAGACTCATCTTTCTCATTACTCCACTGCCTGTGGCTGATAGTGGGCCTGGTACTTCTGTATTCCTGCCCCAGAGAAGTGAAAGCAGAGGGAGAGAAAGGGGCACAATTAGGAAACCTAACCCAGACTGTGCCTCATTTGAACCTCCTGTCCTTCTCTAATTTGCAAACTTCTCCATCTCCCTCTATCTTGGTTCCACTAAGATCCAACCATCTTCGATCTGTACAAAGGTTTTATACTTTTCTATGAGTAGTTGAATGGAGTTTTTCATGGCTGTTGTTCAACATGATCTAGGGAACATGACTCATATTGTATTTTAAACTACAGTGAGGTGCCATTCACTAAGAATACAATGTGAATAGCACCCATCACAATTTTTCAATGTTGAACTTGATTTAGAATTCATTAACCATCATAGCTCTGCTATGGCTCATTCTGTAGAGGAATATAGGAGATTGTGGTAGTTCACTCTGTTGTCTAGAGGCAGAAGAAATCATCAAGTGTTTTTGCTGCTTTTTTAAGCAGCGTACCTCTTACTACAGACAGTTCCTTTAAAATGAAGACTATTTCAAGTTATCACTATATACCAAGCATGAGATTCAGTTTCTGATTCCTAACAGGACATAATGAAAGAAAAAAAAAAGTTAAATCGATTTGTTAAATGAAATAGGAATGCAAGTAAGGGGAATTTACTTGAGAGACATCAGAGAGATAGACAGAGACAAAGAGACAGACTTCCTCAGAAAACAAAGAAGGAAATACAAATAGTAATTGAAAATTTCTGGGTTAATAATTGTTGATAAGTTAGATTCTGGTTTTACTACTGTTCAAAGACCTTGTAAGATGTCTTTTTTTTTTTTTTCACATATAATCACAGGCCCTGTGTTTGTTATCAGCTGTCAGGAAAAACAAGCAGCATTATATATCATTATCTATTTAATTTCAAAGAGCCAGTAAAATCATAACTTGTCTCATGACTGACTTATAACAGGGTTTAAAAATAAGACTCAGATTGTTAAAAGCTACTGGTTTCAGCATGAGTATACACACAGATTTTTCCTCAGAACAATTTAATTAATCCAGGGATGTGTACCTCAGTGAAAAAGCTTACTAAAAATGAAATTTGTACTTTATTATAAAAAGTACAAAAATCAAAGGCTTTGTCTGAGGTAAATTCAGACTATAAACATGGCCGACCAACCTTCACCATCCAAGCTCTGAATACATAACCATACAGAGACTATAAGTTAGAGGATTATTGACAAAGGCAGCTTCTTGTCAAAGAACATCAATGCAGCTGGTATTTGGTATGCACATTTTGATTCTTCAGGTTTATTCACTTGTCCCACTTGATTTCTGATCAATCTTGGAAATGATATTAAGTGAATGTCTGTCACAGGCATTCCATTAAGATCATCTCATTAGAGTTGAAACTCAAAGCATAAGTAGTTTTGGTTGTTGTTCATAAGAAATCATGGATTAATTTTGGACTGATTTGAAATTTGGATCCAAATTTTGAATTGAAACTTTGGATGATTTTCTTAGTGGTATAAGGAAAAACTGTACCAGAACACATTCAGGGAAAATTTTTAAATAAAACTTTGTTATGGGTTTCCTAGGTAGCACTGGAAAAGAATCCGCCTGCCATTGCAGGAAATGTAAGAGACGTGGGTTTCATCCCTGGGTTGGGAAGAGGCCCTGGAGGAGAAAATGGCACCCCACTCCAGTATTCTTGCTGGGATATTCCCAGGGACAGAGGAGCCTGGCAGGCTACAGCCCATGGGGTCAAAAGAGTCAGACACAACTGAGCATCTGAGTACACACCTTGTTAAAAGGAAACCTTATCTAGAACATGGGCTGCAGAGTAAGTATGGCAGTTCAGTTCAGTTCAGTTCAGTTCAGTCACTCAGTCGTGTCCAACTCTTTGCGACCCCTTGAATCGCAGCACGCCAGGCCTCCCTGTCCTTCACCAACCCCCAGAGTTCACTCAAACTCACGTCCATCGAGTCCGTGATGCCATCCAGCCATCTCATCCTCTGTCGTCCCCTTTTCCTCCTGCCCCCAATCCCTCCCAGCATCAGAGTCTTTTCCAATGAGTCAACTCTTCACATGAGGTGGCCAAAGTACTGGAGTTCCATCTTTAGCATCATTCCTTCCAAAGAAATCCCAGGGCTGATCTCCTTCAGAATGGATTGGTTGTATCTCCTTGCAGTCCAAGGGACTCTCAAGAGTCTTCTCCAACACCACAGTTCAAAAGCATCAATTCTTCAGTGCTCAGCCTTCTTCACAATCCAACTCTCACATCCATACATGACTACTGGAAAAACCATAGTTTTGACAGTTAGCAGTATTCGAAGTTCAAGGTCAGAATTGACAACATGGCTTCACCAGAACACAATTTGAATCACAAACTTTAACAGGAGAGTACAGAAAGGAGCCCGAGGCCAGGGCCAGGGGCTGGGAGGAGCAACCCAAGGAGTGGTGGCTGTGCAGGCACAGGAGGGCCTAGAGGAGCTATCCCACATTGAAGGTCAGGAACGGTGGTGGTAAGGAGATACCCCTTGTCCAAGGTAAGGAGCAGCAGCTATGCTTTGCTGGAGCAGCCATGAAGAGATACCCCACGCCCAAGGTAAGAGAAACCCAAGTAAGATGGTAAGTGTTGCAAGAGGGCATCAGAGGGCAGACACACTGAAACCATACTCACAGAAAGACTAGTCAATCTAATCACACTAGGACCACAGACTTGTCTAACTCAATGAAACCAAGCCATGCCTGTGGGGCAACCCAAGACGGGCGGGTCATAGAGGTCTGACAGAATGTGGTACACTGGAGAAGGGAATGGCAAGCCACTTCAGTATTCTTGCCTTGAGAACCCCATGAACAGTATGAAAAGGCAAAATGATAGGATACCAAAAGAGGAACTCCCCAGGTCATTAGGTGCCCAATATGCTACTGGAGATCAGTGTAGAAGTAACTCCAGAAAGAATGAAGGGATGGAGCCAAAGCAAAAACAATACCCAGATGTGGATGTGACTGGCGATAGAACCAAGATCCGATGCTGTAAAGACCAATATTGCATAGGAACCTGGAATGTCAGGTCCATGAATCAAGGCAAATTGGAAGTGGTCACACAAGAGATGGCAAGGGTGAATGTCGACATTCTAGGAATCAGAGAACTAAAATGGACTGGAATGGGTGAATTTAACTCAGATGACCATTACATCTACTTATGCGGGCAGGAATCCCTCAGAAGAAATGGAGTAGCCATCATGGTCAACAAAAGAGTCTGAAATGCAGTACTTGGATGCAATCTCAAAAAAGACAGAATGATCTCTGTTCGTCTCAAGGCAAGCCATTCAATATCACAGTTATCCAAGTCTATGGCCCAACCAGTAACAGTGAAGAAGCTGAAGTTGAACAGTTTTATGAAGACCTACAAGACCTTGTAGAACTAACACCCAAAAAAGATGTCCTTTTCATTATAGGGGACTGGAATGCAAAAGTGGGAAGTCAAGAAACACCTGGAGTAACAGGCAAATTTGGCCTTGGAATGCGGAATGAAGCAGGGCAAAGACTAATAGAGTTTTGCCAAGAAAATGCACTGGTCATAGCAAACACCTTCTTCCAACAACACAAGAGAAGACTCTACACATGGACATCACCAGATGGTCAACACCGAAATCAGATTGATTATATTCTTTGCACCCAAAGATGGAGAAGCTCTATACAGTCAACAAAAAAAGACCAGGAGCAGACTGTGGCTCAGATCATGAATTCCTTATTGCCAAATTCAGACTCAAATAGAAGAAAGTAGGGAAAACCGCTAGACCATTCAGGTATGACCTAGGTCAAATCCCTTATAATTATACAGTGGAAGTGAGAAATAGATTTAAAGGCCTAGATCTGATAGATAGAGTGCCTGATGAACTATGGAATGAGGTTCGTGACATTGTACAGGAGACAGGGATCAAGACCATCCCCATAGAAAAGAAATGCAAAAAAGCAAAATGGCTGTCTGGGGAGGCCTTACAAGTAGCTGTGAAAAGAAGAGAGGCAAAAAGCAAAGGAGAAAAGGAAAGATATAAACATCTGAATGTAGAATTCCAAAGAATAGCAAGAAGAGATAAGAAAGTCTTCTTCAGCGATCAATGCAAAGAAATAGAGGAAAACAACAGAATGGGAGAGACTAGAGAGCTCTTCAAGAAAATTAGAGATACCAAGGGAACATTTCATGCAAAGATGGGCTTGATAAAGGACAGAAATGGTCTGGACTTAACATAAGCAGAAGATATTAAGAAGAGGTGGCAAGAATACACGGAAGAACTGTACAAAAAAGATCTCCACGACCCAGATAATCATGATGATGTGATCACTAATCTAGAGCCAGACATCTTGGAATGTGAAGTCAAGTGGGCCTTAGAAAGCATCACTATGAACAAAGCTAGTG
>NW_024070188.1:25170825-25291489 GCF_014754425.2 Oryx dammah
AACATTAGTTGGAGTTAAGTAATGGGAGAAAATAATTTTGTGGCTTTAAAGACTATCTAATTTTGCTTTTTATTTTGTAAGCTATTGGTGATTTCTTAATTTTTTAAATATGATATTCTCTTATACCTGTTTTTTTCCCCCTGTAAAAAAGAATATAACCAGACTACCTATATTTTACTCAGTTTTCAGATAAAGCTAATGTTTTTGTTCTTATCTGACAAATGCATTCACTGAAATTGTGGTTTGTATTTCAGGTAAATATAGTACAGAGACACAGGAAAGCAATGTCAGCATTAATCAATTTTCTGTTCTGCATTCAGTTGGAATAAAACATTCCTGAGTGACATGACAAACCCACACTTTATAAAAAGGAGACAAGTTCCAGATACTTTTTGGTTTTTCTCCTCAAGTCTTGTCAGATTTGTCTAGCTAAAAAAAAAAAAAAAAGAGTCTTTATTTAAACTAAAACAGATATAGGGTCCTAGTACATATATTTAAATTCTGATAGTTTTATCAAAACATGATTTCTTTCTTTTCTTCCTTCATTGAGTTGGGGTTTCAGGCAGCTGCTTCCTTCAAGTCTATTCCTCTTCTTTGACTTAATGACACATGATTTTCATCAAGTTGTGCTCATATTTATTTTTTTTAAGCAAATAACAATTGACTACATGCTGTAAGTGGAAATCTCACAATATAAAATGCAGTCAAGAAATATTTGCCATGTACAGCTCTTACAATGAAGACCTTTTCTTTCCAATGTTTTTCAACTATGTCATGTTAATATCATTTTGTCGTTTTAAGTCCTGTTAGTTGTAATGCAAACTAAGCACCATATAACAAAATATTGGCTTAAAATGAAAGAGACTATGAAGAAATTAGTCAACTTATCACAGTTGAATTCTCATGAACAACTTGGTAAGTTTTTAAGCTCAAGTAGAAAATAAAAACTTTAGGTAAAAATGTTTGGGAGTTTAGAAATATATACTCTCATTGTTGCTGAAGAAGGGATAGGCTACCCATCCAGTATTCTTGGCTTCCCTTGTGCCTTAGCTGGTAAAGAATCTGCCTGCTATGCAGGAGACCTGGGTTCAATATTAGGGTTGGGAAGATCCCTTGGAGAAGGGAAAGGCTACCTGCTCCAGTATTTTGGCTTGGAGAATTCATTGAATTGTATAGTCCATTGGGTCGCAAAGACTCAGATACAACTAAGCAACTTTCACTTTCATTTTGTGTGTGCATCTCAGAGTGTCTGTGTATAAATTAATTTCTACAAAGACATCATATATAAAAATATTAAAGACTTACTTGAGTATTACTGAATTTGAGATGACTAAATATGCATTCAAAAGAATGTGAACCCAGGAGAGACTGAAAATTGCAACCATGTTTGCATAAAGTACAATGTGTAACTTCATGTAATTATTTAATGATAATTAAAAAATAAATTATAAACATTTCTCACAGAGGTAAACAGGAAATAAAATTTTTTAAATATCATATACAACAGAAGTCACTATTATATAAATGTCTTATTCATGTTGAAACCACAGGATTAATTTTAAAGATTAATAGAAATGTAATCAAAGGAGAGCTATTTTATTGAAAGATATAAAAATTTAAAAATAATCACTTAATTTGGCTTTAAAAAACATTATTATAAGGATAATGTACCTATTACTGGTTTTTCTTATTTTATTTTTAATGATTAAATAAGTTCATGTTTACTATAGGGTGACAAGACAATCTCCAGTACTCCTGGAGGGACTATGACTTGTGATACACTTTCTGAAAACAATCAAAAGGTGTAAAGAAAAATGTTCACACATTTTTTTCACTCTATTTTTTAATTGAAATATAGTTGATTTAGTGTTTCAGGTATACAGCAAACTGATTCAGTTATATATATATGTGGTGTGTGTGTGTTCTTTTTCAGATTCTTTTCCATTATACATTATTACAAGATACTGAATATAGTTCACTGTGCTAAACAGTATGTCATTTAGAAATCTATTTGATGTATAGTAGTATACATATATTAATCTCCAATTCCCAATTTATCTCTCCCCCATCCTTTCCCCTTTGGTAATTAAAAGTTTCTTTTTTATTTCTGTGAACCTGTTTGATAAATAAGCTCATTTGCATCATTTCTTTAGCTTCCACATATAAGTGATGCCAAATGATATTTGTCTTGTACTTCACTTAATATGATAAGCTCTAGGTCCATCCATGTTGCTGCAAATGGAATTATTTCCTTCATTTTTATGATTGAGTAATATTCCATTGAATATTATCACATCTTTATCCCTTCATCTGGCAGTGGACTTTTAAGTGGTTTCCATGTCTTGGTTATTGTAAATAGCACTGCTATGAACATAAGGATGTGTATATCTTTTCAAATCAGTGTTTTCATCTTTTCTGGATACATACCCAGGAGTGAGATTGCTAGATCATATGGTAACTCTATTTTTAGCTTCTTAAGGACTACCCCCCTCCCATGCTGTGCTCCATAGTGGCTGCACCAATTTATAGTCCCACCAAAAGTGTAAGAGGGTTCCCCTTTCTCCAAATTCTTTCCAGGATTTATTATTTGTAGATTTTTTTATGTTGGCCATTCAGACTGGTAGGAGGTAACATCTCATTTTAGCTTTGATTTGCATTTATCTAATAATTCGTGACATCAGGCATCTTTTCATGTATATCTTCTGGCTGGCCATCTGTATATCTTCTTCAGAGAAATGACAATTTAGGTCTTCTACTGACTTTGATTTTTTGTTTGTTTTTGTTTCTGTTCTTTAGAGTTGTTTGAGTTATTTGTACATTTCGGAAATTAAGCCCTTGTCAGTCACATTGTTTGCAAATATTTTCTTCCATTCTATAGGCTGCTTTTCATTTTGTTTATGGTTTCTTTTTCTGTGCAGAAGATTATACATTTGGTTAGGACACATTTGTTTATTTTTACTTTTATTTCTATTGCCTTGGGAGACTGACCTAAGAAAACATTAGTATAATTTATGACATTCTCTTCTAGGAGTTTTACAATGTTATGTCTTGTCTTTAAATCTTTAAGCCATTTTGAGTTTACTTTTGTGTGTTCTAACTTCATTGATTTGCATGTGGCTGTCCAACTTTCCCAACACCACTTGGTGAATAGACTATTGCTGTGTTTTTTCTCCATTGTACAGTCTTGCCTCCTTTGTCAAAGATCAATTGACCATAGGTGTGTGGGTTTATTTTTAGGCTATTTTGTTCCATTGACCCATGTGTCTATTTTTATGCCAATACCACACTGTTTTGATTACTGTAACTTTATACTGTTTTCTAAAGTCTGGGAGGGTTATGCCTCCAGCTTTGATTTTTTTCCTCTGAAAATGCCTCAGTTTTAGTCTGTTTGGGTTCATCTTGTTTGGGACTCTGTGCTTTCTGTACTTGGATATCTGTTTTCTTCTTTGGAAGTTTATATCTTTCTTCTTTAGGAAGTTTATAGCCATAATTTCTTCTTTACATTTTCAATCCTCTTTTGTCTTGCTTCCCCTTCTGGGGCCCCCTATTATGTGTAGGTTGGTATGCTTTACATTATCCCATAGGTCTCTTATGTTGCTTTCATTTTCATTTGGCTTTCTGTCTGCTATTTAGATTCAGGGACTCTACCTTTCAGATCATTTATTCTTTCTTCTGAATTATGTTCTGGATTATTTAGCTTGCTATTTATTGCCTTTAAGCTCGTCTTTCACCTCAGGAAATGACTTTTCTAATTTTAATTGTTTCCTCTGTATAGTTTTTACTTCCTTGTTACAGAGATCAGCATTTCTATTGACAGCCTTTCTTAATTCAGTATTTTTATTACCTACTTTTTGAACTTGGGATCTGGTATATTGGAGAGGTCTGTCTCATTATTAATTCTTTCAGGAGAATTCTCTTGTTCTTTTAATTGGGAATAGTTCCTCTGCTTCATTTTCTTACATTTCTCTGACTACGAATTTAAGAAAAATAGTTATCTACTGTGGTCTTGAAGGACTGTTTTCAACTTATATTTTTGAACAACTTTATATACTATCAAGTAAAAACAGCAAATAATATCAGCTAAAATATGTGAAAATAATTCTTAGTCTTATATAGATGGAGTTAACCCCATACCAAAAGTTTTTATGTCTAAAATGGAGAAAATACTAGCATTTAATTCATAGACTTGCAGACCTAACTGGTTTTAGAACTGGTACATAGTAAACATTTCATAAATGTTAGCTACTGTTGGTAAGGGTTAGTTCTTATCAGAGTATTTGGTCAAAAACAGGAGGGAAATTCTGTTCTTATTAAAGAGTTCATAGAAGCCTTTTCTTTCTCTGTATATGAAGAAGGCAATAGCAAACAATCTCAAAGTTAGGAAAGGGAAGATAAAGAATTTATCTTCCTGTTTTGAGGTAACGAACATAATCCACATGGAAAGCACAATCAAATGTCAGATGTTAAGTGTCTGTCAGATTTCAAAGCAAATACTCATTGACAAATGTCTATAGGCAGAGCTGGTTACCTGTATACTTGGTCTATGCACAAGTTTTTGTGTTTGGTTTCCTCTTGACACTCATGTAAATGTTCTGTACCAGGTGGGTTCTTTGGTGTCTGTCATGAGAGGAGAATCCACCATTTCCAAGTCCCCTGGGAAGGAAAACTATAGTCAAGAGTCCTGTGAGTGGCTTACTTAAGATGTGATAAAGCTGAAAAAATGGGACTGAAAATTCCACTTGTGTAATTGTGTCAATAAATTGATACAGGAAGGAAGAAAGGAGGGAAAGGAAGGAAGATAAAGAAAGATGGGCGGGAGCCGGGAGAGGGAGAGGAAGAGGAAGAAGAAAGGAAATGGATAGCTCCTATACATGTGCAGGACATGAGGTGGCTGTATTCGGCATTCACTTAAGTTCTCTAGCATTTCATTTTTTTTTTTAATCTCCATTTTTTTTCATTCTCTATTGTGATATCTTTATAATATTGCAGTTACACAGGGTCTTCTTTTACTTTTTCATATTCTTCATTCTAAGGATGTATTTCTGAAATTGCTTTCTTTTTGAAATGGGGTAAACAGGGTCACCACCAGAGAGAGAGAATAAAATGAGTTCACAGGATCAAAAAAACAATCCCTCACTGAAACAAATAAATGAAGAAGATATCTGCAAAGTCACAGCTCTGATTCCAGCCATATTTAATAGTTTACAAACAATTCATTTTCTTCTCAGATCATTTCAGAGTTTTATCCAAGAATATCATTGTATTTGGCTTTTCATTTGTTCAACTAAAGAGACATTTTAGCATTTTCCCCCAAATCGACAGAAGGTAACTTTAAGTTCTACTTCTGGACCACTGTTGAGCAGCAGCTTTTCCAGCTTCCATTCACTGAAGCTATAATAAATTTAGGGTCCATTTTCTAGCCTCAGTACCACTACATCAAGCATCATGATATATAAAGAACATGACTAATATAACTCTAACTCGAAAAAAAAAAGATATTTTGAATAACCTAAGTTTCAAATTGCAAGTATAATTATGGTATTAGAATTACAAATAGTATTTAGGAGCTTTCTCTTCAGTCATTGTGCCTTTAAAAACTCTTACGATTTCTCCTTGCATCTCAAAATAAATCATGTTTCTGATATAACTTTTTTTCTATAGTCTAATTAGGCCCATTAGATATAAATATGTAACATTCGAGTAGGTTTGCATGAACTTCATTTAAGGACAGTCAAAACACTTTCAATTGGAGTATTTTGAATATATTAAAAATGGTTTGTTTCAATAGGTAGAAGATTTTAAAGGATGTTTAGACTTTTACATAATTCATTATGCAGATGGATTTCTACTAGAATAAGGCATCTCAAACTAAAGTTTCAGAATATCTTCCAAGGTCTTCAGGGTCTTTATAAGAATATATTTTATTTTGTTGATCATCTAAAAAATAATTCACTCATATTCTGGATTACCTAGTAATCCTACTTGTAATCAAATATGCAAGGAGGTTTCAGAACCTGCATGTCTTATTATGGAGTCCAAAACTGAAAAACAAATGTTTTCCAAAACTTAGGTTTTCAAAAAAGTAAAAGTTATTTGTGGAATTAAGTTATCACTTAGTGTATGATAAACTTGAAGCTACAGTCACCAAGATAGTGTGGTATTGCTTGTTATTGATAATTATTTTTAAAATTTTTGACAGTGATGACAAAACATGTGTGACATCATGTTTGAGGCAAACTCCTATGTTTATACTGGCAGTTAGAAACAACTTATGGATAAAAGTATGGAACAAACGCACAATAAAATTCTTTTCCTAAGAAAATCAGCAGCAGACATTCATTTAACGCAAGTTTCAGTAATATTATAACACACAAGTGAACAGGCCCACTTCCCAGAAATATCAAGTGATGTCTTATTAAACAAATAGTCCAGAACTACTGTCAATTTTATTTAAGTAGGAAATCTGATTGTCCTAAACTAGCAAACAGGCTCTTAATGTTTTAAACAGTATTTTGACAATATACATAGGCAAGTCAGCATTCTGTGAATTTATATTAAATTCAAAGTCTAGAAATAGATTAAATGTAGAACTGGAACTGAGATGCCATCCTTCTGTCATTAGCATCATGGCAGTGCAATGCCACTGAAAGGGCATCCAGAAGACCAGAATTCCAGTCTTGGCACTTTCCTCTCATTGTATTATACTGAACACAAAACTAAACTGCCCTAAGCCTCAGTCCCTATACCATTAAAGAAATGAGACATCCAATTCTAACATGCTATGTAAGAAGATGCCCTAGGCATCTATCATAAATTCATGTATTATATTTTCAATTCCTGGAAATATCTAAAATCCACAAATACTATACTTTTTGTCATATTCCAGCAGAGTATTCCTCATCTTCAAATTGAAGAATAGGATGACTTATTCCAGTGTTATTCTAAACAAAATGTCTAAAACAAGTTCCAGCAAATTCATTTAGCCATTTAATTATTTGAGGACTGTGTTAAAGTTTCTCTGGTGTCCCATATGATAAAGAATTGGCCTACAATGCAGGAGACCTGGGTTCGAATCCTGGGTTGGGAAGATCCCCGGGAGGAGGGCATGGCAACCCACTCCAGTATTCTTGTCTGGAGAATCCCCATGGACAGAGCAAAGAGTCAGACACGACTGAGCAATTAAGCACAGCACAGAAAATGTTACAGTAATCTTATAAGAGAGCATAAAATATGTTTAATTGTAGATGTTTTATTTTTTTAATGTAGTTTTCATTTTATATAGGTGCATAGGTGCCTTCCAATGTTGTGTTTCAGGAATACAGCAAAGTGATTCAGTTATAAATATATTCATTTTTATATTCTTTTCCTATGTAGGTTATAACAGAATAATGAGTAGCTTCCTGCACCATACAGTAGGTCCTTGTTGATTATTTATTTTATATATAAGTAGTATGTGTGGTGGGTTTCCCTGTGGGCTCAGTTGATAAAGAATCTCCCTGTAATGCAGGAAACTGAATGCAATGCAGGAGATCTGGGTTCGATCCCTGGGTCAGGCAGATCTGGAGAAGGAAATGGCAACCCACTCCAGTATTCCTGGGAAATCCCAAGAACAGAAGAGCCTGAAGGGCTACAGTCCATGGGGCTACGAAGAGTTGGACACGATTTACCAACTAAATCACCACCTTGTGTGTATGTTAATCCCAAACTTCTAATCTATCCTGCCCCTCCCCTTTCCCCTTTGGGAACCTGAAGTTTGTTTTCAAAGTCTGTGAGTCTGTTTCTGTTTTGTAAATAAGATCATTTGTATCATTTCTTTTTTGATTCTACATATAAGTGATATCATATGATATTTGTCTTTCTCTGTCTGACTTCTCTCTATGACAATCTCTAGGTCCATCCGTGTTGCTGCAAATAGCATTATGTCATTCTTTTTTATGGCTGAGTAATATTACATCGTATACGTGTACCGTATCTATATCCATTCATCCACCAACGGACGTTTAGATTGCCTCCGTGCCTTCACTGTTGTAAGTAGTGCTGTAATGAACACTAGGGTGTTCTTCTGGGGTTTCATCTTGTTCCTTCACCTGGAATATATGTCTCTGCCATCTCTTTTTCTCTAACTTTGTCGGCTCCATTCTGCAGGCTGTAGATCTTCTTGCTTCTGGTCCACCCTCTGGTGGGTGAGGCTAGTCTAGGGGTTCATGGAGGCTTCCTGGTGGGAGGAAGTGGCGCCTGCCCACTATTGGGTAGAGCTGGATTTTGTCCCTCTGGTGGAGAGGGCTGTGTCATGAGGCATGTCTAGAGGTGCCTGTGGGCTCAGAACCACTTTGAGTAGATCGTCTGTTGATGAGTAGGGCTGTGTCCTCACTGTGTTGGTCGTTTGGCCTAAGGCATTCAAGTGCTGGAGCCTGCAGGCTGTTGGATGGGTCTAGGTCTCTGTGCCAAAATAGTGACCTCCAGGAGAGTTCATGCTAGTTGATATTCCCTGGGATCCTCTGTCACCAGTGATCTTATCCCCACCTCCCTAGGAGAACCTTCAAGACCAACAGGTAGGTCTGGCCCAGATTCTTATGGAGTCACTGCTTTGCCCAGTGCACGTGAAACCTTGCTCACACCCTCCAAGAATGGAGTGTCTATTTCCCCTCAGTCCTGTGGAGGTCCTGCACATAAGCCCTGCTGGCCTTCAAAGCCAAATGCTCTAGCGGCGCCTGTTCCTATTGCCAAACCCCCAACTGGGGAGCCTGGTGTGGGGCTCAGAAGTCTCACTTCTGTGGGATAGCCTCTCATTTGCTTCAGCTGTGTCCGACTTTTTATCCCAGGGATAACCTCTGCGATATAATTAGTTTCAGCTTGTGGGCTGCAAACTGAAACAGGTATGAGATTTGATTATATCATGAAAGTGCCCCTCCTACCATCTCATTGTGGCTTTTTCTTTGGGTATAGAATACCTTTTTTTGGTTGGTTCCAGGCTTTTTTGTTGATGGTTGTTTAGCAATTAGTTGTAATTAATTTTGGTGTTCTTGTGAAAGAAGGTGATCATGTCCTTCTATTCCACCATCTTGTCTCCAATCTCTGCTGTAGAGGTTTTAGTATAGCGATAACTTCATAACTATTTTATTGGATTGTAGGCAAATTCTTTGCCACCTGAGCCACCAGGGAAGTCCCTTTTCACTTTCATAACTACTTTATTATCTGATAAGCTTTTAAAAAATAATATATTCTTATTTCAAACAGAAAAATATAATTCTGGAATGTTTGTTTGGGTAACTCAATTGGTAAAGAATCCACCTACAATGCGGGAGACCGGGGTTTGATCCCTGGGTTCGAAAGATCCCCTGGAGAAGGGAAAGGCTACCCACTCCAGTATTCTGGCCTGTGTCGCAAAGAGTCAGACACAACTGAGTGACTTTCACTCATTCACTCACTCAAACAGGTCGTAGACTTGAGCTATCATGTCTATGATGACAAAAGCAAAAAATTTCTAGGTCCTCTGGGACATTATTTAGAAAACTAACACTATTTTTATGAGCCAATTATCACTAGAATATCCTTAAGAATTATTTTCTCTTTGTGTATAGAAAACATGACCTTAGACCAGTGGTTCTCAACCAGGGGTGATTTTGTTTGGAAAGAAACAAGTGGTGATGTTTGGAAACATTTTTCATCATTACAGCTGGAGGTAGGGTGGCAGAAGTGCTCCTGGCATCTAATGGGTAGAGGTCAGGGATGCTTTTAAACATTCTACAACACAGAGGACAGGCTGGTGTCAACAAAGAATAACTCGTCACCAAATATCTCTAACACTAAGACTGCGAAGTTCTGCTGTAAACTCTTAAGTTGCCAATCCCTTCTGTACCAGTTCTATGAAAATGCTAAAGGATAATTTTCCCTACTTCCTCTACTTATAAAAAGGGAACTTAAGGTTTTTATTCAACTGTTAAAATATGTTTTCTTCCTATTTCTCTGTCACAGTCTGTCAGTCTCATTATGTAAAGAACTGAAAATCTTTGAAGTTCTAACTTGGGGAACTATTTCTGCTATTTTGAAGATATAGTAACTTCATTATAGGGCCTGTTTAGTGCCTTGTATTTCCAGAAAGTCTTTTGTGTGTGTGTGTGTGTGTGTATTACTGTCAAATCATATCTTTCCATGCTTTTGAAAACTCAGCTGAGGAAGCCAGTGCAGCTTTTTGATCCCCTTGTCCTTTTTCAGTGTGTGAGAAATGTGATTGCCAAGAGTTCTAGGAAGGATAAATTGGGAGTGGTTTTGAGAAAGACCTGGTATTGATGTTTAAAATATGATACATATTTTTGTATTTATTTCCAGACTTATTCAACATAATTTCCCATTTTTTCCTAAATTGGACAAATCACTGTTGCTTAGGCTTAACTAACTTTTCAATTAGTGTTTCCATTTTTCTGAAGGACTCCCAAATCAATATCTAGGTAAACCATAATGGAGGCCTGTTGGTGGCTGTCATTATTCTCACAGGATTGTAGCGCCACCTACAGGAATCATTATGCATATCACTATTTGACCAGCTTTGCTGCCATCAATCATTGATTGATATTTGTATAGCACAAAGGAGATATGAACAAGTCTGGAAAACAAAGCAAAACAACAAACAAAAACCCAAAAGAGACACTTATACTATACCATAAGAACTTCACTTGCTTCAGAAGAGCAGTAATTTCTTGATTTCCAATAACATAGGGAAATGTTATTTTCAAAAATTTGGATTGTTTTAAAAACAACAACTACCTCTACATTATTAAAATAAGACAATTATATATTTTTTAATGTGCTGAAAATTAGTGATAATATTTCTAGTAATTTTAACTGAATTTTGAAAAATTAATACAAAATTTTATAGATTAAGTTGATCTGGAATTTAAAAAAAATTAAATCCATAAACAACTGTAAACATAAAGACAAAATTGGAATATGTTTGCTTTCCCTTTCTATTCTCCTTCAAAACATGAGTTTATGCAATTGAGTGCCTTTCTAGTTTTGGCAAAAGCCAGAATTTTCTGGTTTTTAAACTCACACTGCCGAGTTTTGATAATGACAAAAGATACCATGTTCTGATGACAAAAGATACCATGCTCCTCTTCTTTATGCATGTGGACTTTACTACAGAAAACTGGTATGTAGACACATCAGCCTAAGACAGCATCTGTGAGAACCTTTAAGGGAGTTAAGAATAGATTTAGACCAAGTCAGCACACAGTAAGAAAGAGGTTGGCATTCTGAAATCTACCTCTTATCTCCTGTGAAAAGGGTATTTAACTCCTGAAGACCTAGTTTTTATACCAGCTAAAGAAGTAAATTTGGTAATTATAGCATTAAAATCTACCCGGTCACTCTGTATGTGCCATGCAATCGCACTCTTTGATGAAATGGAGGCAGGCATTACCATAAATCTTTTTCACCAAAAGAATGTTCACTGGTTCCTTTTGGTAATTTTATGTAGTGTGAATTAAAACCAGATCTTGTCTGCTCCTATCAGGGAAGGAAAAGTAAAAAGAACACAAGGTATTTTTAGAGTGAAGACCAGCCAAGAAAATTTAACCAGATGATTAAGCTTAATGGAGTTTGAAAACCAAGGGGCAATTATTAGTTCAAAATAATTGCCTTCCATTGAACTTCAAGGAAATGTGGGAAAGCAGAATTCCCTCAATTCTCTCTTTCTCCTGAGCCTAACTAGGGAAAGACACAAGGAATGGAGGTGGGTAGGGATCAATAACCAACTATACTGGCCATGAAATATAGTTACATTGCTTAAATATCTTTTCCAATAATATCAATTCCCTCTGTTAGGATTAAAATAGCACATCAAAAGTTAGCCATACAGAACTTTCTAAGAATACAGATAAAATAATTTTCATAAAAGTTGGTCCCAAAGAGATATATAGCTATCAAAATTTACAACCTACAGTGAGCACATTGGCTGTGACAGAATAAAAGCTCTTGGGGATAGTGTCATAAAATAATTGAAAGAGTCCAGTAGTTTTAATGGGATGACATGCATCTTAAAGAGAAAGGAGAAAACTTGTCCTTTCTCTGTTGTGTTGTGCTGAAATAGGTTATCCAGAACACATAAGGTTCCCCAGACAAGAAGGTTGGAAGTAGAATTATGGTCTCATCTTTGCTGGTAAGTTTGCGATCTATCTGTATGTATGCTTTGGAAGTTTATTTTCTTACTGAAATATAGTGAATAATAGAACCAAATGATTGAATGAGCCCATCTCACTATTATGCAAAATCACTTTAGTAACCTTAATATCTAGTTTATGTTGTGGTGAATTATGACTTACAATATAGATCTAATGTTGTATACTTATATGATGCCACTGTTATATAATTTTGTAGTATACAAGCAGGAATTTCTTTCTCTTGCCACTTTAATTTCAGGATTAAAATTATCTACCTAATACTACATGAGAGAATACAGCATTAGTTTCTTTAAATTTTACCTGAAATTGTATAAAACTGTAAATATTTCTTACAGGATCCTGAGAATTCCTTATAAATAAATGAACAGTCTAAAATATTCTATGTCTTGAAAAAGAAAAATCTGTTTTAAAAAGGAAATAAAAATGAAGATGCAAATCAGCACAGAAGTAGTATATATTCAATCTCTCCTTGGGGTCAAATTGCATTTTTCACATAATTTAAACAAAATTCACAGAGACTAAGATGCCAAGTTGATACACAACTTGTAATATATTGAAGTTACAATGTAAATTCTGGAACACTGTTGAAAGGAAAAAAAAAATGCTAATGTTAAATTTTTTATGCTGCAAATGTGAATGCTTTACTATCATATAACAAACTAAAAAGTACACATTTTATTAATAAGCATATTTCATACATAAAATAATAAATGTTTGAACCATTTTTCTGGCTCTCTTCTTTTAGATTTTAAACCTAGAATTATATTGTTTTGCTAAAACATATGCTCTTTAATTCATTCCTCTAAAAATGGATTTTCAAATATCTCTTCTGTAAACATGTTAGTTGTTTAGTTGCTAAGTTGTGTTCTATTCTTTGCAACCCCATGGACTCTCACCCATCAAGCTCCTCTCCTCATGGGATTTCCCAAGCAAGAATATGAGCGGTTGTCATTCCCTTCTCCAGGGGATCTTCCTGACCCAGGGATTGAACCCATGTCTCCTGTACTGGCTGGCGGATTCTTTACCCTGGTCTCATCAGGAAAGCCCTCAACACAATGAATTAAAACTTGTGTAAATAAAACAAGAACAGGAGGAGTTCTTATTTACCAAGTAATGAAATCACTTTCTCTTACAGTGAAGGTTTTATTTATGTCAATATAAACAAGAAACAGTTCAAAGCCTAAAATCAGAATGTTCTAGTGCAGGAGCTTCAGTTAAGAATTATTTACATTTTTTTGAGTCTCAGCCTTCCTATCTGAAAAGTGGTAGTGATAGTAACAGTAATACTTCACCGGGCAGTTTTGTATTTTAGGAGACAAACATGTGAAAGCCTAGTATACCCATATGTGATAGATAACTGATAGAAGTGGTCCCTCTGAAGCCATACAGTTAAATCCCGGTTCTCCTCTATAGACTATGTGTTCTTGGATACATCTTTCTAAAGTTTTTCTCTGTGTAATACAGATAATGATAGTCAAATGCATATATGAATATCATAATACATAGAAAATATACAGGTGCTTCTTTTTCTAATCATGTGTTGGCTAGATTGGCTACACAATGCTGTGGTGCCAAGTCTGAAAATAGTAGTGATCCTGTACATAAAAATGTACTTCTCTGTCATGTAGAATCACCATAGGCCTGGTGGCATTCCAGGTTATCTCCCTTCCAAGTGTTGATACAAGGATCTACACAGCATCCATCTTCTACTCTACAGTCTGAAAAACCTGACCTTCTAAATTAAGGTAGAGGAAAAGAGAGTGGGGCGCTTACACAGGCAAATAACTCTGAGGCTTACGTGGCTCCTGATAATTTCTGGTAATAGAAAAGATAAACCAAGTCTTAATTAATCATATTGAAAATGAAATTAAAACTAGCACTCATACAGTACCCAAGAAACTGGATTTGAGGTGTGATGCTCATCTCACATGCTAGTAAAGTAATGCTCAACATTCTCCAAGCCAGGCTTCAGCAATACATGAACTGTGAACTTCCAGATGTTCAGGCTGGTTTTAGAAAAGGCAGAGGAACCAGAGATCAAATTGCCAACATCCGCTGGATCATGGAAAAAGCAAGAGAGTTCCAGAAATACATCTATTTTTGCTTTATTGACTATGCAAAAGTCTTTGACTGTGTGGATCTCAATAAACTGTGGAAAATTCTGAAAGAGATGGGAATTCCAGACCCCCTGACCTGCCTCTTGAGAAATCTGTATGCAGGTCAGGAAGCAACAATTAGAACTGGACATGGAACAACAGACTAGTTCCAAATAGGAAAAGGAGTATGTCAAGGCTATATATTTTCACCCTGCTTATTTAACTTATATGCAGAGTACATCATGAGAAATGCTGGGCTGGAAGAAGCACAAGCTGGAATCTAGATTGCCAGGAGAAATATCAATAACCTCAGATATGCAGATGACACCACCCTTATGGCAGAAAGTGAAGAGGAGCTAAAAAGCCTCTTGATGAAAGTGAAAGAGGAGAATGAAAAAGTTGGCTTAAAGCTCAACATTCAGAAAACGAAGATCATGGCATCCGGTCCCATCACTTCATGGGAAATTGATGGGGAAACAGTGTCAGACTTTATTTTTCTGGGCTCCAAAATCACTGCAGATAGTGTCTGCAGCCATGAAATTAAAAGATGCTTACACCTTGGAAAGAAAGTTATGACCAACCTAGACAGCATATTGAAAAGCAGAGACATTACTTTGCCAACAAAGGTCTGTCTAGTCAAGGCCATGGTTTTTCCAGTAGTCATGTATGGATATGAAAGTTGGACTATGAAGAAAGCTGAGCACTGAAGAATTGATACTTTTGAACTGTGGTTCTGGAGAAGACTCTTGAAAGTCCCTTGGACTGCAAGGAGATCCAACCAGTCCATTCTAAAGGAGATTAGTCCTAGGTGTTCATTGGAAGGAATGATACTAAAGCTGAAACTCCAGTACTTTGGCCACCCCATGCGAAGAGTTGACTCATTGGAAAAGACTCTGATGCTGGGAGAGATTGGGGGCAGGAGGAGAAGGGGACGACCGAGGATGAGATGGCTGGATGGTATCACTGACTTGATGGACGTGAGTCTGAGTGAACTCCGGGAATTGGTGATGGACAGGGAGGCCTGGCGTGCTGCGATTCATGGGGTCGCAAAGAGTCGGACACGACTGAGCGACTGAACTGAACTGAACTGAACTGGCACAATAATGGAGCAATAATATACATTCACACAATTTATCTCCTGTGGTTCATCTACTAGGCAAAACTTAACAATGTGGGCTATTTCTTTTGAAATTCCATGTAAGGAGTCCAGAGTCAGTTTAACCAAAACCACTGCGAGTTCTTGAGCTTCTCCCATCTTGCTAGTGTCACATCCTGAATTGGAAAGACACTTCTCTTGTAAAAGTTTGAAGGTACTTCTTCATGTGTATGAATTTCTCTGGCACTAGAGACTATGCCCTTAGTTTGTCAGAGGGGAACTTTAATGTGGGAAAAACTGTCAGTCCGTATTACTTATTTTCGTTGACAAATATCCTATTCAGCTTAAATTCAATTTGCCAGTTACCATCATGAGATGTTATAAGTTTTTCAAAGTCAAATCCACAAGTGCCTCTATGTGCAAGTTCATGCTTACCTGCTAAAAAAAGTGGTACAGGCACTAAATGAAATGTTCACTTTATCTTTAAGGGTGAGTAAAGCACAAGGGCTTATTTGTGTCTTCCCAGGAAAGACTCCATCTTGCTGCAAAAATGATTAAGAAAGCAGTTAGAAACAGTGTATGGTATAGACATTATTCATTTTTCCTATGTGACTGCCCTTTGGTTATATCAAGGTCCCTGCTCATAAGCATCCAAAATGCCTTCTTTTTCCTGTCTTTCTTTTTCTCTTTTTATGACATCTTTTCTTTTTGTTCAGTTTACTCACAAGTACACACCTGCCTGGATTACTGACTTCCTATGGGCATCATTGCCTTCGAGATGCTGGTAATTGATATTAGCAAAGGCAAGTCCTCTTTCCATGTTGCATCTTATTCTTTATAGTGAAGTAAATATAAGTTTGGCCTTTGGTTTCACAAATATGCATAAAGCATTACTCTGATGCATTAATGCATCAAAGCTATCCTTGTTTTGCACAGGACCTAAAAATCCACATGAACACATCCAGGTCTTTTTAATGAAACGACCATGAGAAACAGGATGAAAAGATAAAGAAAATTCTTTCACAATCTCCCTCTTCCTACTAATTACTAAAGGCTTCAGGCCTTGGGATCAAATCACTCCCAGGACCCAGGGGTTATTTAGCCCAAATATCTGGCAGTTAATACCAACACTTTTCACTGATCAGTTTTATTTAGTGTTCATTCTTCCTAAGATGCCAAAGAGATTAGTGATGACTCAGTAAAAACATGTGTTTCAATTGCCAAAAATTTTAATTTTACGTATTTTCTTAATACAGAAGTTGACACTAAGACAATATTTCCTCTACCAACGGTAAAATCTGGCTATTTGGAAGTGCTCATTTAAAGGGAAAGTGATTATTTTTCAATAAAGATTGTATCCCAAATCGAACTTTTAAATGTGCTCATTTCACCTCCTGTTTTCTGGTCTTCATTTTAATTACTCTATTTGGGAGTCTGAGTTTACTGATAACTCTTACCTATCAGGAGATAAAAGGAACAGGAAAGCAAGCCTGCCATTTTATACTTCAAAGTCAGAAACAGCATGTTCAATCTACTTCCCAAGTCCTCCTTGAAAGGCTTCAGTAAATTATTCCATAAATTATTCCAGAGGTATTGACAGAGCATGACTTTCATTTTTAGCTTTTATCCATAGCATAAAGGATCTTACTGCTTAGAACAGCTAACTTTTCAAGTTCTTCAACTGGATTTGGGGTGGGTGGTGGGGAGGAGAACACAAACTGAATAAAGACTACCTCAGTGCATTCATCTACTGATTTTCCATTCAGAGGTTCACAGATAATCGACAACAAGTAGAATAAATTTCTCTGTAGGGAGTTCTAATCAGCTGAAGAAAACCATCTCCAAAGACCTAATCAGTGCTTAAAAAATAGGATCATGGCAAGTTCATACACTGACTTTATCAACTGGACTTCTTCCCATTGCCCATTACTTTGACCCCATTTCTCCATACATACACACACACAGTTCCTTAGTTCTTTACCCCATTTCTCCAAACACACACACACGCAATCCTTTAGTTCTTAAGTTTTCTGTACAGTTGACCCTCTACCAGTACAGGGGTTCAGGGTGCTAGTTCAGTTCAGTTCAGTTCTGTTGCTCAGTCGTGTCCAACACTGTGACCCCATGAATTGCAGCACGCCAGGCCTCCCTGTCTATCACCAACCCCCAGAGTTCACTCAAAGTCACGTCCATCGAGTCGGTGATGCCATCCAGCCATCTCATCCTCTGTTGTCCCCTTCTCCTCCTGCCCCCAATCCCTCCCAGCATCAGAGTCTTTTCCAATGAGTCAACTCTTCGCATGGGGTGGCCAAAGTACTGGAGTTTCATCTTTAGCATCATTTTTTCCAAAGAAATCCCAGGGCTGATCTCCTTCAGAATGGACTGGTTGGATCTCCTTGCAGTCCAAGGGACTCTCAAGAGTCTTCTCCAACACCAGTGTTCAAAAGCATCAATTCTTTGGCACTCAGCCTTCTTCACAGTCCAACTCTCACATCCATACATGACCACAGGAAAAACCATAGCCTTGACTAGACAGACCTTTGTTGGCAAAGTAATGTATCTGCTTTTCAATATGCTGTCTAGGTTGGTCATAACTTTCCTTCCAAGGAGTAAGAGTCTTAATTTCATGGCTGCAATCACCATCTGCAGTGATTTTGGAGCCCCAAAAAATAAAGTCTGACTCTGTTTCCACTGTTTCCCCATCTATTTGCCATGAAGTGATGGGACTGGATGCCATGATCTTCATTTTCTGAATGTTGAGCTTTAAGCCAACTTTTTCACTCTCCTCTTTCACTTATCCCACAAACTCAAAAATAAGTGTATAGCTTTTGACTCCACAAGGGCTTAACTGCTAATAGCCTACTTCTGTTGATCAGAAGGCTTGCCAATAATCCAAACATTCAACATGTTTTATATATGTGTTATACACTAGTTTTACAATAAATTAAGCTAGAAAAAAGAAATGTTAAGGAAATATAAGAGAAAAAATATTTACAGTGTATAAATATATATGTCTATTGAAAAGAATCTGCATTTAAGTGGACTTTATGGTTCAAACCTGTGTTGTTCAAGGGTCAGCTGTAGTACCAACAGTGAATGACAAAGGTTTTCAAATTTTTAAAGACATATTTAATAGTTTTAAAATACTGATAATGGTTTTTCAATCCAACTCCTAGAGTAATGAAAATAAAACCAAAAATAAATGGGACATAATTAAACTTGAAAGCTTTTGCACAGCAAAGGAAACTATAAACAAAATGAAAAGACAACCCTCCGAAAAGGAGAAAGTATTTGTAAGCAAGCAGCTGGCAAGGGATTAATTTCCAAAATATATAAGCAGTTCCTGCAGCTCAATATCAAAAATGAGCCTTATACAAGATTTTGAAGACATGATAAATTGAACACTAAAGCCTAGAACATAGACCTTGTAAATTTCAGTTTAGTTAGAAATATTCTCACTGATACATAGTTGATATAGCTGGATGAAACAATCTTTTATTATCATTTAAGTGACAGACTTGTTCTTTGAGAAACTAAAACCGGCTGTCTTTCTCTGCAAATCTCTACCAATCAGAATGTAGATACAGGAAAAAAAGAACTGAGACAGCCTAATTAGCTAATTCAGGCAAGACCTAAAACAAAAAAAAAAAAAAAGAGAGAGAGAGAGAGAGACAAAGTGATAGTTTTAGAATTCAAACTGCTGGGAATACTCCCTTAGCTAAACTTTACAAACAGTAAAACCTTAGTCATCTGAGTTTGCAACTTGAAGGTATTCCAACTGTTCTTTCTAAATTAGTAAATTTATGTTGTATTACCTGATTCATGACCAACATTTTTAAGTAAAGCCATGAGATCTCTAGTTTTGCCTGTTTATATTATATGTCTATGCACACATTATATATGAGATAGCTCTCTCTCTGGAATATATTATCAAAATTGAATTTATAAACAGCTCTGTTCAATTTAAAAGAAAGGGCTTACAAATTGAAGAAACTGGCCAAAGAGACTTTCAGGTTCATGCGAACTGGGAAATGTTCAATATTATGTTGATACTTGTTACTAAACTTTGTTTGTTGATCTAATTAATATAGACATGTCTTTAAGAGTCAATAATAAGTATAATACTGTACTGCAACTCAGTATAATAAATAGAAGTCAAGAAAGCCTTGATTATATCTGTTGCAGAAATGTAACTTGATATGATGAGACTAAGTATAAATGAGATAAGAGAGTCTGGGTAAACTCTTTAAAAATATATTTTAGAAATATCTAATTAAAATGATCTCTTCAGATATTTGATAACAAAGTTCTAGAATTGTGCTAATTTAAGTGATAGAAGTTTATTGAATAGTTAGATAATATCCAAAAAAAGAAAATACTGAGACAACAATTACTAAATAGAGAAACTAAATGTATTTAGGACTAATAATGAAACTGGTGTTACCCTGAGATGTTCTCTATCAGAAAATAAATGTTTTTAGAAATTATCACTGATAATTATGTTCACCAATATTCAGAATGCTAATGTCAAAGGCAGTTCATAATTGCTTACTTCTTAGTTTTCACTAGAAATTAAGTTTTTTTCTTTTTTTAAGAGTTGAGGATTCTAATTTAACCATATAATTAAAACTAAACCGTGTTTTCAGTAAAGAAAGATATGAGGGATGGAAGTATATTGATTGAGGAAAAAGAATGTTAGAGCTTCTATTTAATAAAATATCTTTTATTTGGATGAAAAAATAAGAAACAAGCTGATATATATACAGAAAGTGATGAAAGGCTATGGAAAGGAACCCCAAGAAAAAGTTTTTTGCATGGTTAGGATCAACTAAATTTAGATTGAAGTTAAGTAAATAAAGGGATTTTGTAGTTTAGTAAGCTGATACAGACTGAAATTTGATTTTTCTCTCTGTTAAGAGTACTCTTGATATAAGTTTTTGTGAGTTTCTGTGCCCATAAGTAAACTTTTTGTGACTTTGGTTAAATAAGTATCGTTTCATAAAGACCTGTGATCCTATTATGTTTTAAAACTTTTTTTGATATTTTAAACAAAATTCCCAAATATCAAAATCTAACTAAAGTTCTTTTAACTTCCAACTGAAATCTGGGATGCTTTGAAAAAATCCTGCAACATCTCAGAAATGAATGTTAAAGTTTATTGGGTATATTTAATTATTTCAAAAACAATGTCAAAGGATTGGAGATGAAACTTAGGTTATAGTATATGTATAAATACCATTGATATAGATATTCCAAACTTTATATTGAATCCCTAACATCCTACCTGTCCTCGTATAATGTTGTCAATCATAATTCTAGTTATCCTAAAATATTATGGCATAGAAATATCCAAGTTTCCTGCTACTTGCATTGTATTCAAATCTGTAATCATGCTGTTTAAGATTTGTCCTGTATAGGCAATTATTACTTTACACTGATGCTTTTACAAAATGAAGATTTTTCAAGAAGACTCAAAAAAACGTTTTAAACAAATATTAGTTTCTGATAGCTTTATATAATACCACAGAACTGGGTAGCAAGTGACAAAACTAATGGAAAACCTGATTATTTCATCCAGATCAACAAGAATGGGACTGATGAACATGATCTATAACTTTATGACTTTTGGAAATATACTAGCTTCAACTGTTGCCCCCCCCCCCCTTATGCTATGACCTACAAATTAATAAAGTATATCTTTGTAAACAAAGATGAGACATTTATCCTTTTTCCTCTACCTAATCCTGCCAGAATTTGACTTCTCCAGCTGACTCTCCTATGAACCTGATGGTTGTATTGATTGTTTTAATTTGTCCTTTGTTTCCAAATTGTTTGATTTTGATTTGTGTCTTCCTATTGCACTATGGCTTTGTCAGTGCTACTACCTACATTACTTATATTCTCTTTTATAAGACTGTTTTCTCATTTAGTACTCAATATGTAACCAAGCTTCAAACAAGATTGATGGCTAAATATCTTGAGGAAATAGATCACATTTATAATGCTACATAGAATAATTTTAATAGTGTGAGTCCAGGTATGCAAAGAAGCAACAAGGGAGACTATCTCTTGGATCATAGACTGATAAGACAGAGAATCTTTAATCATCAACAGAGACTAGACCACAAATTAGCACATAGAGTGGCATATCAACAAAAAATGTCACCTGATCTGGGATGAGCCTCCCAATGCCCTGGGACAAAATTTGGTCATAAAATGTTTCATAATATTGGTTGAATTCCTTGCCAAGAGGAGGATCTGAGAAATGGAATATTTCCTGCTATTTTGGTAAACAAAAGATGTCACAATCATCAGCAATTATACCCCTCCAGTGTGAGCCATTGAGCGCTGAAGATACTCAAGGTATGAAAACAGAGGCTACTGAACCCAAACAGGTGAGGTTTATATAACTAAGGAATGGTTTCAGTGAGTCCAGACTCTTGCATCTTCTCATACATAGAAAAGCACTAAATTCCTTAACTAGGGATATCTAGTTTTCTTTAACAATCTCTTGATATTTCGGAATACTTGCCCTTTGTTGCAATACTCCCTAGATCTTAGCTCTTTCCTTGCCTCTTTGGATTAGTTCTCTCAAGTTTACTTGAGATGCTACCTCCCAGGCTTGAATTTCTAAAACTTCCCACCAAATAAAACATAACTCTCAAAAGAAAATTTAAATATTGAAAATAAATTTCAAGAAGTTTTACAAAGGGAATGTATATATTTTATACAAACACAGAAAAGAACACCAAGATTAGCATAAGTATCTGGATATAGGACATAAACACATGATTTTAACCAAAGACAAAATAAGTTATTTAGTGATAGAATGAAAACTGTCCAAGCTCATTGGTATTATACTTCTACGTTATATAAATATGTAAACACTGTACATACTTTAGACAAAAAGATCATACGCATACATATGTCAACTACAAATTTTGACACTTGCCATGGGCACCTGTCATCTATCGCTGCAGGAATTAAATCACACGTGGTGCTGCAGCCTTGACTTTCCACACTGCACACTCCTGAAGGGGGGTCAGGGTGGAGATCAGGAATGAGGCCCTCTGTGCTCTGGAAAACTGGCAGAACAGGTCTTCATTTAGATATTTTATGAGCCCAGTTCTTATATCTCCTCATATCTAGAAAAGCACTAAATTCCTTCAAGAAGACATCTATTCCTCGTGACTAGCAGAAACCTGCAAAAATACGTGCTTAAATGTATGAACTCCCCCTTCACCAAAATCATATATCCTCTCCCTGCCTCTTTAAAGCAGTTTCTTGGAGCTCTCTGAGGTGCTGTCTCCCGGGCTGCTGTCTACATTTTGCTCCAAATAAAGCTTAACTCACAACTCTCAGGTTGTGCACTCTTTTAAGTCAACACATAAATAATAGAAGAAGTGAAATATTTTCATTAGTAGTTTTTAGTTGTTAATGAACTATAGATTTTACAAATAAAAGCATGTAACACTGGTGAACATGAACATCTGCAAACACCGTTGTAACAGTGAAAAATACCCACTTTAGAAATAATGTGACAATGCTTATATAATGAGATTAAAAAGGGGGACTTTGTTTATCTGTTTTGATTGGGGCCTCAAGAGAACAGATGATAACTGACCCCTTATTCTATAGTCAAGTGCTAGAGCTAGACCATCTGTCAGACTTGCAAAGAAAGTGTCCAAGTATACAAGAACTCAACATATTATCCACCTCCCACTGTATAAACAAATACCAAGAATTTAATTATGAAGTTGAAAAGAGAGGATTTATTTGGAGGAAATATGGGGGTGCTGTGGTCTCATGAGATGCTGTTATTGTTGTTGTTGCCTCAAGAGTAGTAACAAATGATTTAAAGAGGCAACTTAAAAATCTTGGTGTAATTTCTCCGAGTTGGGGGTGTCAATGGGCACTGAAGGGTGGCCTTGAAGAAGAACATCTGATAAACTTGGAACGCGACCTAAAGTCAAGTCAAGTCAAGTCGCTTAGTCGTGTCCGACTCTTTGTGACCCATGGGCTGTAGCCTACCAGGCTCCTCTGTCCATGGGATTTTCCCAGCAACAGTACTGGAGTGGATTGCCATTTCCTTCTCCAGGGCATCTTCCCAACCCAGGGATCGAACCCAGGTCTCCCACGTTGTAGACAGATGCGTAACAGTCTGAGCCACCAATTACTTAAGGAGAAGTAATTAAGGAGAGATAAGGAGGGCTGAGCTAAGGAGAGCTACGGACAGCTTAGCTAAGGAAAGCTAAGCTAAGGAAAGGAGAGCTGGGTTAATCAGAGCCACGCTCAGGGAGCAAGGAGGGCTGAGCTTAGGGGAGCTGATTAAGCTTAGGTGATCTGAGCTAAGGGGAGCTAAGCTATGGAGAGCTAAACTAAAGTTAGGTAATTAAGAAGAGAGAAGCCAAGGAGAGCTGAGGTAATGATAGCTATTCTAAGGAGGGCTAAGCTAAGGTAAGCTGTGGAGAGCTATGCTAAGGAGACCTATGCTACAGACAGCTAAATGGGACCTAATTAAACCTAAAAGGTTTTTCACATCAAAGGAAACCATAAACAAGACAAAAAGATAACCTTCAAAATGGGAAGAAATATTTGCCAACGAAGCAATTGACAAGGGATTAATCTCCAAAATAAACAGCTCATGAAGCTCAATATCAAATATATATATATATATACAGTTAGTGCAAACCTGCTGTATAACATGAGGAGCTCAGCTCAGTCCTCTGTGGTGACCTACAAGGGTGGGATTGGGGCGGGTGGGGGGGGCGGTGTTGGAAGGGCAGTCCGAGGTGGGGGGATATACGTGTACATATAGCTGATTCACTTCATTATACAGCAGAAACTAATGCAACATTGTAGAGCAACTATAACAAAATCAAACCCTAATTATTCTTAAAAAAGAATCTGCCTGAAGGAGCCTATGACAGAAGTGTAGTGGGACTCTGGTAGAATCAGAGAGGGGTGTGTGTGTGTCTGTACAGGAAATGCAATGAGAGATTGTTGGAAGACTTGGACTGAGTGAAGTGATATGACTGGATTTATACTGGTAAAAGCTGACTCAAGCTGAGGAGTGCATTAACAGTAGTAGTAATTGTGATGGCAATTTTCTGTGTCAATTTGACTAGATCATTAGCGGCCGAGATATTTGGTCAAACATTCTGGGCACCTAATGATCTAGTCATGGGAGAGTTCAGTGTTGGGAGTTCCCTGGAGCATTTTTGGAAGAGATTAACATTTGAATTAGTAGATGGAATAAAGCAGTCCCTCCCTCAATATAGGTAGCAATTATCTAATTGATTAAAAAACTGAGTAAAACAAAAAAGGCTGAATAAGAGAGAACTCCTGCCTGACTGAGCTGGGACATCAGTCTTTTCCTGATGAAAATGCTGGAGCTGAAAAATCAGCTCATCTGAGGTCTTGAGTCTGTCAGATTTCAGACTGACACTTACACTATTGGCTCTCCTGGTTTTCAGGCATTTGAACTTGGACTGAAACTATACTGTAATTACTAACACTGAGTGTTTCTTGTACTAGGTGCTATCCCAATGTTTTATGTTTATATATGTGTGTGTGTGTGTGTGTGTGTGTGTGCTTAGCTGCTCAGTCATGTCTAACTCTTTGTGACCCCATGGACTATAGCTGCCAGGCTCCTTTGTCCATGGGGATTCTCCAGGCAAGAATACTGGAGTTGGGTGCCATGCCCTCCTCCAGGAGATCTTCCCAACCCAGGGATCAAACCCAGGTCTCCAACACTGCAGGCAGATTCTTTACTGTCTGAGCCACTGGGGAAGCCCAAGAGTACTGGAGAGGGTAGCTTATCCCTCTCCAGGGGAACTTCCAACTCAGGAATCATACCAGGGTCTCCTGCATTGTGTGTGTGTGTGTGTGTGTGTGTGTGTGTGTATCTGTGTGTGTGTAATCAAACTACATAGTCTTCACAATGACTCTGTAATAAATACTATTATGGTCATTATTTTAAAGATAAGGAAACTGACAGAACTAGTTAAAGGTCAGGTCCAAGATTCTCATTCATACTTCCTGCATTCACTCCCCTACCCCCTACTCCATAGTAACTCAAAAAAATGATTATGGTTAGGGACAATTACAGAAGCAGGGAGACCATTATAAGGCTCTTACCAACCAGGCAAGAGACAATAGTGGCCAAGACGAGGCTTAGAGAACATAATTATATACTGAAGGACTGATTTGGGAGACAAGTGCCAACACAGCAATGGACATGTATTGTAAAAATGAAGAAGGAGGAAAAAAAAAAAAACCTGAGATTTTTAAAATTAATTTATTACTCTAGCATACCTAAACTATTCTTTCTTATGACTGATTGCCTTTCACATATTGTTTTAATGCCTTTGAAAACTTATATATCCATTAAACATATATCCATTTTATATATATATATGCTATATAAATATGTAATACAAATGAGGCTTCCCTGGTGGTTCAGCTGGTAAAGAATCTACCTGCAATGCACGAGACCCGGGTTCAGTCCCTGGGTTGGGAAGGATCCCCTGGAGAATGGAATTGGTACCCACTCCAGTATTCTTGCCCAGAGAATTCCATGGAGACAGGAGCCTGTCAGGCTACAGTTCATGAGGTCACAGAGTTGGACACGACTGAGCAACTAACATAATATAAATAAGTAATAAAATGTACACACACACACACATATACAGCTTGGTTTGTAGGTATCTGTATTTTACTGAGATGGTTGGTAGTTATAAAATTCTCAAACAGGCTTGTGTTCTCACACAACTTTAAGAGCATGGGTTAAAGAGTCCCAATCCAGAGTTATTAGGGTACAATACATGAATCCCACTGGAGCCAAAGAACAATCTGATGATATTCTGGAGTGGAACTCTGACTACTGAGGATAAAAATGGTGGGTAGCTCCCAGAGCAGGGTAGATGCTAAATGTCATTGGTCAAGAAAGGAAGATAGAGGAGGTATACACAGAGATAGGAACATGGGGACAAAGAGTCAGGAGTCCTGCTTTGAGCATTCCAAGTTTGAAAGTCTTTATAGTTATAAACAGAGAGCTACACTGTGTGGTCTCATGTAAAACTCTGAAGCTCAAGGGAGAGTTTGACGTTGGAGATATAAATTCTAGTGGTATCAGCGTACGGATGATATTTTAAAGCTATGAGACTAGAAGCCATGAGGCAAGGAAGAGTGTCTAAATAAAGAATAGAAGGCAGCTCAGAACCAAGCTGTTCCAACATCTGAAGCTTTGAAAAACAGGAGGCAAAATTAGTGAAGGAGACAGAAAAGGAGTGGAGAAAGGAGTCAGAGGAAAATCAGGCAACAGTGGCATTTCAATACGCAAGGAAGAAAACATTTCAAGGAGAGAGAGAGTTCAATTGTGGGGAATCATGCTGACCAAGTAAGAAGAAGAATGAGGAATGAAAACTGGCAAGATGGAGTTTAAGGGTGAGTTGGATGAGAGCTGCTTCAGCAGAGAGATTGAGGGAAAAAAAAATCTCACTGAAGCAGTTTGAGGAGCAATTAGAGGTTAGGAGAAGCAGAAAAAAATGACAGGTAAGTTAAGCAAGCTTATAAATCATTAAAACCTACATGTTAACTGGTATTAATTAATAAAAATCTAAATCTCCTTTCATTAAAGGTCAAAGTTTTCTAGCAAAAGAGTCTCAATTGGAACATTGGTGGGTCTATGGGAGGGTGGATGAAGGGGAGGGATTCTCTTTGGTTCTCTACTTGCCATCAGATGTTCCCAAGACCACCACAGATCTGGTAACTCAACATAGGACTCAGCATATAGTCACAGTCATGTCGATGAGTCATTGCAGGGAAAAGCTGGAACGCGTTATGGGAAAAGGCACATGCAGTGTAGTCTGGAGGAAACGAGGTGCCTGTTTCCAATAGTCATCTTCCGGCGGAAGCATACAGGAAATGCTCAATTCTTCCAGCATCAAACTGTGCCAACATGTGTGAAATGCTGTCTACCCAGGAAACTTATTACAGACTCATTACCCAGGGTTTCCTCTGGCAGCTGGTCACCCTTGGCTAAGCACATACCAAAGTTCCAGACTTTCAGAGGGAAAATAGTTGTTCAGTGTAAACTATATCATTTGTACAAAAAGTTCAAAGAGTAAGCCCCTCTTAGGAGTAAGGGAGTGGTGGGAGCAAACTCAAAATCTAAGTTCTCTAGCATCACTCAAGGGCCAACCATGCGAGCAATCCTTTCTCAGGTCAGCAGCCTCTGGACTGCTATGTTCATTCATTTTTTGCACATCATCTGTTACAGACTAACTGTGTCTATCCCCCACATTCATATCTTGAAGCCTTAATCCCCAATGTGATTAGTACTTGGAGGAAGGGCTTCAGTACTTAATTACATTTAGATTAGGTTATGAGGAAAGCTATGACAAATCTAGACAGTGTGTTTAAAAGCAGAGACATCACTTTGCCAACAAAGGTCCATACAGTCAAAGCTATATGGTTTTTCCAGTAGTTATATATGGATGTGAGTGTTGGGCCATAAAGAAGTCTGAGTGCCAAAGAACTGATGCTTTCAAATTGTGGTATTGGAGAAGACTCTTGAGAGTTCCTTGGACTGCAAGGAGATCAAACCAGTCAATCCTAAAGAAGATCAACCCTGAATATTCATTGGGAGGACTGATGCTGAAGTTGAAGCTCTAGTACTTTGGCCACCTGATGCGAAGAGCCAACTCATTGAAAAAGACCTTGATGCTGGGAAAGATTGAAGGCAAAAGGAGAAGAGGGTGGCAGAGGATGAGATGTTTAGACAGCACCACCAACTCTACGGACATGAATTTGAACAAACTCTGGGAGACTGTGCAGGACAGAGGAGCATGGCATGGGGTTGCAAAGAGTCAGACATGACTTAGCGACTGAACAACAACAAATAGGTCATGAGAGTCTGATCCTCTTGAGAGAATTAGTACACTTATAATAAGAAGAGGAAGATAATTCGCTCTTCCTCTCCTCCCCCAACTCCTCCATATGCACCGAGGAAAGGCCATTTGAGCACACAGCCAGAAGGTGGTTCCCTGCCAGCCAGGAAGAAAGCCTTCAGTAGAACCCAACTGTGTTCACACCCTGATCTCAGACTTCCGGACTCCCGAACTGTGAAAAATAAACATTTATTGTTTAAACCACCCAGTCCATGGTATTTTGTCATAGTGGCTCAAGCAGACTAAGACAGAATCCAAAGTTGATTAGCTTCTTTTCTGTCTTAACACATTTTGCAGTGTTCTGGCATCAGTGTCTACCCATCAGAGAGGCTGAGCAAGGAGAGAGGTAATTATGAATGGGTCTTAGGCAGGGTTTCAGCCAGATTAGCAATATGACTGACACCAGCTATCCAGTTCCAAATGCTGATCTGAAAGCCAGAGGCACAACTCTAGGAGAACTAGTAAGGGTATAACCAGGCTAGAACTTAAAGCAACTTGAAAATCAAACAGTAATATTATTTTCTTTTTTTATCTTTTTAACAGGAGGAATTAACAGTCTATTCCAGCTTCTAAACAGCTTCTAACCCAGATATTTGTATTTCTAATTGTTGGGAGTAAGGCCAATAGTGTTCAGAGAACCGAAGATCACAAGCTGTACAGTTGAGAGGTGTTATTCACACAAAGATACCTGACCTGCTCTAGAACTAACTATGGTTTCCAGTTGAGAAGTCTGTTATAGTTAGCTGCTGCTGAATAACAACCCAAGACCCCAGAACTTAGTGGTGGCGCCCTAGATTCATTTTCATCCCACTTAATAAAATGAAGGCACTTATTTATAATAGCCAAGATGTAGAGAATATTAACATTGTGTGGGTATGTGTGTGCTCTGTCATATCAGACTCTTTGCAGCCCCATGGACTGTACCCCTCAAGGCTCCTCTGTCTATGACATTTTCTAGGCAAGAATACTGGAGCAGGTTGCATTTCCCACTCCAGGGTATCTTCCCAAGCTAGCGATTGAACCCCCATCTTTTGCATCTCCTGCATTGGGAGGCAGATTCTTTACCACTGAGCCACCAGGGAAGCCCAATATTAACGTTACTCAATTATAAGAAAGAATGCAATTTTGCTCTTTTCAAAACATGGATGGACCAGGAAGGATGTTACGCTTAGTGAAACAAGTCAAACAGAGTAAGACAAATACTGTATGTTTTCACTTATATGTAGAATGGAATAAAAACAAGCAAAAGGATGAATATAACAAAACAGACAGACTCGTAGATGCAGAGAACAAACTTATGGCTACCAGTAGGTAGAAGGAGGTGGGTGGAGCAAAATAAAGGGTGGGGTTTAAGATGCACAAACAACTCTGTTAAAATAATTAAGCCATAAGGATATATTTTACAGCACAAGGAATATAGACAGCAGTTTATAATAACTTTAAATGGAGTATGAAAAAGTGTTAGTCACTCAGTAGTGTCCAACTCTTTGTGACCCCATGGACTGTAGCCCACTAGGCTCCTTTGTCCATGGATTCTTCAGGCAAGAATACTGGAGTGGGTAGACTATAACCTATAAAAACCTGAAATCGCTTATGTTGTGCACCTGAAACTAATATTGTAAATTAACTGCAACTAAAACAAGGTAGGCACTATTGTTCAAAAAAAGGACACACTCTAGCACTCTAAGAAGTTGCTTTAATGCTTCAATTTTTATTTCACATCTGTAAAGTACTGATATTTATTTTGAAAATCAAAGGACCTACAGGAACTCTTCTTTATCTATCTAAGAATGATAATAATAGTTGTGTCTGACATGGTAAAAATTAAGTAAAATGTAGCTGGATCTGTTCTCTCAATGGAATGGGGGATTATGTTTTAACCATTAAAGCCTACAATCTAGAGTTTACATAATATAGAGTTATATGGTAGGACAGAAAAAAACATGATTCCCATAAGAGGAATAATGATAACAAAATTATCTGATAAAGGTGTTTCATGTTATTCAAAATGTACTATCATGCCCGGTAGTCATAACAAGTAAATATGTATAAGCACACAGAAATACATGGTTGGTTGAACTTATGTTTTAGGTAACTTATGTACAGGTTCATTAAACATATTTTACTTATTAAAAGTCTCTTTTTCTTAATTATTTATAAATTTATATACTTTTCCTCTCTCTTTTTTTCTCTCTCTCTATATGTGTGTGTACACATATATATCCTGTTAAATCACTGACAGGATACAATGAAAACCAGTTAGCAACTAGAAAGTACTTCTGTTTACAAATGCCAAAGCAAAATAAAAGTCTTCTGTTTGAGTATCATTTGCAAACGAGAAGTTTGTTTACAAGCAAGCTATGTCATACAAAAATAGCGTTGCCAAGTATTTGCTTTACATAGGTACCACTTTAATAATTATTATTAATAATTCCTGGATCAGAGTAATTATTAATGAGCTCAGTTTTTCAAAGAAAATGTACTTCACAGAGTTTATTTAAACATTTACAGTAGAGGAGAAATGTCATTTGCCCTCTTAAGAGGGGCTTATTTCTTCTCTCATCCTTTTGGAATAAAACTGGAAAATGGAGACAGTGTCTGTGCTGAAAAAGCACAGACCTGTCAAGATGGCTCTGACTTAAGCCACTTCATTTTCAACTCTCAGCCAGCGCTAAGATAGACGGACTTGAACCCTGAGTTTTATTTTAGGAGTGTTATGCACTGTCCTACGTGAAAAAGTAATGCCATCTGTAATGGAATTTTTCATTTCCCAGCTTAATTTTAACAGTTACTGCAGAAAACGTCCTACTCTTAGACTCCTAATCACCATGCAGGCTGCTTGGCTGATACTTCACCTTTATATGAATATTCATTATGAAGTCTAAAATAGACAGATCAATAGTTGTTGACCTAACTTCATCCTCTCTAGATCCAGAAAATATTACATAAAGATTTTATTATACCACCTTGCTGCAGAGCTACCTCAGGATTAAGGGGCCACAACTGGCTGGTAGGTCCATCCCTAGGGCTCTGCTCATTAGGTTCAGATCTGTGTCCCTGCCTCTGAGCCAGAGTCCTGAGGCGGGGTCAAGGCGCCATGGCTTCAGAGGAACCTGCCACTGTGATGAGGTTATTCCTCTCACATCTCCCCGACAGGCCCCAGCCTTCATGAAAGGAAAAAGAAATAATAAATATCAAAGGAAAAAAAGACGTCTTTTTAACTTGAAATATAGTTCAGGTTTTTCTATTTTAAGATAACTTCTACCCATATATCTTTCTCCTCATTGATAGTTAATAATCTAGTTAATGAAGAGTCTAGTCATTTTCAATAAAATTAAGCAGCCTCTGAAACAATACAATGAAAAATATATACTAACATTTTAGGGATACTGTCATTCCTTATGTATTTTGTTCTGTGGGTTGAAATTTATACTGAAGATTCATGGTCTTCTATCATTGACACCAAGTTCACTTTTATAAAGGTGCCATGCTAGATTCAGAATTTTTTTAAAAGGAAGATAGGGGGGAATGCACAATTAAATTTGAATTTCTGATAAATAAGTAATAATTTATTGTAAGTATGCACCATACAATACTCAGGACATACTTCTACTAAAAACAATACCTTGTTTATCAGAAATGTAAATTTAATGTGACATTCTATTCTTTATCTGGACCCTAGTTATAAATGTATTTGACTATGTGCTGTATTGCTGCAACTGAACTTAGAAACCGCATTATTCAAGTAGGAGAAAAGTATCCAAATGGAGAAAACTTTTAAAAACCAAGATGAAACATTCATGTAACAGAAAGCCTTATAAAAACATTGAAATAGTTAAACATCATACTTATCTGATTATCCTTTCCACCCTCATTCAGTAACTGTAAGGTTGGTTGGAATGCAAAGGGTAGCTCAGTGGCTTGAGAACTGTAATTCTCTTAAAAGAAGCAGCAGTAAATTAGCAAGAAATGACTCTCCACAAGAAAACTCCTGTTTTACCAAAATCATTGTTTAACAAAAGGATGCTTAGAAAATATGGCAGGTGACAGAGAATTGAAAGGATCGATGGGTTATTGGGCACTTTTTAGATACACGTCAATGATTAGAAAGTTAGATTGGATATTTATCACTTTGGTATTGTCACATAATAGTAAAAAGAGACTCTTCCTAAACCACAACTCCAGTATCTATAACACCTCACATTAAAATACACTTTTTGCTCATTATATTAAAAAGTCAACTAAACCAATAGTAAGTAGGCTACTGTATATATTTTACATATTAAAGGTACATGAGTGTGTGTATGTATGTGTGTGTATGTATCTATATATAGATAGATAGATTTATATGTATGGATACATATATCACCAGATCATCTCCCAGAGCAAATGGCAGCATTTTATTGTAAATTTTAAATATGGACCTATACTTACTATTGATAAACGCAAATAGAAACAAGAAAAACTTCAAAATATGAAGTTAACACGTTTCTTTTTCCATCCTTCCTTTTTCCTAACTACTTTACAGTATATTGTTTTTCTATTTTGCCACATGTATCCATTTCTTAGAGAAAATAAATCACATTTTAATAAAAAGCAGCAGAAAGAATTTTTTAAAGAGCATGTGTTACTGTGGAAATAGTCAAGAGAATTCATTTAAGCAAAAGCCTTTCACACTATCAGAATAGGTTTATGAAAAGGAAAATATGGTAAACAAATTGAATTGTATTAATTATAGTATAAGAAAAATGTTAATAAAAATTAAAAGATACATAGCCTTAGAAGCAACCATTTAAAAACAACAGAGCTAATCTACTGAGTCTAAAGAGGTCTATTATAAATGATTGTTAGGGTAATTTGCATTCTTGTTATGGAACTAATGAATCCAATTATGAGACTATTCTGTAATCCTAACTTCATGAACTCAATTTGACTTTTCCCACAACTAAAAGAAATGAGTGAAATTTTGATTGTGTCTATGCTTGAAATACTCTTTCATGTCTACAAATTACAGTGGTGACTGTGAGTCCTGTTTGTATGTTTCAAACAGGGACCTGTGTATTAATAATCTTTTCATGGTTAAAATGATGACATTGATTGTTTATGTTTTGGGGGAGCAACTTTCAGCAACTTTAAATATACCTTATTGTTTTTAAAAGGCTCAGTTTGCTTATTTCTGCTACCTTTACCTTATAGCTATGAGGTAACAAGCTATTTCATGTGTAGTGAATCTCTGGAGGAAAAGCTTTAGGTAAACAGGTGTTGCCTTGAATATTATGGTTTTAGAAAAATTACAGTGGAAGTAGTGGAGATGGGATATGAGTGGAGGTGATATTTAACAAGTGGTAATTCATCTTGCTGAAAACTCAAAACCCCATTAGAGATTTCCATAAAGTTTCACACTCCTAATTATCCTAACATTTTATGCTGAGGGAAAAGTTCTTATTTAGGTATTTGACAGTAGAGCGTTGAAAGGTCATTTGTCAGCAGGGTCACTGGGCTGTAGAACTTGTTAGGAAAGCTTGATACTGCTTTGTCCTACACTGTTGCTGTCTAACATCTCACAGGTAGCTAGCAAGAGCAATTAGGCAAATTCTGGTTTAGCTGAGATTGACCCCTTTCAATATTTTGAAATATGCATAAGTGCCTGTCAAAGCATATCAACTGACTATATTAATGATACAAGGAGATGCTCCTGGCAATAATCCCTACCTCCTGCAGAGGACTGAGATTTAAGGTCAGCTCACCCTTCTACTACAGCTTTGCCAGGAGAAAGGTTATTGAAGGAGGTGGCAGACTGATATTGGAAAGCCTGCTATTCAACCATGCACTATTACCATCTCTGCATTTACTCTGCCCTGTGTATGGTCTTATGATTGTCAAAACTATGATCATAAAATTACATTAATGCCCTTTCCACAACTGAGCTACTGATATGCTATCTCCTATGTTTTAATGTGTTTTATTTTAAAATATAAAATCACAAGATTGCAAAGTATAATCTCTGAAAGTCACTTCATTTTTATTTTAATATCGCTTTGTATGACCAAATATTTCATATAGGAATGGGAAAGTACATGCACAATGTAGCATCTTTCAAAAGATATGATCAGATGTTCATAACATCTCTGATTCTTTAGGGGAAAAATCCTATTTTCACCTAAAATTTGAAAATGTACAATAATGATTTATGAATTTAAGGTCATTTATACTCTATGACGTTGTTAGGTCTCTGATTATATGCCTAAATTTTCACATACCTTTTAAAGAACTAACATATATGCTCATTCATTCATTTAAGAAATATTTATTAAGGTTAGTATGCTCCACAAAAATCTATAAAATCTGTAAAAAAAAAAACTAAAGAAGATGGAATGGGCCTTTAATCCCCAGAATTTAAAATATTAGTGAGAATTAGTGGATTGATCTTGAATAACTCAGTATATTTAAGTACAACTTTTTCCTTTGGGTGAAAAACTAACTTCAAAGGAACTGTCTTCAATAACAGTATATTGAAAGAAGTCTAAGCTATAATTTCATAGCAAATGTCACTTTATTTTTAGAAAGCTAGGTTGCTAACTAAAAAAGGTACTCAAAACAATCCTAGAAAATGAGCATGTACATACAAATATATACACAGTTCAATGCAAACCCTACAGTTGCTAAAATAGTTAATGCTAAATGTTCTTAGACTACCATATTAATTTTCTTATTAAAACAATTATTTGGATTTTCATTTAAAAATTATGTCCTAGGACAATCTCCCAGGTATTATGATTCAGCAGGTTAAGTGTGCATCCCAGAAATATACATTATCAACCAACCTAATGATTCAGATGCTCCATGCTGTACACTTGCAGAAACATTGCCTTAAATGAACTGTGTTCATTATTATCACATCAGAACCAGGCTACAGGACTTTCATTTCTGTATATAAATACTTATCTGCTAAGGAACTTTTCTCCAATAATAAAAAACAAAACAAACATAAAAAAAACACCCTGGCAAATAGATATAAAACAGTGATATTTAGATGTTGCAAACAGGCAATGTGATTCTTCAGAAAAGGGAAACAAATGAAATGAACCCTATAATTATGCCAGCTTACTAGGTGGAAGTAGTTCTCAGAACTCAAAGCAGGCAAGGGAAACTTGAGGCACAGAGAGTTAACACAAAAACTGGAGTTTGGGAGACCTGAGATAGCTAGAAGCTGTGGCACACACTGCAAGAGGACAGGGAGATGGAAGAGAAAGAGGAGGGGGTGGACATGGATATATGCAGAGCTGTTCCCTCTAGTTTCTGAACACATGTGGGATACAACTAACTTCAGTTCAGTTGCTCAGTCATGTCGGACTCTTTGAGATGACATGAACCGCAGCACGCCAGGCCTCCTTGTCCATCACCAACTCCCAGAGTCCATCCAAACCCATGTCCATTGTGTCAGCGATGCCATCCAATCATCTCATCCTCTGTCATCCCCTCTCCTCCTGCCCTCAATCTTTCCCAGAATCAGGGTCTTTTCCAATGAGTCAGCTCTTTGCCTCAGGTGGCCAAAGTATTGGAGCTTCAGCTTCAACATCAGTCCTTCCAATGAACACCCAGGACTGATCTGCTTGCAGTCCAAGGGACTCTCAAGAGTCTTTTCCAACACCTCAGTTCATAAGCATCAATTCTTCTGCACTCAGCTTTCTTTATAGTCCAGCCCACATCCAAAAATGACTACTGGAAAAACCGTAGCCTTGACTAGACAGACCTTTGTTGACAATGTCTCTGCTTTTTAATATGCTGTCTAGGCTGGTCATAACTTTCCTTCCAAGGAGCAGGCATCTTTTAATTTCATAGCTGCAGTCACCATCTGCAGTGATTTTGGAGCCCCCCAAAATAAAGTCTGTCACTGTCTCCACTATTTCCCCATCTATTTCCCATGAAGTGATGGGACCAGATGTCATGATCTTTGTTTTTCTGAATGTTGAGCTTTAAGCCAACTTTTTCACTCTCCTCTTTCACTTCCATCAAGAGGCTCTTTCATTCTTCTTCACCTTCTGCCATAAGGGTGGTATTATCTGCATATCTGAGGTTATTGATATTTCTCATGGCAATCTCAATTCCAGCTTGTGCCTCATCCAGTCCAGCGTTTCTCAAGATGTACTTTGCATATAAGCTAAATAAGCAGGATGACAATACACAGACTTGATGTACTCCTTTATCTATTTGGAACCAATCTGTTGCTCCATGTCCAGTTCTAACTGTTGCTTCCTGACCTGCATCCAGATTTCTCAAGAGGCAGGTCAGGTGGTCTGGTATTCCCATCTCTTTCAGAATTTTCCACAGTTTATTGTGATCCACACAGTCAAAGTCTTTGGCATAGTCAATAAAGTAGAAATAGATGTTTTTCTGGAACTCTCTTGCTTTTTCAATGATCCAGTGGATATTGGCAATTTGATTTCTGGTTCCTTTTAGGCTCACTTAGACTGGGGAAAAAATACCAACCATAAGGCTGAATAATTCCTCATGCTCACTGAGAGCTTAAAACATTTTATATTCCCAATCAGAATGGGAAAAATTCATTAAATACTCACAAAATATAGAGTAGAATCAGAAAAAGGTACCACTTTAAGAATGAACTAAGCCTAAGACTAAAGACTTATTTGGATCAATCCTAAGAACATTTTGAAGAAAACTTTGAAAAGATAAACGTGTTCTCATACAGTTCAACTGAATACTAAAAAAAAAAAAAAAATCAACGCTCTTCAAAGGCATACAACAAAATCTAGCACCTAACAACATAAAAATTCATTAGGTAGGTCATTCAAACAAAATTCTAAGGCACACGAAGAAGCGGGAAAATGTATCCCATAAGAAAAATAAGTATGAATTAATACAAATAGGCCTACAAAAAAGGACAGATTGTGGACTTGTGTGCCAAAGACTATAAAACAGAAATTACAAATGTTATAAATATACTCAGGAGTGTAAGGGCTTCCCTAGTGGCTCAGCAGTAAAATATTTACCTACAATACAGGAGATGTGGTTCGATCTTTTGCTCTGGAAGATCCCCTGAAGAAGGGCAGGGCAACCCATTCCTGTATTCTTGCTAGGAAAATCCGATGGACAGAGGAGCTTAGAGGGCTACAGTCCATGGGGTTGCAAAGAACTGGACATGACTGAAGTGGCATGCAAGCAGGAGTGTAAAGGAAAACTTAAAAATGATGGCGAGAAACAAAAAAGATGTAAAAAAGAAAACAATGGAACTACTAGCAATAAAAAATACAAATAAAAATGAAAGTACTTAACTGAATAGGATTGATAGCATATGAACCACTGCAAAAGAAAATATCAGTAAACTTGAAAAAATAGCAATAGGAGATATATTAAAATAAAGTTCAGAGATAAATATGCTGAAAAAACAAATGGAACATCAGCAACAAGTTGAACAATATCAAGCTGTCTAGCATATATAATTCAAACCACAGAATCATGGAGAGAGAGGGTGGTGAATGGTGTGAGAAGACAGAATAAAAATTTGAAAAAATAATCAAAACTGATAAAGACTATAAACTAAGATTCAAGAAGCTCAAAAAATTGAAAGAAGAAAAATAATAATGATGCACATTCTAAAACACTAAAGATATTCTAAAAATGGTGACAAAAAGATCTTAAAAACAGCCAGAGAGGTATTACACACAGAAGACCAAAGACATAAGAAATATATTTTCAGAAACTATGCAAACCAGATGGGAAATGGCATCTTTATATTACTGAAGGAAAAAATATCAATCCTCAACTGTATATACAAGGAAAATATTATTTCACAAATGAAGGCAAATTAAAGACTTTTCAGGAAAGAAGAAATAAAGCTGAGCATCATTTCTGTCATTAGACTCTCTACAGGCAGGAAGAGGGAGATAACAGATGGGATCTGAATCTTTTCAGAGTGAGTAGTGCCAGATGACTAGCTATTAAAGGCAAAAATAATAGCAGTGTGCTGTGAGGTTTATAGCTTCGGGTCAGTTCAGTCACTCAGTTGTGTCCAACTCTTTGCAACCCCATGGACTGCAGCACACCAGGCTTCCCTGTCCGTCACCAACTCCCAGAGTTTGCTCAAACATGTCCATCGCGTCAGTGACACCATTCAACCATCTCATTCTCTGTCATCCCCTTCTCCTCCTGCCTTCAATCTTTCCCAGCATCAGGGACTTTTCAAATGAAGTTAGTTCTTTGCATCAGGTGGCCAAAGTATAGGAGTTTCAGCATCAGCACCAGTCCTTCCAAAGAACACCCAGGACTGATCTCCTTTAGAATGGACTGGTTGGATCGCCTTGCAGTCCAAGAGACTCTTAAGAGTATTCTCCAACACCACAGTTCATAAGCATCAATTCTTCTGTGCTCAGTACTCTCACATCCATACATGACTACTGGGAAAACCATAGCCTTAACTAGACAGATCTTTGTTGGCAAACTAATATCTCTGCTTTTTAATATGCTGTCTAGCTTGGTCATACCTTTTCTTCCAAGGAGTAAGCGTCTTTTAATTTCATGGCTGCAATCACCATCTGCAGTGATTTTGGAGCCTAAAAAATAAAGTCTGTCACTGTTTCCACTGTTTCTGCATCTATTTGCCATGAAGTAAGTGATGGAAACAGATGCCATGATCTTCATTTTCTGAATGTTGAGCTTTAAGCCAACTTTTCCACTCTCCTCTTTCACTTTCATCAAGAGGCTCTTTTGTTCTTTACTTTCTGCCATAAGGGTGGTGTCATCTGCATATCTGAAATTATTGATATTTCTCCTGGCAATCTTGGTTCCAGCTTGTGCTTCATCCAGTCCTGTATTTCACATGATGTACTCTGCATATAAGTTAAATAAGCAGGGTGACAATATACAGCCTTGACATACTCCTTTCCCTATTTGGAACCAGTCTATTGTTCCATGTCCAGTTCTAACTGTTGCTTCTTGACCTGCATACAGATTTCTCAAGAGGAAGGTCAGGTGGTCTGGTATTCCCATCTCTTTAAGAATTTTCCACAGTTTGTTTATATCTTATGTAGAACTAATATATATGACTATATTAGCATGAGGACAGGGAGAATAGGAATAGAAGTTTTTTAATACTGGATGGAAAGTGATACAATGCTAGTTAAAGTGATTGTGATAAGCTAAACGTATATACTGTTAAACCTACAGACAAAACTAGAACAAAACAACATATGCTAATAAGCAAACAGTTGAAATAAAATGTAATAAAAAAATAACATTGATGCAAAAGAAGCAAAGGAAAGAGAAAGAATATCCAAAGAATACATAAAACACCAAGATGGTAGATTTAAAACTAAACATATCAAAAATCACATTAGATTTCTGTGATCTAATACTTCAATTAAAAGATAGATATTGTCAGTGTGGATACTATATAAAGTCTGCAAAAAGCCCGTATTAAGGATAGAAATACAAGTAAGTTAAAAGTAAGAGGATGCAGAAATATATACCATGCAAAAATTAATTTTAAAAAGCTTCAGAATAGAAAGCAACCCCTTGATTCCAGACAAGACGGCAGAGTAGAAGGACCTGAGTTCACCTCCTCTCCCCAATATAACAAAATCACAACTAACAACTGAACAACCACCAAATGAAAGACTGGAACCTACCAAATAAGATATTTTACATTCAAAGATAAGGAAGAAGTCACAGGGAGATGGAGTGAGAGTTCTGTGACCCACATCAGACTCTTCAGCCTGAGTGTCTGGCAATGTCATTGATGAACATAAAGGCAAAAAATTTTCAACAACATACTAGTAAACTGAATTCAACAAGACATTAAAAGGATCATATATCATGATCAAGTCATATTTATCTCAGAGATGCAAGGATTCTTCAATATATGCAAATTAGCATGATGCACTACATCAACATACTGAAGAATAAAAACCATATCATCTCAATAGATGTAGAAAGAGCTTTAAGACAAAATTTAACACCTATTTTTGATTTTAAAAAAACCTCTCCAGAAAGTGAGCATAGAGGGAACTTACCTCAACATAACAAAATCTATATATGATAGATCCACAAATAGTATCATTCTCAATGTGGAAAAGTGAAAGCATTCTAAGAACAGGAACAAGACAAGGAGGTCCATTGTTGCCACTTTTATTCAACATAGTTTTGGAAGCCCTAGCCATGGCAATCAGAGAAGAAAAATAAATAAAAGGGATCAAAGTTGGAAAAGAAGTAGTAAAACTGCTACTATTTGCAGATGGCATGATACTATACATAGAAAATCCTAAAAATGCTATCATAAAACTTCTAGGACTTATCAATAAACTTGGTAAATTTTCAGGATATAAAATTAATATGTAGAAATCTCTAGCATTTCTATACAATAACAGTGAAATATTGGAAAGAGAAATTAAAGAAACTATCCTACTTATCATCATATCAAACAGAACAAAATAGTTAGGAATAAATCTATCTAAGGAGGAAAAAGACCTGTACTCTGAAAACTATAAGATGCTCATGAAAGAAATCAAATATGATACAGAGGGATATACCATATCTTTGGATTAGAAGAATCAATATTGCCAAATGACTATACTATCCAAGGCAATTCAATGCAATCCCTATCCTATCAAATTGCCAATGATATTTTTACAGAACTAAAACAAAAAAAAATTAAATTTGAATGAAAACACAAAAGACCCAGAATATCCAAGGCAATCCTGAGAAAGGAAAAAAAAAAAAAAAAAACAGAGCTGGAGGAATCAGGCTCCATAACTTCAGACTATACTAGAAAGCTAAAGTCATCAGTATGGTATTGGCACAAAAACATAAAAATATAGATCAATGATACAGGCTAGAAAGCCCAGGAATAAACCCATGCTTCTACTGTCACCTAATCTATGGAAAATGAGGCAAGAATATACAATGAAGAAAAGATAGTCGTTGCAATAAGTGTTGCTAGAAAAACTGGAAATAACATGTAAAGATGAAATTAGAACACTCTCTAACACCATACCCCAAAACAAACTCAAAATGGATGAAAGACCTAAATATAAAACCAGACACTATAAAAATCTTAGAGGAAAACATAGGCAGAACACTGACAAAAATCTCAGCAATATGTTTTTGGATTCACCTCCTAGAGTACTGATAAACAAAAATAAACAAATGGAATCTAATTAAGCTTAAAAACTTTTTCACTGCAAAGAAAACCATAAATAAAATTAAAAAGATAACATACATAATGTAAGAAGGTATTTTCAAACAAAATAATTGACAAGGGATGGATCTCCAAAAATATATAAACAGCTCCTTCAATTCAATATCAAAAAAGCAAACAATGCAATCAGAAAATGGGCAGAAGATCTGAACACACATTTCTCCAAAGAAGACATACAGATGGCCAAGAGGAACATGAAAAGATGCTCAATGTTAGTAATTATATAAAAATACAAATCAAAACTACAATGATGTATCACCTCACACTGGTCAAAATGGACATTATCAAAAAGCCTAAAAACTGTGAATGTTGGAAAGGATGTAGAGAAAAGGGAACACTCCTACACTGTAGCACGTGTGCATGCTCAGGCATGTCTGGCTCTTGTGACCTTTTGGCCCGTACCCCACTAAGACCCTCTGTCCATGGGATTTCCCAGGCAAGAATACTGGAGTGGGTTGTCCCTTCCTTTGCTAGGGGATCTTCCTGACCCACGGATTGAACCCACATCTCCTGCCTCTCCTGCACAGTAGATGGATTCTTTACCACTGAGCCATCAAGGTGGGAATGTAAACTGGTGGAGCCACTATGGAAAGCAGTATGGAGGTTCCTTAAAAAACTGACAATAGAACTGCAATGTGATCCAACAATCTCTCTCCTGGCATATATCTTGAGAAAGACATAATTTGAAAAGATGCATGCACCACAGTTTTTATTGCAGCATTATTTACAGTAGATTAAATCAAACCATGTACCTGCCAGAGACACTCAGAGGGCACAAGCAAAACATTGTACACACCAAGACCCAGGGAAAGAAGCAGTGACCTCCACAAGACTCTGAGCCAGACCTGCCTTTGAGTGTTTGAGTGTCTCCTGTGGAGGCATGGGTCAGCGGTGGCCTGCCAGAAGGACAGGGGCTCTGGCTGAAGCAGTCCTGGGAGGTGCAGCAAGTGTCATAAGCCCTCTTAGAGGAGGTCACCATTAGCCCCACTAAAGGGCCACCAACCAGGCAACTCACAAACTTGAGAATAATTATACCAGAGAAGTTTTCACACTGATGCTAAAGTTCTAAGACCCACAACAGATTCCCAACCTGGGGATCCAACACAGAGACTGAGAACTCCCAGAGAATTTGACTTTGAAGGCCAGTGGGATTTGATAACAGAAAGTCCACAGGACTGGGGAAACAGAGACTATTGGAGGACACAAACAAAACCTATATGCACCAGGACCCAGGACAAAGGAGTAATGACTGCACAGGAGACTGAGTCAGACTTCCCTGTGAGTGTTTGGGAGTCTCCAGTAGAGATACGGGTCGACAATGGCCTGCCACAGGGTATGGACACTGACTGCAGTAATCCTGGGAGGCATGTCACGCTGGCATAAGTTCTTTTGGAAGAGGTCACCATTATCCCTACCATAGACCAAACTACAGGGAAGGAAAACAACGCACTCATCAGCAGAAAATTAGATTAAATACTTACTGTGCATGACCTTGCCCACCAGAGCAAAGCACAGTTTTCCCCACAACCAGTCCCTCCCATCAGAAAGTTCCCACAAGACTCATCCTCATCCATCAGAGAGCAGACAGAATGAAAACCACAATCGAAGAAAACTAACCAAGCTGATAACATTGATCACAGCCTTGTCTAACTCAATGAAACTATGAGTCATGCTAAGTAGGGTCACCCAAGATGGACCAGTCACTGTGGAGAGTTCTGACAAAACATGGTCCAGTGGAAAAAGGAATGGCAAACCACTTCAGCATTCTTGCCTTGAGAATCTCAATGAATAATATGAAAGGCAAAAACATATGACACTGAAAGATGAACTTCCCAGGTCAGTCAGTTCAGTCAGTTCAGTCGCACAGTCGTGTCCGACACTTTGCGACCCCATGAATCGCAGCACACCAGGCCTCCCAGTCCATCACCATCTCCCGGAGTTCACTCAGACTCACGTCCAAAGAGTCAGTGATGCCATCCAACCATCTCATCCTCGGTCGTCCCCTTCTCCTCCTGCCCCCAATCCCTCCCAGCATCAGAGTCTTTTCCAATGAGTCAACTCTTCACATGAGGTGGCCAAAGTACTGGAGTTTCAGCTTCAGCATCATTCCCTCCAAAGACATCCCAGGGTTGATCTCCTTTGGAATGGACTGGTTGGATCTCCTTGAAGTCCAAGGGACTCTCAAGAGTCTTCTCCAACACCACAGTTCAAAAGCATCAATTCTTCAGCGCTCAACCTTCTTCACAGTCCAACTCTCACATCCATACATGACCACGGGAAAAACGATAGCCTTGACTAGATGGACCTTAGTCAGCAAAGTAATGTCTCTGCTTTTGAATATGCTATCTAGGTTGGTCATAACTTTTCTTCCAAGGAGTAAGTGTCTTTTAATTTCACGGCTGCAGTCACAATCTGCAGTGATTCTGGAGACCAAAAAAATAAAGTCTGACACTGTTTCCACTGTTTCCCCATCTATTTGCCATGAAGTGATGGGACCAGATGCCATGATCTTCGTTTTCTGAATGTTGAGCTTTAGGCCAACTTTTTCGTTGTCCTCTTTCACTTTCATCAAGAGGCTTTTTAGCTCCTCTTCACTTTCTGCCATAAGGATGGTGTCATCTGCATATCTGAGGTTATTCATATTTCTCCAGGCAATCTTGATTCCAGCTTGTGTTTCTTCCAGTCCAGCGTTTCTCATGATGTACTCTGCATAGAAGTTAAATAAGCAGGGTGACAATACACAGCCTTGACATACTCCTTTTCCTATTTGGAACCAGTCTGTTGTTCCATGTCCAGTTTTGACTGTTGCTTCCTGACCTGCATACAGATTTCTCAAGAGGCAGGTCAGGTGGTTTGGTATTCTCATCTCTTTCAGAATTTTCCACAGTTTATTGTGATCCACACAGTCAAAGGCTTTGGCATAGTCAATAAAGCAGAAATAGATGTTTTTCTGGAACTCTCTTGCTTTTTCCATGATCCAGCGGATGTTGGCAATTTGATCTCTGGTTCCTCTGCCTTTTCTAAAACCAGCTTGAACGTCAGGGAGTTCATGGTTCACATATTGCTGAAGCCTGGCTTGGAGAATTTTGAGCATTACTTTACTAGCATGTGAGATGAGTACAATTGTGTGGTAGTTTGAGCCTTCTTTGGCATTGCCTTTCTTTGGAATTGGAATGAAAACTGACCTTTTCCAGTCCTGTGGCCACTGCTGAGTTTTCCACATTTGCTGGCATATTGAATGCAGCACTTTCACAGCATCATCTTTAAGGATTTGAAACAGCTCAATTGGAATTCCATCACCTCCACTAGCTTTGTTTGTAGTGATGCTTTCTAAGGCCCACTTGACTTCACATTCCAAGATGTCTGGTTCTAGATTAGTGATCACATCATCATGACTATCTGGGTCGTGTTACTGGAGAAGAGCAGAGAAATAGCTCTAGAAGAAATGAAGAGACTGAGCCAAAGCAGAAACAACACTCAGTTGTGGGTATGGCTGGTGGTGAAAGTAAAGTCTGATGCTCTAAAGAACAATATTGCATCGGAACCTGGAATGTTAGGTCCATGAATCAAGGTAAATAGGAAGTGGTCAAACAGGAGACGGCAAGAGTGAACACTGACATTTTAGAAATCAGTGAAATAAAATGGACGGAAACGGGCTAATTTTATTCAGATGACCCTTATATCCACTGCTATGGGCAGGAATCCCTTACAAACAATGGAGTAACCCTAATACTCAACAAAAGAGTCCAAAATGCAGTACTTGAGTGCAAACTCAGAAACAACAGAATGATCTTGGTTCATTTCCAAGGCAAACTATTCAATATCACAGTAATCCAAGTCTATGCCCCAACCACTAATGCCAAAGAAGCTGAAGTTGAATTGTTCTATGAAGACCTACAAGACCTCCTAAAACTAACACCAAAAAAGATGTACTTATCATCACAGGTGACTGGAATGCAAAAGTAGGAAGTCAAGAGATACCTGGAGTAACAAGCAAGTTTGGCCTTGGAATACAAAATGAAGCAGGGCAAAGGCTAACAGAGTTTTGCCAAGAGAACACAGTGGTCATAGCAAACACCCTCTTCCAACAACACAAGAGACAACTCTACATATGGACATTACCAGATGGTCAATACCAAAATCAGATTATTATATTATTTGCATCCAAAGATGGAGAAGTACTATACAGTCAACAAAAACAAGACCTGGAGCTGACTATGGTTCATATCCTGAGCTCCTTATTACAAAATTCAGATGTATATTGAAAAAGTAGGGAAAAACACTAGGCCATTCAGCTATGACCTAAATCAAATCCCTTACGATTATATAGTGGAAGTAATAAATAGACTCAAAGGATTAGATCTGATAGAGGACCTGAATAACTATACACAGAGGTTTGTAACACTGTACAGGAGGCAGTGATCAAAACCACCCAAAGAAAAAGAAATGAAAAAAGGTAAAATGGTTGTCTGAGGAGGCCTTACAAATAGCTGAGATGAGAGAAGTGAAACACAAGGGAGAAAAGGAAAGATATTCCCATCTCATTGCAGAGTTCCAAAGAACAGTAAAGAGGGATGAGAAAGTTTTCCTAAGTGAACAATGCAAAGAAATACAAGAAACCAATAAAATGGGAAAGAGTAGAGATCTCTTCAAGAAAATTAGAGATAGCAAGGGAAAATTTCATGCAAAGATGGGCACAATAAAGGATGGAAATGGTATGGACCTAACAAAAGCAGAAGAAATTAGGAAGAGTATATAGAAGAACTGTACAAAAAAGACCTAAATGAATCGGATAGCTACCATGGTGTGATCACTCACCTAGAGCCAGACATCCTGGAGTGCAAAGTCAAGTGAGCCTTCAGTTCAGTTCAATTCAGTCGCTCAGTCATGTCCGACTCTTTTCGACCCCATGAATCGCAGCACGCCAGGCCTCTCTGTCCATCACCAACTCCCGGAGTTCACTCATACTCGCATCCATCGAGTCCGTGATGCCATCAAGCCATCTCACCCTCTGTCGTCCCCTTCTCCTCCTGCCCCCAATCCCTCCCAGCATCAGAGTCTTTTCCAGTGAGTCAACTCTTCGCATGAGGTGGCCAAAGTACTGGAGTTTCAGCTTCAGCATCATTCCTTCCAAAGAAATCCCAGGGCTGATCTCCTTCAGAATGGACTGGTTGGATCTCCTCGCAGTCCAAGGGACTCTCAAGAGTCTTCTCCCACTCCACAGTTCAAAAGCATCAATTCTTCAGCACTCAGCTTTCTTCACAGTCCAACTCTCACATCCATACATGACCACAGGAGAAACCATAGCCTTGACTAGACGGACCTTAGTCGGCAAAGTAGTCTCTGCATTTGAATATGCTATCTAGGTTGGTTATAACTTTTCTTCCAAGGAGTAAGTGTCATTTAATTTCATGGCTGTGAAGCATCATTACAAACAAAGCTAGTGGAGGTGATGGAATTCCAGATGAGCTATATCAAGTCTTAAAAGATGATACTGTTATAGTGCTGCACTCAGTATGCCAGCAAAATTGGAAAACTCAGCTGTGGCCACAGGACTGGAGAAGGTCAGTTTTCATTCCAGTCACAAAGAAGGATGATGCCAAAGAATGTTCAAGCTACCAAACAATTGCACTCATTTCACATGCTAGCAAGGTCATATGCAAAATCCTCCAAGGGCTTCAACCAAGAACTCCCAGATGTTCAAGCTAGATTTAGAAAAGGCAGAGGAACCTAGATCAAACTGCCAACATCCACTGGATCATAGAAAAAGCATGAGAATTCCAGAAAAACATCTGCTTCATTGACTACACTAAAGCCTTTGACTGTGTGGATCACAACAACCCGCTGAAAATTCTGAAAGTTATGGGTATACCATAACACCTTACCTGTCTCTTGAGAAGCCTGTATGCAGGTCGAGAAACAACAGAACCAGACATGAAACAACGGTCTGCTTCAAAATTGGGAAAGGAACACATTAAGACTGTATACTGTCACCCTGCTTATTTAACATATATGCAGAGTAATCATACAAAATGCTGGGCTAGATGAAGCACAGCCAGAATCAAGATTGCCAGGAGAAGTATCAATAAACTCAGATATGCAGATGAAATCACCCTTAAAACAGAAAGATTCCATACATGACTACTGGAAAAACCATAACTTTTACTAGATGGACCTTTGTTGGCAAAGTAATATCTCTGCTTTTTAATATGCTGTCTAGGTTGGTCATAACTTTTCTTCCAAGGAGCAAGTGTCTTTTAATTTCATGGCTACAGTCACCATCTGCAGTGATTGTGGAGCCCCCAAAATAAAGTCTCTCACTATGTCCACTGTTTCCCCATCTATTTCCCATGAAGTGATGGAACTATATGCCATGATCTTCGTTTTCTGAATGTTGAGTTTTAAGCCAACTTTTTCACTCTCCTCTTTTACTTTTGTCAAGAGGCTCTTTCATTCGTCTTCACTTTCTGCCATAAGGGTGGTGTCATCTGCATATCTGAGGTTATTGACATTTCTCCTGGCAATCTTGATTCCAGCTTGTGCCTCATCCAGCCCAGCGTTTCTCAAGATGTACTCTACATATAAGTTATATAAGCAGGGTGACAATACACAGACTTGATGTGCTCCTTTCCCTGTTTGGAACCAGTCTGTTGCTCCATGTCCAGTTCTAACTGTTGCTTCCTGACCTGCATCCAGATTTCTCTAGAGGCAGGTCAGGTGGTCTGGTATTCCCATCTCTTGAAGAATTTTCCACAATTTGTTGTGTTCCATATGGACAAGGTTTTGGCATAGTCAATAAAGCAGAAGTAGATGTTTCTCTGGAAATCTCTTATCTTTTCAATGATCAAGCTAGTCATTTCTAAAAGAAATCAGTCCTGAATATTCACTGGAAGGACTGATGCTGAAGCTCCAATACTTTGGCCACCTGATGTGAAGAGCTGACTCATTGCAAAAGACCCTGATACTGGGAAAGATTGAAGGCAGGAGGAAAGGGGGATGACAAAGGACAAGATGGTTGGATGGCATCACTAAGTTTGAGCAAGCTCCAGGAGATGGTGAAGGACAGGAAAGCCCAGCGTGCTGCAGTCCATGAGGTCAAAAAAAGTCAGACATGACTGAGCCCACTAACAACAACATTTACAGTAGCCAATTATACCAGCAACCTAAATGTCCATTGACAGAGGAATGGATAAAGAAGATGTGGTACCTGTTTACAATGAAGTATTCAGTTCAGTTCAGTTTAGTCACTCAGTCGTGTCCGACTCTTTGCGACCCCATGAATCACAGCACGCCAGGCCTCCCAGTCCATCACCATCTCCCGGAGTTCACTCAGACTCACGTCCATCGAGTCCGTGATGCCATCCAGCCATCTTATCCTCGGTCGTCCCCTTCTCCTCCTGCCCCCAATCCCTCCCAGCATCAGAGTCTTTTCCAATGAGTCAACTCTTCGCATGAGGTGGCCAAAGTACTGGAGTTTCAGCTTTAGCATCATTCCCTCCAAAGAAATCCCAGGGCTGATCTCCTTCAGAATGGACTGGTTGGATCTCCTTGCAGTCCAAGGGACTCTCAAGAGTCTTCTCCAACACCAGTGTTCAAAAGCATCAATTCTTCAGCACTCAGCTTTCTTCACAGTCCAACTCTCACATCCATACATGACCCCAGGAAAAACCATAGCCTTGACTATATGGACCTTAGTCAGCAAAGTAATGTCTCTGCTTTTGAATATACTATCTAGGTCGGTCATAACTTTTCTTCCAAGGAGTAAGTGTCTTTTAATTTCATGGCTGCAATCACCATCTGCAGTGATTTTGGAGCCCCCAAAAATAAAGTCTGACACTGTTTCCACTGTTTCCCCATCTATTTGCCATGAAGTTATGGGACCAGATACCATGATCTTCGTTTTCTGAATGTTGAGCTTTAAGCCAACTTTTTCATTGTCCTCTTTCACTTTCATCAAAGAGGCTTTTTAGCTCCTCTTCACTTTCTGCCATAAGGGTGGTGTCATCTGCATATGTAACGAAGTATTACTTAGCCATAAAAGAGAATAAAATAACATCATCTGCAACAAGATGGATGGACCTAGAGATTATCATACTAAGTGAAGTAAATCAGACAGAGAAAGACGTATCATATGATATCACGCATAAGTGAGTGAAGTGAAGTCGCTTAGTCGTGTCCGACTCTCTGCGACCCCATGGACTGTAGCCTACCAGGCTCTTCTGTCCATGGGATTTTCCAGGCAATAGTACTGGAGTGGATTGCCATTTCCTTCCCCAGGGGATCTTCCCAACCCAGGGAGCAAACTCGGGTCTCCCGCATTGTAGACAGACGCTTTACCGTCTGAGCCACCAGGGAAGTCCTATATCACGCATATGTGAAATCTAATTTTTTTAAATGATACAAGTGAACTTATTTACAACACAAAAACAGACTCACAGATTTCAGAAACAAACTTATGGTTACCAAAGGGGAAGGTAGGATAAATTAGACAGTCTAGGATTAACATGTACACATTATTATATATAAAATAGATAACCAACAAGGCCCTACTTACAGTACCCATATGCTGGCCCTACTCAGTATGCTGCAATAACCTACATGAGTAAAAAAATCTGAAAAAGAGTGAATATATATATATACATAAAATATATATATACATAACTAAGTCACTTTGCTGTACATGTGAAACTAACACAACGTTGTAAATCTACTATGCTCCAATAATTTTTTTTTTAAGTTTCAGGATAAGGAATATTACCAGATGAAAGTGTGTCACCTCATTAATGACAGAAGAATAAATGAAGAGGATATAAGATCCCTAAATATGTTTGCACCTAATAAGACATACTAAAAATCCATAAAACAAAAACTGAAAGAAAAATAGACAAAAGTACAAGTAGAGTTCAAGATTTCAACATGCAGATTTCAACTTTTTTGTCTCAGTAATGGATCAGTCAGTTCAGTTGCTCAGTCGTGTCCAACTCTTTGCAACCCCATGAATCACAGCATGCCAGGCCTCCCTGTCCATCACCAGCTCCTGGAGTTTACCCAAACTCATGTCCATCGAGTCAGTGATGCCATCCAGCCATCTCATCCTCTGTTGTCCCCTTCTCCTCCTGCCCCCCATCCCTCCCAACATCAGGGTCTTTTCCAATGAGTCAACTCTTCGCATGAGGTGGCCAAAGTATTGGATTTTCAACTTCAGCATCAGTCCTTCCAATGAACACCCACGACTGATCTCCTTAAATGATACAAAAAATAGACAAAAATTTCCATAAGAATGTAGAAGATACTCTCAACCAACTTGATCTCTTAATAATCGAAATTTCTAGACAAGAACAATCAAAACTACACCTTTTTCAAGTTCACTGTGAATACTGACCAGGATAGAATATATTTTGGTCCATAAGGAAAATCTGTATAAATTTAAAGGGATCAAAATTATACATATAGCTGTCTGGCCACAATAAAGTTGTTAGAAGTTAATGAGTATGTTAAGTTTAATAAAATGATGTATTTACATTATACATATATATATATATATATATATACTATATACATTTAGGAATTTTAAAAAATATATGAAATGAGTCGCCAGTCCAGGTTCGATGCATGATACTGGATGCTTGGGGCTGGTGCACTGAGACGACCCAGAGGGATGGTACGGGGAGGGAGGAGGGAGGAGGGTTCAGTATGGGGAACACATGTATACCTGTGGCGGATTCATGTTGACGTATGGCAAAACCAATACAATATTATAAAGTAATTAACCTCCAATTAAAATAAATAAGTTTATATTTAAAAAATTAAAAAACATATATTCTACTAAATAATCCTCAAGTCAAAAAAGGGTATCACAATAAAAATTATATTTTACAGTGTATCAAAATGAAAACATCAACTCTTCTGGCTCACATCAAAAAAGTACTTAGAGTGAAATTCACAATGTTAGGTGTTTTTATTAGAAAACAAAAAATGTGCCTAATGAATTATCTTAGTTTTTACTTAAACTAAAAAATCTAGAGAAAATTAAACACAAACCAAGTAGAAGAAAATAAGTAATAAAAATAAGTCAATAAAATATAAAGCAGAAGAATAAAGGGAAAAGTTAATGAAAGCAAAAGTAGTTTCTTTAAAAATATCAATAAAATTGATAAATATCTAGCCACTTATTAAGGAACAAAAGGACATAAATTAGCCATACATGGAAAAATTAGGGAGTATTAGTTATATTTCCTTTTTGAAAACTAATATTAAAGGAATATTATGAACATCTCTATGCCTGTAAACTTGAAAACTTGAAAGACACAAATTAGAAGTTCACTGAAGAATAAACAGTAAAATAGAAAACTATATGTATAAAAAATCAAATTCTTATTCAAAAGCCTTCATACAGAGCAAAACCAAAATCTGAGATAACACAATAATGAAAAGAGAATATCTGGCATAGTTTTTGTTCTTTAGTTATCACAACCTAACCTACCTTAATCTTACTGAGATAATAGCAATAATATACTAGACTGTAGAGATCTCTGGCCTCTGGAACATTAAAGGGTAGCAAGACAGAACTCTAACCTGAGAAAGCTGATTAGCCTCTGGTTGGATGTCACAGTTTAGCAAAATGAGAACAAATTATCATGCTTAAAGGTGGTCAGTTTCAGGAACTCTCACCAGATTTATATACATTCTGTGTGCTGAGTCACTCACTCGTGTTCAACTCTTTGCAGCCTCATGGACTGTAGCCCCCTGGGCTGTTCTGTCCATGGGGATTCTCCAGGCCAGAATATTGGAATAGGTTGCCATGCCCTCCTCCAGGAGATCCTCCCAACCCAAGGACTGAACCCAGGTCTCTAGCATTGCAGGCTGATTCTTTACCATCTGAGCTACCAGGGAAGCCCAAGAATAACGGAATGGGGAGCCTATCCCTTCTCCAGGGGAGCTTCCTGACTCAGGAATTGAACTGGGGTCTCCTGCATTGCAGGCTGATTCTTTACCAGCTGAGCTACCCAGGAAGCTTTGCAAGTATGAGCTCCATACATATTGTACATGAATCTGGCTGGGGTCTTAGTCAGAGGTTGGCTTTCTGAAACCCCTCATTTCTGATTTTGAGAGATTCTGTTTCCCATTTTAAGCTGAATTTGTCAGGGATAAAAATCACTAGTAAAATTGTAGAGTGGGCCTGTTTGCTGCTTGTGAGCTTAACTGCTCCAGGAGTCACCCCAAAGTCATTTCAGCTTGTCGTACGTGTCTCAGATTACACCTCCGGCAATCTAAGACCATCATGGCTGCTTAGGTGGCTGAATGACCAGTTCTTAAATGCCACCCTCAGATGAGCAGTATTTTAATTAATGAGTGGGTTTCCCTATGGGACCACTGCATGGTAAGATCCTGCATGCCACAAAATTTTTAATTGATGAATTAGTTGATCATTAAACACACACACACACACACACACACACAGCCTTCGTAGTCTTCTAAACGGTTCTTATAGATCATCATCTCCCAAAATGGGCCAAGCATTTATCCCTGGAGAAGCCAAGCTACCCCTAAGTTCTAACTGGATGGCGGGGACCTGGGACAGGACCGCCACTTGAAGGCAGGTCTCTGGAAACAGTACTGCTCCCCCCACCAGACCTGTTGCCCCCTCCCCTGTTTACAGCCTTGCCAAGGACCACCCCTGGCCAGCCCTATCAGTGATCCTTAGACTTTCTCAATCTCCCTAATTTTGTGCTTCCTCGAAGTTTTCTTGCATCACCTTTCCACACATAATTTGTGCTTATATACAGTTAAGTACTTATATATACATATATAGTGTGTGTGTGTGTGTGTGTGTGTGCGTATATATATATATATATGAAGAAGGAAATGGCAACCCACTCCAGTGTTCTTGCCTGGAGAATCCCAGGGACAGGGGAGCCTGGTGGGCTGCCGTTTATGGGGTCGCACAGTCGGACAGGACTGAAGTGACTTAGTAGCAGCAGCAGCAGCATAGTTAAGTATAATACTTATTTATTTATTTGTGGAAATGTCAAGGAGTCCAGTCAATCAAGTCCAAGTCTATTGGTAAGGGGCTGTGGTCTATTTACTCTAGTCCTCTGTTGAGAGCATTTCTTCCTTGAAGGTAAATGAAACACAGACAAATCCTACCTACACACTCTCTTTTCCTGACTTCTGTGTAAACACATTCTTTGTTCAAATGTTACTATCACCAAAAAAAACGGCAGTTTCCTTTTACTGTCAAAATGGACTATGCTTTTCCCATCCTTTTTTCAACTTGGAATTATGAAGACATTTAAAGTAATTTCTGCAGAGAATTCATATCATCCATTCCAGTTTTTATAGACTAATGCTTTATTGTTCCGTCATTCAATAAATATTTATTGAGCACCTACTATGTATCAAGCATGACTCTAGGTGATGGGAACAGAGTGAATAGGCTGAAATTCCCACTAAGAAAACTTATATTCTAATGAGAGAGACAGATAAGAAACAAGCATGTAAATTCAGTACTGGAGAGTGCTATAAAGCACTTTAGTAATTAATCTTTCACCATCACAAATATTTTATTTGCATTGGACTTTGGGTTTTTTTTATTTTTTACTACAATCCTATAATAGAAATGAAAGATACATTTATAAACTTTAGGAATATTAACATACTCAAGAAAAACAGTGGATGTTACTTGTACTTTAAAATAGCCAATTGTGCTATAAAAATTGATCCACTGTCTAACATTTGTTGGGGATGCAATACATTTAAAAATACCAAACAGTAAGCTTATCTTTTTCTTCAAAATGTATGTGAGCTAAAAAAGCATTCTATAAATAGAGTAATAATTAACACACTGCACATATTTAAATTCAGAACACTTACAGAAGTGCTTTCACAGCTCCAAAGCTATTCCTGTGGATGAAACACCTAAGGAAGATGTGGTTGAGTGTGGCCATATTGCTTCTTATTCCTAGTTTTACTGTGCTATAGACAAATTCAAATGGAGTTTAGAAATAGCAAAGCTGCTATGCCATGCTGATTTCTCCAGGAAACAAGATTCATGTCAATCAAGCATGCCTTTTAGGACAGGCAGTATCTGGATGATAAGAAATCATATCACTAAAATATCGGCTAGAAAGTGATAGGTTAGTAAGTAGTCCTATATCAAATGGCAAACTATATCTTTCTTTAAGTTGAAGTATAGTTGACTTACAATATTGTGTTAGATTCAGGCATATAGCAAAATGATTCAGTTACACGTATATGTGTGTGGGTGTGTGTGGGTGTGTGTATTGTTTTTTTCCAATTTTTTCCATTATAGTCTATTGTAAGATATTGAATATATATAGTTCCCTGTGCTACACAGTAAATTCTTGTTGTTGGTGAAACTATATCTTAAACCACAAAGAAATATAAAGGATGGATCACTATGCATCCTAAGGGACCTCTTAAATGACTGCTAGATTGTTATTGTATTCGCTAAACATCTTGCAAGGTGTAACTTCCGACTTCTCTGAAACAAAACTATTGAGCAACTGATAAGCTGTCAGGCATGCATTACAAAGCAGGAGAATGAAAGGAGAAAATGTTTCACTTTTTCAAGAAAGAGAAAATGTTAGGATAGCCCAGATCTGATGGAGAGTGTCTAAATCTGAATGTACCTTTCAATTACAGCTCTGATTCTATGTCCCCTCAAAGCACAGGGAATCTGGTAATTTTTATTTCTTTTCCCTCACACTTTTTTAAAAATGACAGAACAAAGAGTTAACATGAGCTAACTCAGGGAAAATAGTAACATGTCTAAGGAGAAAAGATAATCTTCTCAGGAAGTTAGAGGAAGAGCCAGCAGAGAAAAGAGTGAATGATGCCAAATTAAGATGGAGCGTCAGCTATAAATAAAAGCATCCATTATTCCAGGGTTTGACAGATGTTTTCTGTAAAGGACCAGTAGTAAATATTTTAGGCTTTGCAGGCCATATGGTCTCGGTTGCAACTAATCAACTAACATTATAGTGTGAGAGCAGACATAGGCAATACCCAAATGTTCCAATAAAACTTTATTTATAGATGCTAAATTTGAATTTCATATAATTTTCCTGTGTAATAAAATATGATTTTTCTTTTATTTTTTCCCAAACATCTAGAAATGCAAAAATCATTCTTAGCTGACAGGCTATATAATATGCTGCAGGCCAAATGTGGCCCATAGTTTTCTAATCCCTATAATAGCCTAGGAACATACAAGACTAAGGGCTGCATAAAAATTTCATTTTATGTTACTGCAGACTAAATGTTTTAAATTGATAATGTGCATGATACTTAATGCAGAGTTTTAAAATACATGACCAGGAAAATAAAGTTATATTTCTTATTTTGGCCAGGTCTGTTTATTGTGTATATCCAAATTCCTTCATTCCCTTATGATACTGAATCCAAAATGAAAGAGCAGTACCTAACTAATAAACTAACTCCTTGAGAGCCAAAGCTGAAAATCTGGGTCCCAGAGGGAAAATCTTCAACTTACTGACAAAATATGTGTGAGACAAAGTGAGAGAGAGGGAGGCGGGGTGAGAAAATAGTCATTGCAGTTGTATTTTGACTGTACTTGACATATAACCACATCCTCAAAAGACTGAAAGAATCTTCAAGTCCTCATAATAGTGGATTCCTACAAATTCCCATAAGTGTATTCACTTTGGATTTCCTCATTTTCTATCCCTAAACACTTACTGTTTCTACAGTCCTCCACTCTACCAACTGAGTTATCAAAGGAGCTTAATCATTGACTTCTAAAAACCACAGTACTAAAAAAGGAGATCTTTATTTCCAGGGGTGATTCTTGTCCGATCAGGAGTAACCTGAGGACCTGAGTCAGAGCTTCATGCTTTCTATGCTCTGAATCCATCCAGTGATGAGGGCTGTTGGAGGATCACATTGAAGCAGACTTGCTAGAAATCTTAACAGCTTTCTACTAGGAAGAGACTGGCTAAGATGATACAGAGGGTAATAACATGTCTAGAAGTGTCACTATGCTACAGAGTAAGCAATAGCAAAATAAAGCAGGACCCTCATCTTCAAGAAACACTGATAACATGCTGCAAGGCTCAGAACTGTCTGCACATTTATTTATTTCCATCAAGTGTTTCTTTTTGTACAGTCTTCATGTTGAATTCAATGGTTTTCAAAACTTTGTTTTTATAGTGGCAGATTAAGAATTCAGCACAAAAATCTCAAGTTAGAACTATCAGTCCAAAGTGGGTCTCCCCTGGTTGACTGTGGGTGACTCCATTGCTTGGTGTTCTCTCATCTAATTCACTGGCTCTTGAGAATTCTTGGCATGTCATTCCACAATTACTGGTCTTTACTATTTTTACTTTTGCTTTGCAAAGGTAGAGTTTTTCTCCAGCCATATATAGAAATGGCAACTTATTAAAAATCTTCTTGCTCAAAATAAAATTTAACACACATCTGTTAATAAAGTTTATGATAAATTCCAAACAGGATTCCTTTACCCTTTCCCAGAACGAGTAAGGATCTTCAGTATTGCTCATTGTAGATTACTAAATGGTTTATTTCCCCTTCTGTTGCCACTGTAAATAAATTTTTCTTTGACTTCAATACATATATTTGAATACAATACAATTTTGAAAATATCCATATAGTGTCTCCTTCATGTACAGCACTCACAGATATTGTTATGGAAGGTAGAAGCTTCGTGGGCAGGGTCGGTGGGGGGAGATGGAGGGGAGAGAGAGAAGTTGAGCTCTTGCTAACAGGAAACATCTCAGTGATTCAGTTGGAAAGATTTCTAGAGAAGGCAGTGAAACCCGGATAGAAAAGCAACCTCCAACTGTGAACAGTCATGGGAAATTGGAAGATAGAAGGACATGCATAATTTTGCCTGGCTGACAAATTAGCATTCATTCCAGTCTATGAATACATGGCTTTGGACTACCCACAATTAAAGTGCCAGCTTAGCTTTTAATTCAAGGGGCAGTATAAAGATCAAAAGAAAAAAATAACAGTTTCTAAAGACTTTTATTTAGACTACTGAAAACATCTTGAATTACATTGAAAGAATGGCTCATTTACTTTCAACTACTTTTGCCACTTGTTTCCATAGACCAAGAGAAATGCAACATGCAGATTGCTCGGGACATTTTGGGGGACTCCAAGAATTATCAGAGCCTGATGCTGCTACTGAATATTTGGTCTCAACTTTTAAAACTTTAATTAGGACTCCAATTACAATTTTGCCTGATCCATGTTAAATATCAATGAATTACTTATTAAAAAACAAACTTTGAGTTTAAGAAAAGTTGCAAAAATGTAATTTAGTAGCTCTTAATATAAACAGGCTTTATAAAATTAGATAACTAGTGCTGTATAGGTTTAAAAATGCAAGAGGGCACATCTGGAGATGAAGTTATATGTTAATTTGTTAGCTGATCTCAAGCTGTTTCCTCAAGTATGTAAGGATTTAATTTAGTGTAGATTATTTGGACTTCTTTTCAGGCTTTGTTTTCTCAACCTGGGAGGTCAGTCCTGGAGGGGATGAACAATAGTAGTCAGTTAGGAAATCATCATGTTTTTTTAAAAAATAGGAAACTTCTGAGGTTGTATTTTTAATTCCAAATAAAGGAGAGTATGTTCCTGCATCTGTGTGAGTGTGTGGTGTATAAAATGGAAGCTCACATTTCTAGGGTAGATTTTTCTCCTAAAATCATACAATAGAATCTCTGGATAATAGATATAGGGGTATAAAAAGGAAGATTATTTACTGAAAGTTTCTTAAATAAAATCTAGTTTCCATTTTTAACTAGTTCAACTTATTAAATATATATATATTTGTGCATATATGTGAATAGATATTTATAGATATATATATATATATTTACACTGACTGTATGCCATCTCTGCACCTTTCTAAACTCAGTTCCATGTGAAGTTTACTGAGAGTGCATGGGTTCCTCACGTAGCCTGTGGTACAATAAAGTGTGGCAGATAATGAGCTAAAAACATATTTGGCTGTGATTATGAAAGGTCAGAGCATGCTTGCTGCTGGGTCACTAAGTGGAATTCATTCAAAAATAAAAGCAGAGTCTTTATGTTACTAAACACAAACAGATGAAAAGTGAAAAATCAAGCCAATCCACAAACTGATCTAAGTGTTTTACAGTCACAGTGTTGCTTATCCAAAATTCACAGCACACAACATAGGAAGAAGCACTTCAAACAAAAATTTTCATGATCATCTAGGTTTCTAAATGCTTCAGAGGAAAAAATGCACACATTTTATTATAAGAATCAGTTTATTAGTAACCAAAGAATAATGTTTAGAGGGGAGATGGACAGAGACTAAACTCTAAATCATGGGTTTTCTTTCAGCAGTGTAATTTATTTTCAGTGAAGAATTGGTGATTTCAACCTCTTTTCCAGATAGTCCTTATTTATTCCTCCCTAACCTCCACCAGATGGAGAAGGAAATGGTAACCCACTCCAATATTCTTGCCTAGAAAATCCCATGGACAGAGGAGCCTAGTGGGCTACAATCCATGGAGTCACAAAAGAATCAAGTATGACTTAGTGACTGAACAACAACCTCCACCAGAAGTATACAGATCTAGTATACAGAAGAAGAGTTATCAGGAGGAATTGTTGTACTGGTGTGAAAGAAAACATTTTTATCATTAATTTCTCACTTTTAACCCACCAAATATAATTATGTAATAAGTAAATACAGGTTAAAGGCTATGTCAAAGTGCCATTTGGTGTTATGAGAGAACAAGGATAAGGGTTAAGGAACATCTTCATTTAAAGGAGCCTGCATTCTAGGGGTCAACCTTCCCAGCAATGGACTACATCCACTGCTATGAACTGACAGAGTTATACAGGGGCTTGGAGATGCCAAGTTTCTCTGCACTGGGGCATCCAAGTAAACACTGCAGAAGACAAGACCTATGGTCAATAACATCCAGTTGTAAGCAGTCTAACTTTGATTCCCTTGGAGATCATCCTATGCTGGGCGGCACGTCCTATGGTCCAGTGACCTGCTAAATAATACTGAAGAAGTTCTCTACCAACAAAACTTTGATTCTGAAGCCAGCAAGATGAATGGATAAGAAAGCTGTGGTACATATACACAATGGAGTATTACTCAGCCTTTAAAAAGAATACATTTGAATCAGTTCTAATGAGGAAGATGAAACTGGAGCCGATTATACAGAGTGAAGTAAGCCAGAAAGAAAAACACCAATACGGTATACTAATGCATATATATGCAATTTAGAAAGATGGTAATGATAACCCTGTATGCCAGACAGCAAAAGAGACACAGAGGTATAGAACAGTCTTTTGGACTCTGTGGGAGAGGGAGAGGGTGGGATGATTTGGGAGAATGGCATTGAAACATGTATAATATCATAAAAGAAATGAATTGCCAGTCCAGGTTCGATGCAGGATACAGGATGCTTGGGGCTGGTGCACTGGGATGACCCAGAGGGATGGTACGGGGAGGGAAGTGGAAGGGGGACAGGTCAGGATGGGGAACACGTGTATACCTGTGGTGGATTCATGCTGATGTATGGCAAAACCAGTACAATATTGTAAAGTAATTAACCTCCAATTAAAATAAATTTAAAAAAAAAGAAAAAGACCTTTTCTGGTGATGAGAACTTCTAGGGTTTACTCCCTTAACAACATTCATATACAACATAAAGCAGTGTTAATTATTTATCATGAGCAATATTATATCCCTAGTACTTATCTTATAACTGGAAGTTTGTACCTTTTGACTGCCGGGGATCCTGGACTGGTGCTTACCCACTAGTGGGTAAGGCTGGTCCAGGGCTAGCATAACCCGTTGGTAAGTGAAGCCAGATCCAGGATCTCTGGGGTTCCTAGGAATAGACTGGTGTACTGATGTACAAGAGTGGGTCCTGGGCTCTTTTTTTTAGATTATTTAACTGAAAGCTAAAGTCATTGGTTTGAGGCCTTTTACCTTGTTTGAGATGTGTATAATTAATATAAAATATTTTAAAATTTCTAAGCAGTGCCTAAGCTGCATTCTACAAATTTTGATATGCTGTACTTTTAATTCAATTTGACACACTTTGTAATTTCTTTGGTGATTTCTTCATTGACCCATGTGTTATTTAGAGGGAAGTAATTTAGTTTTTTTTAACATTTATCAATTTTTTTTCAGATATCACTCTGTTGTTGATTACTAATCTAATTCTGTTCTATTCAGAGAACATATTTAAATTATTTAAAATTTATTTAGACCTATATTATGGCCCAGAAAATAATCTATCTTCATAAATATTCTATTTTCACTTGAAAAGATTTCTTGCTGCTTTACAGTGGGATGTCCTATAAATGTCAATTATGTCAAGTTGTTTACATCGTTGTTCAAATCTTTGTATCCCCCTATTGACTTTTTGTCTACTTGTCCCATCAAATATTGAAAGAGAAGCATTGAAATATCAGGTTGCAATTGTGAGCTTATTTTTAGTTCTATCAGGTTTTGCTTCATATATTTTAAAACTTTGCTATCATGTGGACAAATATTTGTTATGAATCTTTTATGAATTAACCCTTTTATTATCAAAAAATGACTCTCTTAATCCCACATAATAGTCTTTGCCCTAAAATCGATATTTTTCATTAGAATATAGCCATTCTAACTTTCTATTGATTTATGTAAAATTAGAATTTCATTTTCTAGACTTTTCTAACCATATTTGTATATTTTATTTAAATATATATTTTACTACAGCATGATTTCAGCTTTTAAAAAATCCAATATGATAATATTTGCCTTTTAATTGGTGTGTTTAGAACATATATAACAGTTAACCTTCAAGTACATTGTATTTCATATATATCATAGGCCTTTACAAAATAGTTCTTCCTTTACCCTTCCCTCAGCCTTTGTTCCTTTATTTTCATATATTTTACTGTTATATACATTATTAATTCTATTTTGTAGTGAATATATCGGGGTCTCACATTTCTCATATGAAAAGATTTTTAACTAAAAATTCAGTGAGTACCATAAAGAAAGTGAAAAGGCAAGCCAGAAACTGGGAGACAGCACCGTCAACAATGTACCCAGCAAATGACTTACATCCAGAATATGTGTACAACTCATGCAATTCAATAATAAGTAAACCAAGAGTTCAATAGAAATGAGCACAGCATTTGAACTGAAGCTTGAGCAATGAAGAACTATGAGTGCCAAATAAATATAAGAAAAGTTTATCAATACTGTGGAGGAAATGCAAATTAAAACCACAAAGATATTATGAATCTATTAGAATAATTAAAATTTTAAAGATCTACGATACCAAATATTCCATAGGAAGTAAAAGAATTTGAACTCTCATACACTGCTTGTAGAAGTATAAAATGTTAAAAATCCAATTGAGTTTAAGCACACACCTACCATATGTTTGGATGGCATCCGGTCCCATCACTTCATGGCAAATAGATGGGAAAACAATGGAAACAGTGAAATACCTTATTTGGGGGGGTTCCAAAATCACTGCAGATGGTGACGGTAGCCATGAAATTAAAAGATGCTTGCTCCTTGGAAGAAAGCTATGACAAACCTAGACAGCATATTAAAAAGCAGAGATAGTACTTTGCCAACAAAGGTCCATCTGGTCAAAGCTGTGGTTTTTCCAGTAGTCATGTATGCATGTGAGAGCTGGACCGTAAAGAAAGCTGAGCACTGAAGGACTGATGGTTTTGAACTGTTGAAGATGACTCTTGAGAGTCCCTTGGACTGCAAGGAGATCAATCAATCCTAAAGGAAATCAATCCTGAAGGTTCATTGGAAGGACTGATGCTGAAGCTGAAGTTCCAGTCCTTTGGCTACCTGACACAAAGAACTGACTCACTGGGAAAGACCCTGATGCTGGGAAAGATTGAAGGTAGGAGGAGAAGGGGATGACACAGGATGAGATGGTTGGATGGCATCACTGACTCAATGGACATGAGTTTGAGCAAGCTCTGGGAGTTGGCGATGGACAGGGAAGCCTGGAGTGCTGCAATCCATGGGGTCTCAAAGAGTCAGACATGACTGAGTGACTGAATTGGCTGACTGACCATATGATTTAGCCATTTCTCCATGACTATGCTTAGTGAAAGAATATTATTTCATATATAAAATTCTAGGAAATGCAAACTAATCTATAGTGACAGAAAAGAAATCAGTGGTAATCTGAGGGTGTAGCTGAAGGAGAGGGTTGGAATATAAAGGTATATGAACAAGGTTTGTATGTGACTGATATGTTCATTTTCTTGATAGATGTGTTGTTGCTTCTTGACCTGCATACAGGTTTCTCAGGTAAGGTGGTCTGGTGTTCTCATATCTTTAATAATTGTCCACAGTTTGCTGTAATCCACACAGTCAAAGGCTTTAGCATAGTCAGTGAAGCAAAAGTAGATGTTTTTCTGGAATTTTCTTGCTTTCTCTATGATCCAACAGATGTTGGCAATTTGATCTCTGGTTCCTATGCCTTTTCTAAACCCAGTTTGTACATCTGGGAATTCTTGGTTCATGTCCTGTTGAAACCTAGCTTGAAGGATTTTGAGCATTACCTTGTGTCCAGCTCTTTGCAACCCCATGAACTGTAGCCCATCAGACTCCTCTGTCCATGGGATTTTCCAGGCAAGAATACTAAAAAGAATTGCTATTCTCTTCTCCAGGGGATCTTCCTGACCCAGGTATCAAACCCAGATCTCCTGCATAGCAGGCAGACTCTACTGTCTGAACCACCAGGGAAGCCCCACTACTTTGCTAGCATGAAATAAATGCAATTGTCTAGTAGTTTGAACATTTTTGGCATTGCCTTTCTTTGGGATTAGAATGAAGATTGACCTTTTCCAGTGCTTTGGTCATTGCTGAGTTTTCCAAATTTTCTAGCATGGTCTCAAACATTATCTAGAGAGGCATGCGCCACCCATCGCCACCCATATTTCATTTTGAAATATTATTGTATTATATTGTTGAGCCATTATTTTATATATATATATATAACCCTTCTAGGACCATTGGAAAACCAAGGCATCAGCTCTCTCTCATTTCTCAGGCCCCAGGTTGACTTGTGTCCTTAGTCACTAAGTTGTTTCTGACTCTGCAAACCATGAACAGTAGCCTGAGAGGCTCTTCTGTCCATGGGGTTTTCCATGCAAGCTGGCTGGAGCAGGTTGCCATTTCCTACTCCAGGGGATTGTCCTGACAGAGGGATTGAACCCATGTCTCTTGTATCTCCTGCACTGTAGGTGGATTCTTTGCCATTGTGCTACCTGGAAGCCTAGGTAAAAATATGAATTTGAAAATATTTCTATTATATTTCTTTCAAGACATTTAACAGCTTAGACCTTTTGGTTTCAGTTTCTTTGCCAATGATCTTAATTATGGGATTTAATTTTGCAATTATCAGAAGTGCTCTAGCTCATTTACAGTGCTATAACACTCTTGCATTCCTATATACTAACAATGAAAGAACAGAAAGAAAAATTAGGGAAACAGTCCTATTTACCATTTCAACAAAAAGAATAAAATACCTAGGATTAAATCTACCTAAGAAGGCAAAAGATCTATTCTCAAAAAACTATAAAATCATGATGAAAGAAATCAAAGATGACACAAATGCTGAAGAGATATATCATGTTCTTGGATTGGAAAAATCAATATATTGAAAATGACTGTACTACCCAAAGCAATCAGATTTAGTACATTCCCTATCAAATTGCCTATGGCATTTCTCACAAAATTAGAGCAAAAAATTTTACAATTTGTATGGAGATACACAAGGCCCAGAATAGCCAAAGCAATCTTAAGAAAGAAAAATGGAGCTGGAGGAATCAGGCACCCCAACTTCAGACTATACTACAAAGCTACAGTTATCAAGATAGTATGGTACTGGCACAAAAACAGAAACATACATGAATGCTACAGGACAGAAAGCCCAGAGATAAACCCAGGCATCTACGGTCACCTAATCTATGACAAAGGGGGCAAGAATATAAAATGGAGAAAAGGCAGTCTGTTCAATAAGTGGTGATGGGAAGACTGAACAGCTACATGTAAAAAAATAAAATTCGAACATTCCCTAACACCATGCCCCAAAATTTACTCAAAATGGATGAAAGACCTAAATGTATGGTCAGACACTATAAAGCTTTTAGAGGATAACATGGGAAAAACCCTTGCTGACATAAATCACAGTAAGATCTTTTTAGACCCACTTCTTAGAGTATTGAAAAATAAAAGCAAAAATAAATGGGACCTAATTAAACTTAAAAGCTTCTTCATAGCAAAGGAAACCATATACAAGATGAAAAGACAACTCCCAGAATGGGAGAAAATTTGTAAAGAAGCAAGTGATAAGTGATTAATCTTCAAAACATACAAATAGCTCCTGCAGCTTAATATCAAAACAACAAACAACCCAATCAAAAACCTGGTGGAAGATCTAAAGAAACATTTCTCCAAAGAAAACACACGGATGGTCAAGAGGTGCATTAAAAGATGTGCAACATCACTAATTATTAGAGAAATGCAAATCAAAACTACAATGAGTTATCACCTCACACCAGTCAGAACGTCTGGTCATCTGGCCATCATCAAAAAATCTACAGACAATAAATGCTGGAGAGGGTAAGGAGAAAAAGGGAACCCACTTGCACTGTTGGTGAGAATGTAAATTGACACAGCCATTATGAAGAACAGTATGGAGACTCCTTAAAAATCTGAAAATAGGACTACCATACGTCCCAGCAATCCCACTACTGGGCACATTCCCTGAGAAAACCATAATTCAAAAAATCACATGCACCCCAATGTTCTTTGCAGTATTATTTATAATATCCAGGACATGGAACCAACTTAAATGTCCCTCAACAGATGAATGGATAAAGAAGATGTGGTACATATACACAATGGAATATTACTCAGACATTAAAAATTGGGTTGGTAATTCGTAGAGATGAGGGTGGATCTAGAATCAAACAGGTGAAGGAAAGTCTGAAAAACAAATATCATATATTAATATATGTATGTGGGATCTGAAAAAACAGGTTCAGATGAACCTATCGGACATGTAGAATGGAGACATATGTAGAGAATACACAGGTAGACACAACAGGGGAAGGTGAGGGTGGGATGAATTGGGAGATGAGGATTGACATATATACACCACCATGTGTAAAACAGATAGTGGGAAGCTGCTATGTAGCACAAGGAGCTCAGCTCAGTGCTCTGTGATGACCTGAATGGATGGGGTGAGAGTGGCAAGTAGGTCCAAGATGAAGGGGCTATATTTATACATATAACGGGGCTTCCCTGGTGGCTCAGACAGTAAAGAATCTGCCTGTAATGTAGGAGACCCATGTTTGATCCCTGGGTTGGGAAGATCCTCTGGAGTAAGAAATGGCAACCTACTCCACTATTCCTGCCTGGAGAATTCCATGGAAAGAGGAACCTGGTGGGCTACAGTCCTTGGGGTTGCAAAGAGTTGGACATGACTGGGTGACTGTATATTTATTTTACTTTTTTCATTGTGCAGCAGAAACTTCCAACCCTGTGGTGTATAGCCAGCCAGGCTCCTCTGTCCATGGAAATTTCCTGGCAAGAATACTAGAGTGGGTAGCCATTCCTTTCTCCAGGAGATCTTCTCAACCCAGGGATTGAACCCAGGTCTCCTGCATTGTAGGCAGATTCTTTACTGTCTTTGCCACTAGGGAAGCCCCCATCACAACATTGTAAAGCAGTTATAGTCCAATAAAAAATACAAGTGTTATACAGTATGTGACTTTTGCACTTATCAATATTATATTGTTACTTATAACATTTCCATACTGCTAATATTACACAAGGACAATTAATTTGGTTCCAGGATGCAAGCATTCACCTCTAATACAGATAAAAAGAAAAAAATCTTTAATATGAATGAGAAACTATAGTAATTTATACAAACAGTATCTCAGAACGTTGGTATTCCCATAGCTAAGTAATCAGAGCTTTCTCCCCAAATCAGATTTATTCTGCTCATTAACTCCAAACAATTTTAGAAATACTAGACTGTCCATTTATTCAACTAAGTAGATCATAATATTTCTTCATTTGACAGAAAAATTATCTCATACTTTAGGATTAGATTGAGAAAATAGGTGAAAAATACTCTAAAACTTTAAAAACTACTTAAAGTTTTCTCTTTTGTTTTTTAAAAATTTTATTCTATGACCACCATTAAATAGAAACTTCAAAAATTATAATTGTCAGGAATTGTCAGCTATATTGTAGTGGTTGCTTTAGGTAGTTTTAAATACATATATATATATATATGTATATATATACATATATATATATATATATAAAGTGTCCATAGTATTTAAATAATTTTTGATAAATGATACTTTGCAGTTGCATCTATACTTATTTCACTGTGCTTATTATTTTAATCCTAAAACTTACTGAACAACAATAAACTCCTGTCACTGTTAATTGTCTCATCTCATTTTCTAACTTAACATCACAACAATCCTCTCATAAAGGAATTATTATCCTGCTCATTTTGTACACAATGATATGTAGAGTCTAAGATCTCAAGCACTCAAGGAAAAAGAAGACAAGAAATAGAGCTTGGATTTTGAGTCACACTTTTGAGCCTCATTTTCTGAGTTGGGTGACTTTTACAATGCACTTTTCTTTCCTCATCAGCACAATAAGGTAATGATCATTTCTAACACAGTGTAAGAAAAGAGTATATAAGTTAATAACAGGCCCATGAAAGTATCTATTGCATGACGAGCATGCTTGCATGCTAAGTGCTTCAATCGTATCTGACTCTTTGCGACCCTATGGATTGTAGACGACCAGGCTCCTCTGTCCATGGGCTTCTCCAGGCAAGAATACTGGAGTGAGTTACTATGCCTTTCTCCAAAGGATCTTCCTGAATCAGGGATCGAACCCGTGTTTCCTGCAGCTCCTGCAGCACTGCAGGCGAATTCTTTACTCAGAGCCACTAGGAAAGCCCCTATTCCATAACAGATGCCCAATAAACATGAATTTCCTTTTACTTGCTGTTCAGTTCAGTTCAGACGCTCAGTCGTGTCAGACTCTGCAACCCCATGAATTGCAGCACGCCAGGCCTCCCTGTCCATCACCAACTCCCGGAGTTCACTCAAACTAACATCCATTGAGTCAGTGATGCCATCCAGCCATCTCATCCTCTGTCGTCCCCTTCTCCTCCTGCCCCCAATCCCTCCCAGCATCAGAGTCTTTTCCAATGAGTCAGCTCTTCACATGAGGTGGCCACAGTATTGGAGTTTCAGCTTTAGCATCAGTTCTTCCAAAGAACACCCAGGACTGATCTCCTTTAGGATGGACTGGTTCGATCTCCTTGCAGTCCAAGGGACTCTCAAGAGTCTTCTCCAACACCACAATTCAAAAGCATTAATTCTTCGGTGCTCAGCTTTCTTCACAGTCCAACTCTCACATCCATATATGACCACTGGAAAAACCATAGCCTTGACTAGACGGACCTTTGTTGGCAAAGTAAAGTAATGTTACTTGCTGTAGATAGCACAAATATAAATGCCAGATCTTGACTCAAATCCAGATTTTTTTTACTCCAAGACCAACTACTATATATTCCACACGGTTGACCCAGCCTCCTTTCACATATTTAGCTAAATCCAAATGCAGGCTACATTCAGCAAAGCCTATCAGGCCAAGGACAGGGTAGCCGTGATTTGTCATATGTTTGTATGATTAGAGTTCATCTGTGAGAAACTGTATACAAGCTGTGTCCCCATCCCTTGAAGTGAAAGTCTTTTGCTTTAGTCTTATAGGCCTCCCTTGAATCTCAAAATCCTGGCTCAAGGGTTAATAAATAGGAAATGTGAAGATGTAGATACAGAAAATACCTGTTGGCCAGGAAACTGGTAACAATTTAGACTATAAATCTGCCAGACAGCAGAACCACCAAACTCTCAGTTCCCTGAAAGATCTATAGATAAAGGCCTGACACACATTCCTAAGTTGTTTTTATAGGGAACAGATCCCCCACCAGAGGAAAACTGCTGACAAGAAAAGCACAGACCCTAGACCAGTTGAAACCAGAAAGCTGATGATGCTTGAAACTTCGCCTTGATACCATCCAATCCGAGAATGGTACACGAGCGGATCATGCACCCTGAAGCCCGCTCCCTCACACTGCCTTAAAAATTCCTTCCCTGAAAGCCACCAAGGAGTTTGGGTCTTTTGAGCACGAGATACCTGTTCTCCTTGCTTGGCGCCCTACAATAAATGTTACCTTTCTTCACCGCAACCTGATGTCAGTAGATTGGCTTTATTCTATATGGGAAGCAGACACAAATTTTGTTGGGTGACATGTGCAAGATACTATATATGAGAGAAAGCTGCCATGGCTTGACCTCTGGAACACAAGAAGCTGGTTGCATTTTACCTATTTTCCCATTTGTACTTCTTGGGGGTATATTGGCCTTTTTTGGAAATATAATCTCTCATAAATACAGTGCATGCACTCAGGGTGTTCAATGTCTAGACTGTGTTTATATGCACAACAAAGGGGAGATGCCCAATTTTAACAATGAAGGATGTTAAGCTTCTGGTGGCCAGTGTTTTTGTTTTGTTTTGGTTTTGATAGTTTCATTCTACAGAGAATTAGATTTCAGTGGAATGAAGTATCTTTTGAATATTTTCTCACAAGCGTGTGCTATAAAGTGAAAGTGAAGTCACTCAGTCATGTCCGACTCTTTGAAAACCCCATGGACTATAGCCTGCCAGGCTCCTCCATCCATGGGATTTTCCAGGCAAGGATACTGGAGTGGGTTGCCATTTCATTCTCCAGGGCATCTTCCCGACCCAGGGATTGAACCCAGGTCTCTCACACTTACGGCAGGCTCTTTACCATCTGAGCCACCAAAAGCATGCCCACTGTTTGGCAGACACTGTGCTAGACATTGGCAACACAGTGGACAACAATAAGACATGGTCTTGCCCCAGAGGATCTAGCAGTGTTAGTAGAGAAGACAAAAACAAATCCACTTTGACACATAATATGAGGCTGATGTACAGAGAGGATATGAAAGCCTACACTAGGGTATTCTGTCAGATGAGATAGGTCAAGAGAGGCCTCCAGAAGGGAATGAAGCTTGAATTGATATCTCAAGAATAACCAGGAAGAACCCAGTAGAAAAGAGGAAGGAAACACATTCTAATAGACTGAACAGAACATGCAAAGGAACTGTGGCATGAGGAACATGGTAAGTAAGGGGGACAGAAAAAGTTACAGAGTGGTAGAAAGGGAAGAATGGAGAAGATACTTGGTGGAAAATGAAGGCCACAGAAATCAAAGGGGCAAATGGTTCCTAACATATGTAAGGAGGAGAAAGTATTAAAATTTGGTTCTTACTTTGGCTATAACGTGAAGAGCAGATTGAAGAGAGACTAATATGAAAGCCTGAAATTGTGCAATAGGATGAGACAGAAATAAGGGAATGCAAATAAATGAGAAAGTTTGTTAAGTTCATAGTGGATGAAATGCAGAGCAGGAAAAAAAGATCGATCTGAGGATCAGTTCTAGGTTTCTGACTTGTGCAGCTCAGGTGAATTCTCCGTAAAATTGGTCTATCATCCACTTAACAGCATAATACAGGGAATGTGCAATGGGAAAACAATTTTACTTAACTCATGGGGTTATCGAGACTATTAATGAAACAAAGTATGGAAAACATTTAAAACAGTATTTCACATAAGTTATACCCAACGTATAGGTATTATTATTTTATTATTATTATTTAACTATGCTATTATCTTCCTTGTTGCTATTCACCAATAAACTCAAGAAATTTTCCCTGATTCACTGGACACCTTGTCATCTGAACCATAGTCTCTCTTCATGCCAGCTGACTTCAGATACCCTCATGGCCAAGCACCATAGCTTACCACACTCTCCCATTGCCATATCTTTGGTTATGTCACTACCAAAAAGATTCACTCTCAAAAAGCACTAATTCAAATATTTTCTTTGACCAAAGCCTCCATTCAACTTTTTGTTCAATTGTTCTCACTCTGCTTTCTGACTACATGGGGAACTCATGACGCATACATTGATGCCTAAATTGCTTATCAAGCTATCAGTCCTCTCCTCTCTTTACTTCCACAATATATCAGGCTTAAACTCCAGGGTATACTATTTCACAAATCTCCTTACTTTAACCCAAATTCCCTTGCCCATCTGTCCTTTTGTCATCTTGCCCTAAACCCCATAGACCTATATCAATCCAAGAGCCCTCATTTCTTTGCTGGAGAAAATTACAGGAAGCAGGAAAAAAAAATTCCATTAAAATTCAAGAACAACAATGAAATAGATCCTCATGCACCTGACTTTCCACAACAGACATTATTTCAAATGCACTCCACCACTTTCCACACAGCTTTCCTTCTCTAGGTTGCTAGCCTGTTGTATTAGAAAATCAGGGACTTTTGATCATCTGGCTTCCATTCTCAGCCCTAGGTTTCATGGTGCTTTGATGATCAATAATCAAATGGGCAGATACATCTGCAGAATTTATAAACTGAAGTTTCCTTTAGACATGCTAGTGATGGCTTTATTATCATTATTACCTTTGCTGATTTGCAGATTTAATGGATGGTGGGGCTTTTTACTGGGACAAGGAATACTAAGTAAGACTGAGTATGGGAGAGGAGGTAGGAAATCTTAACCCTGAATAAATTCAATAAGTATATTACAGTTCTATTCCTAACATTCAGTGCTCTTTCGTCTCTAAAATTTATTTAGCTAAATGACAAAATATCAAAAACTATTTTGACAGATGCATTGACCATAGTTGCAGCAGAATCCCCAATCTTTGCTTCTACCATTCAGAGCAGATGCCTCTTTAGTCACAGCTTAGACTGGAACAGAACATATTTCGTTTTCACTAAATATCAGTGTGAGGATCGATCAATGTTTTAATCTGTTTTGACAGTAACCAGGTGAGTTATTTTTCCTTAGATGTGTGTTAGCATAATATTAATGACACACACATACACATTCTTGACACATGAACACCATTCCCTTTCAAAGATACTCAAAAGTGCACAACACACATTTACCCTCTTAAGAGCAAGAGGTGAGACAGACTAAGCACTATGGATAATATTCAAAATATAAGGAAACTTAAACTTAAAACCGTACTGGAGTTAGCCCAAGATGTATGAAAAGAAATTGGTGGAACTCAAAAGAGAGCTTAGTTTCCTAGGTTCCCAGTCACTTCTGGAAAGTCCTCTTCCCAAAATTACCCTTCCTTTTGCTGGCACTGCCATTGTAGACAATGAAATCTGGCTTTACATATCTTTTTTTAAAAGTTTATCTTCTTTTAAAAGCATCTTATTCTTGAATAAGAGTAATTAGCACTTTGCTCTAAACTATCGCTTCCCTCCAGAAGAGGAGACATCTCTATTTTCAGGCAGCAAAAATAATCATTACTTATTGAGTACATATTGTGAAAGATCAATCTGTTCTTTACCTTTCTGATACATTGTCTTTAAATAGTTCCCCACAATACTCATCAGGTGCTTTACCCACTAATCCTAAGTTTTAAACATTGCATCTGTGGACCAGAGTCTTGAGAGTCAAGTAGTCTCTTATCTGACTATTTCAGATAGCTGCAAACTGCAGAATGCTGCTTATCAGAACTCCAACTCTTTGTAGTGTATTCATTTCATTTAAGAGGTCAAGGGATAGACAGTGTTTCGACTGCCTCTAACTTCCTTGCTGTACTGCTTTTACACTGCCTGCTTCCAAAAACCATCTGTTTACTATGGAAAAAGGAAAAAAAAAGGGAAGGAAGACAATGGCAGACAGTGGACATAACGTGGCTACTTGCAGCTACAAGAGAGACTGGGAATTTGATGCTCTGCTTTTATATGAGAGGCAGGCCAAGAGAAGGGGAGTAGAAGAAGTATGAAATGAGCAAACCCACTGTTTCTGCCACACAATCTCTCCTCTTCTTCTTCCTAATTCTATCTTGCCTAGTCAAACTGAACAGACAGCCACTGATGCAGAGAGAAAAATCAGGGTGATGTTTAGGGAATATAACCTAGAAAGCTTTCCTATATTAGTTCTTCTTAAGTAATGCCTGTACAAACTCTCTGATTCCCAGAGTCATAAATTGAATTTTTCACAAAATAGGCATCCAAAGATGCTGAAAGAATTAATAAAATATCTATACAAGCTATTCTAAAAAGCAGGAAATAAAAGCTCTTAGAATACCCAGGATATCCTTGATATGGGCTATATTAAGGATCTTCTTCTGCAGCATCGTTCACACTTTAAGCTTGCCTACTGAGTCTGTTTAACAATACAGAGACCTGTAAGGAACAAGGCCAGCAAGTCATCCTCATGAGGATTATTTGTATTCACATTTTTTAAATGACTTGCTCCTCTTTTCCACTCAGGATTATCCTGCCTTTTGGAAAAAAAAAAAAAAGAAAGAAAGAAAGAAACTGAGGTCAGAAACATCTAGCATGCTTAGGATAATACAGAACAGTTTGAAGTACTATTACATGACCTTGAGCACGATATTCTTTCTGAACTGTACTTGTATCATCTATTAGCAAAGTCTTTATACCAGAAAGAGGCTATGAATGTCAAATGAAACATCTGTCACTTTACAGGTAAGGTATTATTAGCAGTACATTATTTCATTCCCAGAGAATTCTTTAAGAAGTATAGTTAAAAGTTCTAGAGGTGTGAGAATGAAAGTTACTCACCAATGGAATTGCTCACCCTCTTGAAACCAAAAGATTATCAAAACAACTATCGTTACTCTTGTTATCACAACTTCTATGATTTCCGGTGTGTCCACTGTTTGCTACGAATATTAGATGCATTGTTCCTCCTAAGAAACTCACTTTACAGATGGAAAAACTAAGATCTGTGGGATTCTCATGAGCCGAAGATAACCTTACTACCTAGTGATGGCCCTGGATTCGTACCCTAATTTTTTTAAAAACTGAGTTCCAATGACTCCCTGGTCTCTGAATACTAGGTATTCAGTAAAAGGCTGTGAAAATACTCCATTCCATCTTTTGTGCCTTTGAATCGTGCATCTCCTTAACTGAAATATGAGCTCTTTGACAGCATACAACCTACGAATCTGGTTCATTGCTGTATTTCTACAGCCTAGGACAGTGTTCTCAGTGGATAAATGAATAAATGATGAACAGCTGAATCAATGTTTTATTAGAACCAAAATGCTTAGTTCAGTTCAGTTAAATCGCTCAGTTGTGTCCGACTCTTTGTAACCCTATGAATTGCAGCACGCCAGGCCTCCCTGTCTATCACCAGCTCCCGGAGTCCACCCAAACTCATGTCCATTGAGTTGGTGATGCCATCCAACCATCTCATCCTCTGTTGTCCCCTTCTCCTCCTGCCCTCAATCTTTCCCAATAAAATTCTTAGTTATAGGAGGTCTTTCTTCTGATGTTCTAGAAAATATTTGCACAGTTTTTTGTAACCCCTTGAACTGATAAAGATTATTTACATATTGAATCACAGAAGTAAAGACCTTCATAGTTATTTCCCCGGTTTTAAGTTATTTGAAAAACATCTCTGAAACATTCCTCATAGTACTGGTGTTTATAACCAATATGATGCTATATTATATCGATTGCGTTAGAAACTAGCAGGTATTTAGACAGCAATAAAAAATTAAATGTTATATAAAAGTATGTAACCAAAAACATGTAAAATATTTACATTTGTACTCAGAAAAGGTTAGAAAGGACTATTCTAAGGCCAGCAAAGGCTTGGGAGAAAGACTTCTCAAGAGTACTAGGAAGGCAGAGGATGAACAGATAGTGAGTCAGTGGGAGGAAAAGCACTCAGCTGGGTGTGTCCAGCAGCTAGTTGCAGGCTTGTAAGGAAAGATGAAATCTGAAATGCTGCTTACAGTCAGGTGGTAGAGTTATGTGGATTCTAGACCCAGAAGACTGATTTTTACTTGAAGAAAGTTTAGAGGGTATTGGGGAAAAGAGGGTCATAGCCCTTTTGGTTACACTGAATTTCAAAACATTTAAACAAGGACATAGCCAAATGCCAATTGTAAGAATGGATTAGAAACTCAATGAAAAAATTTGCACAGAAGAAAGAAAAGCAGGCATCATCTCTACATAAGTGGATGTGATGTCCCAAGGAGGTGGTTTAGAGTGGGCAGAGTAGAACCTAGAACTGAGTCTGGGGGGCCACAACAGTTAATGGCCAAGTGGAATGAGGATCAGAGGAAACCAGTTATGAGATTGTTAAATAATCCAGGTGAGTGCTAGTGAAGAGCTGATCTGGCATGGTGACTATAGAACTGGAAAGAAAGGGATGAATAAAGACCACTTCCATTATCATTAATATTTTAAATACAAAGGAAAACTATCCACTATGTGAATGACCAGTTTGTGTCTATGCCTGTAATTCCCAAAGCTGGCTACCTATGGCCATCACCTGGACATGCTTTTAGTGATGCTAATTCCAAATTAACTTTTCCCCAATATTGCCTGCCCAAATCTGATTTAATACGTTTGTGATGGGACCCAAGGAGCTGGTAATTTTACAGAGCTCTAAAGTTGATATCAATAACCAGCCAGATGTGAGAACTGCTGGTCTTAGTCCATTCCAACCCCATTCCAGCCCAGCAATCTAAGTGACCTTAACTGAAGTTGATCGTGCTGTGCTAGGATATTCCCCAGTGGCATCAAGTTCAAGTTGCTATGGTGGCAGCTCACATGATAGAACTTCCTCTGTGAGCTGCCGGCCTTTTCCAGTCTCATTTTGTCTTTTCTTTAAAATGTTTCCTTCACCTTTCAAATAAATGGTTTCATTTAAATCTTTTACTTAGGGCCTGCTTCTGGAAAAACCAAACTAAGATCCCTGGTTTTGAAGTGCAGAAATAGTGACCAGAGTATAAGACCAGTGATCATCACAGTCTAGAGGCCGGTGATGGAGCAACAGAGCTACTATAATTAACAGTGGAGAAGAACCAGACACCAGTGACCACTCTTGGCAGAGCATCAAGAAGAAACTCCAAGTATACCCTTGAACCCCACCCCTGCCAATTCACCACACACACACACACACACACACACACACACACACAGCCACACACCTGGAGACACAATCACAATCTCAATGATTTTTAGAGGGAATAACTGGAGAATGGAAAACTAAGGAAAGACTGCAGTTTTGTTCATCAAGTGACTGGAGTGTTAGATTTTAGTGTAGTGTCTTGGTAAATGCAATATGCTTTTTTAAATCTCATTGTTAAGACCTGAAAATTACATGTTACATGTATCATATATATGCATATGCATATGGTCAGAGATCAGTATAAAATATGCTAAAATGATTATCATTTTATGTTGACTTTGTTGCTCATGCAAAATTTCATGACCGTAAAAGACAATAAAATCAGACCTAAAAATGACCGACAATCATTTAGATAGTGGAGAGAAATACAGTGTCTGCTATTGGCATTTGAAAAGTGGTAGCAACTTTTTTGAAATCTAAACAAGCACAGATTTGGGTTATGCAGATATAGTAACTCTGTGGGTTGAATGAATTTTCTCCTCTCTTCCTTAGGCACAGCACAGCTCCCCTAAGAGTGAAACAGGCTCCAGTGGTTACAGATGCCCAAATCAGGTCTCCTGTGCCTAAAAACAGGGGCGTTTCTCTTGGATAATGGTCTCCTACAGAGCTGGCTTCATGAGCATGCAACCTGGAACTCAAAGAGTATGAAGCTATTTCTGAATCCCTAGGTACAACTATGAATGCTCCAGGTTACGGTGCACTGGCTACAAGAATGTAGTTATCTATTGGTGGGTAAGAAGTCCAAGGAAGAGTCCAGGGAAAGCTAGGAGGAAGGGAGCTAGAGCAAAGCAAGAGCCGTAGCTTTAAAATAATATGCACATATTTCTCTCCTCCACAATGTGAAAGGCTCCAATGTACTGATTCTGTGACTGCAGCATGCTGAGTATCATCATGTGGGAGGCAAGAGGGTGTTACTATCAACAGTATCTACAAGAGAAGGTATAGTGGGCATGCTATAGATTCCCAGCTGCACTTGGGTCAAATAAAAGGCAAATGAGCTTTGGTTATGTTTACCCATGTTTCTGGAATTACGTTCTCTTCCAATACAACCTGCTCTTTCTATTGAAAGAAAGGTTGTGTTAATATTATACTACATGTTTCATGCAACATGTTTGCCTCAGTTTCTCCATGCAGGATAGAATTTAAAGTTGTATGGGAAATGATCATGGATCCCTTCATTCATCCAACCATTCAACAAATCTTTGTTGAGTATTCTATTAGATTTTCAATCATCTTTCTAGAGTAAAAATTGATTCTTTTAGGATTTTTATAAAGTGCATCAGAATATAATTGGAAACTGGATAAAATTTTTTAAAATGACTGACCTAAGATTTTAAGATTGTATTAGTTATGTGAATATACCTTCCAGAAGCTCTTAGCAATTATTGTTGATTAACATAATTTAACCAGAGATGATCCCTCAAACCTTTATGGCTTTGATTTCAATAGCTCTATAATTCTTACAAAGTTGGTTAAAACTGATGATTTAGTTCATAATACAAAAGATATATAATTGCTTATATGAATTAGTCATGAAATCTTACTTTCAAGGTGGACATGATTTTACCTTAGATTGCTATATTACAGACAGATTAAAAAATAAAACTGAAATTAACCTCTTTAGTTGAAAAGAAACTGGAGAAAACTAATTCAAAGAGATACATGCACCCCAGTGTTCACAGGGGAACCATTTATAATAGCCAAGACATGGAAGCAAACTAAGTGTCCATGAACAGATGAGTGGATAAAGATGTGATACATATTACTCAGCCATTAAGACAGAAGGAGATAATGCCATTTGCAGAAACATGGATGGACCCATAGATTATCATATTAAGTGAAGTTAAGCCAGACAAAGGCAAATAATATATGATATCATTTATATGTATAACCAAAAACATTATATAAATGAACTTATTTACAAAACAGAAATAGACCCACAGACATAGGAAGCAAATTTAGGATTACCAGAGGGGGCAGTGGTGGGTGGGAAGTAAATTAGGAGTTTGGAATTAATATATATACATTATCATGTACAAAATAGATAAATAACAAGGATATACTCTATAGCACAGGGAAATAAATTCAATGTCTTGCAATAATTTATAATGGAAAAGAATCTGAAAAAGAATATATATATAAACATACACATATATAACTGAATCACTCTGCTGTATACCTAAAGCTAAGACAATGCTGTTCATTAACCATACTTCAATAAAAAGAAATTAGTTACTATTTTATTAAACTGTAGATATTACTAGCTAAATGCACACAGAATATTTATTTTCCTCATATAGCCAATGACAGGAGGATCTGCCTTATGGGAGAATTAAGAAAAATTAATGCTACTAGAATGCTTTACTTCTACAAATGTCTATACACTTCTAATGATGAATATCTAACAGTAAAATGTTTGCTTTTATATGAAATAAAAATGAATATATAGTTTCAATGCTTAATTTGCATTCCCATGCTAATTTCCTCAAACAAATTTTGTTTTCGTATCCGTTTTGAGACTGTTTTGTAGAGAGTCTTTAGGACCTAAGTATAAGCAAAATATGTGTTATCCATCAACATCTGGAAGTCTCTATAAACTACAGCTTGAATGGAGGCAAGAAAATGACCCTGGACCTAAGAAGGCCCAGCCTAATGTCACTGGAGCACTTAATACAAAAATGAGCTTGGCAAGCAGCCTCGGGTTTACAGTTCCAGTTTCTCCACCCATGAATTAGCAATAATCATTTCTACTGTAGTTTCCATTTCAGCACTCAGAGATATGACTTAGAGAACTAATTTTATCAGTAACCCTGATGGATATTAGTGATGGAAAATAAAGTATGCACGAATTCCAATTGTAAGAATGAAATAATGAACAGAATAGTGGTTAGTAAACTACTATCTTTGATACACATGCTATTAGTATTATTATATTTGTATAGTTATGTTTTATTACCTAATAAAAAGAAAAACGGAAGTATTTTGAGACTTAAAGATGATGAATATATATGTGCATTTCACCACTCTAGCAAAATATTTGTAACACAAGACACAGACGTTCCTGTCTGGTGCTGGCAGGGCAACAGTAATGGGGCCTCTCTCAATGCATTTTCTGCCATAAGCATAACACCTTTTAAAAGGTGTTCTTTCTGTTAAAAATGAGATTCAAATTTATCAATTTGGGTCACAGTTTAAGGTATGGACAGGGGCCGAATTATTATTAGACTGGCTTGAATACTCCAGATTAACATTTGTCTAAGAAATGTTTATTGAATTGTAGCTTTTCACTTAATCCTCCTGAAATCTGAGATTCTTATGTAAAACATCTCTTTATAATAGTTTTTTCTAAATAATCATGTAAGAAGTTGAGCAATTTCTTTGCTCTCCCAACCCCCAAGGACATTATTTATCACTATGCAGTCTAGATGATTAAATGGACTGGATGCTCAGAGTAAATTAATTTTCCTCTGTATCCACATCTACCTATTTTGGAAAATAATGATATTCAAAAGAGATTGAGTATTACAGCAGGAATTCAATTCAGGCCTGCCTTAAGATCTATACAATAATGGGGTTACTGCATGTTTGATGGAGTAATTCAGGGAGGATTTGATCAGACCTACCAATTATTCTTCCTTTTCTGTTATACTTTCTCTAATACCATGGAAAGTGGATTACAGTAAAATAGGTATCATAAGATAACATATCTGCTCAAATATATGTTCTGCCCCCATACTTTTAAAATCACTGCTGCACTTTAAATAAGTATTCATTACTTCCTCAGGCATTGCTCAAATCCAAATAAAATATTTCGGAAAACAGTCTATTATTTCCTTAAAACAAAGACTGACATATATTTTATTTCAGTATTTTGTACAATACTCTTTAAAGTAAAAAATCATAATACTTTGGTTATATTTCCATATATCAAAAACAAGAGTAGGATCTATTTCCAATAGTCTGAAATAAAATTCAGGCAACTTGTTTTCTATACTTTCTGTTAATACCTCCTGATACTGATGATGGGAACCAAAGCAAGCAGAATTCATAGTATGAAACCATCTCTTTGAGAAATCATCTTGATGTCTCATTATAAAAATAATTTATTATAATTCTACCAAATTTAATTCTACACATTAAAAAAAAAAGCACTGTGCCAAGAGGTCTAAATGGAGTAAATGTAAGTAAGTATAGATAATACAAGTATTAGATAACAGGAAATATGTAAAGCAAACATTCAAAGCAAATATTTGGGTATCAAAAATGTCCACAGTTTAATCCATTTTTCAATATAAATATTTGGAATTATTCAGATTAACCATTCTAAATTGAGTAGATTTTATATAGAGATCATGTTTAGATATTTGGCAGCACAATGTTAAAAACTTTAGGGGTAGAAATACTAGCTCACACTTAGGATCATATTAATTTGGAAATTACAAAAATCAATATTATAATCCATATTAATTTGGAAATTACAAAAATCAACATTATAATCCATTTTGGAAACAGAAAAAAGGACTACTATTAAATTTTGCTTTTAGGTTAAGAGACATGATAAGAAACATTTCAGGAAAATCGAAACAAAGTAATCAAAATCTCATTTGTCCTGCTCAAGTTTGATTGTTTTTTTCGTTTTTGTTTTCATCTGGCTGCTAATATCATGTGGTGATAGCTCTGAATTAATACGGCTATAAATACCCTATAAGCTTTTTTCAATTTGTCTCCTGTGTACATACATTAATCAATAACTCATCACTGGAAAATAAGTAAATAAAGTAATTAATAAGTAATTAGTAATAAGTAAATAATGTAAATAAGTAAATAAATGTAAGGTTACTGGAAATTGTTGCTGTTTTATTATTATTAACCAAATGTGAAAAACAAAATACAGACAGAACAAAAAATGTCATCTTTCTGTAGTCTAAAAGTGTTCAAGTCAGTATTTTATTATCAAGTTAATCCATTTGTGCATTTTAACTAGCTTCAATTTGAAGCTCAATCATAGTTTTGTTTTCTTTTTTTACTGCAAAATTAATATAGATATTCAAGGAATACTTCCCTAAATAATCACTCGCCCACAGGTAATTGTGGAAGACAGACATACAAATATGTTAGCTGCTTTGATTTTTTGTGTTTTCTTTTTTGGCACCGATTTATCTTTCTATTCTTTTACTTTCTGTACCACAAGGAAAAAATATATTTATCATAAATCAGGAAATTCTAAGCACAGTTCCCAAATCAAGTTTACTATTTGGGACCAATGAATATTTCTTGAAAGAGAGGAATGTTAGCATTTTAGACTCTTAGGAAATTCTCTCCAAACCATACCCCCATATTACAACTGAGTCAAGTTACACTTGAATCATGCACAGACTTGGGTGTGTGGTAGAGGAGGTAACAGAGGGCAGGCCTGAGGGACAGACATCCCACCAGGGGGCTTGCTGGAGCCACTTGGCCCCCTCTTTTCCTTTCAGTCACATTCACGCAGTAGTATCCCTTCACCATTTTTCAGTTTTAGAATCTTTTGAGTAGATGTGTAAGACTGAGAGTGTGACCACTGCCCCAGCCCCACATCCTTTCCTGTCTCCTTTGTTATACCCCTACAACCTCACCCCTACATTGCTCTGCTTCAACCCCGTGCTCCTGATACAATATAAAAATTCTTCTGGACTGTCTCTGAGGGAGAAGAAGGATTATTTATTAAGTTTCCACAAAGATTTCATCGGATCTTGCTGAAGTCTCAAGTCTCCACAATCTGGATATATAGATACATGCCATGTCAACAAGCCTCCTATCACTAGTAGACTTATAGAGATATTCATAAGAAGTGTGGCAATGTTTAGTTCAAGAGGTGAACATTTTTGAGTTGAGGAGTTAATGGGGCCACATGTTTCACTTGGAAAGCTACTGCTGTAGTGTTTCATACTTACTAATCTGGCTTTACATGCAGCAGAACACAAATATAAAATCCTAGTATGATTTCATAAGAATTTGGGTATTTGCCACCTAGGGGTGCAATGACAAAACATATATTTGCATTATTTACAACTACCCCCCGCCAGCACACACATATGCATATGCCATGCTGACCTCAGATGTGGCATCCATTAAATAGAATTAATATTAGGCTAGTTTATCTGCTTTCACTAGTCAAATAGAAGAGGAGCATATTTACTATTGGAACAGTGGATTAAGGAACATGTGCGTGTCTGATGTCTTCTGACTTTATGTCATCAATTCATTCCTCTAAAAGAAACAGGAACAATTTTAGAAATCAAGATTTATCAGCAGCCTCTGCAGGTTTCATGTGATTCATCAGGTTTGAATTTCCTGGGAGAGTATCTTACAAGAGTTGCTTGAGGCCTTTCTTTACTTAATGTATTCACTTGATGATTGTTTCTCTCTGAGGGATTCTTACTGTCACGTGGGTCATTTCATAGTTTTAACATTCAAGAGTATCTTTCCCTTTGGTGGTAGTTTCCTCCAGTCATCTGCTTCCCTTTAAAATAGACTTTATCTGGATCTTTGCCTAACTGCCTTGGTGGAAGGCCTCTCCAAGTTCCCTATGTCTATGATAAAGTATTGAGTAACTGTGTGCTGGGTGTATGTCTTACAACTTCAATTTAAATTAATTTTCATTAAGGCCAAGTCTTTAAAATATTGATGTAGTTAAAACAATTAAGCAATGCTATTTGATAGCCATGTCTCAGCATCTTGGTTTTCAGATGATAAGATAAAATCTACCTGTTTGGGCTATTGCTCTTGCAAAAATGTACAACCATCTGATATTCATTTTAACATTGCATAAATCATGGCAACATCCATAAATCAAAGCAATGTTTCCCATTTCAGATTTCAAGAGCCAAGAGAGATAAGCTGATCTTAAAAGATCCAACTAAATGAGGGAAACAGATGTCAGAGACTTTGCATTTCAGTTTTTTCCTCTGTAAAAATGTTAATTTCTCCCCTTGGTCATAAAGCCCTGAGAAAGCGAAAAGCTGCATGCCATACCTTGTCATAATAAGTACCCCATCACCTAACATTAAAGTCCAAAGGAGAAGGGCTAAATTCAGTGATACAGACCGAATAAGTGATCAGAAGCATTGCATTTCAGTGCCTTATTTGTATAAGAGGCTAAGAATAGGGACCAACTTCACATGGGTTTCTTTAGGGAACTACTTAATTGAGTGCTTTAGAAAACAAAGTATAAACACATTACTGTTAAATTAACTGCATATGTTATACCAATCAAAGATCCAATAGTAGTATGTTGAGCAAAACACTGGAGTATAAATTAGGAGATGTGGGTTCTAATCTTTACTCTTCCACACTATTAACCATGGTCTGCACTCAGAAAAGTCACATAAAACCTCTCTCCCATTTATTTAGCTCTTAAATTAGGATAGGGCTTCCCTGGTGGCTCAGATAGTAAAGAATCCACCGGCATTGCAGGAGACCTGAGTTCAATCCCTGGGTTGGGAAAATCCTCTGGAGAAGGGAAAGGCTACCCACTCCAGTATTTTGGCCTGGAGAATTCCATGGACTGTATAGTCAATGGGGTCACAAAGAGTCAGTCACAACTGAGCAACTTTCACTTAAATTAGGATAATATACTTCTGTCAGCTAATTAGGATGGATGTTGTGAGACCCAAACAAGGTAAATATTTTAAAGTGTTTTGAGGAGTCAAAATATATATAAATATATTTTCAATATAAAATCCATTTTGTGGTCACCAACTGCAATTGTATAGATCATTTAATTTAGTCATTCATATGTTCACTTAATAAAAATGTATTTATCTCTGCTCTTTCAAGCACAATACACAACTTAAAGTAATAATCTAGAGCTTCCTCCATAATCTAGTGAGGAAAACAGGCATACAAGTAATTATGTTACAGTCAATAATGTAAAGCCTCAGACTTCTATGAGAACATGGATACAGGATCCATTATGCCTTCCTCAAAGAGGCATTTAAGAAGATCTGGAAAGATGAGTAGGAATCTACCATGCAGAAAAGTCAGAGCTCACTTCAGAAGCTAAAAGTGAAAGCTAAGAGGGAAGAACTTTTTGGAGAACTTGCAGGATTTCAGCGCAGTTGGGACATAGACCGAGGACTGAAAGCCCTGTTGGTTTGGGAAAGAAGAACACTGGTGATGGGATTGGTTTAATCACCAAGTCATGTCCAACTCTTGAAACCCCATGGACTGTAGCCCTCCAGGCTCCTCTGTCTATGGGATTCTTTAGGCAAGAATATGGTAGTGGGTTACCGTTTCTTTCTTCAGGGGATCTCCTTGACCCAGGGATCCAACCTGGGTCTCCTGCATTGCAGGCGGATGCTTTACCACTGAGCCACTCGAGAAACCGGAAAAAACACTGGACATGTTGAATTTGAGGTGCCACAGGCCGGCCAGATGGCTGCGGACTCCAGGGGAAGAAACCTGAGTGAAACAGAGGTCTCCAGGTCCTCAAGGTAGCCATAGCCGTTATATAAGAGTAGGTGCAAAGACGCAAAAGGAGTGTACACTGACATGCCTGGTATTTGTCAGAGAGAAGTTTTTAAACTTTTTGTTTTGAAATAATCACAAATTCAAAGGAAAGATAGTACAGAGAGGTCCTATTTAGTCATTACCAAGTTTCTCCCAATGATTATATCTTCAATAATTGTGGTAAAATATCAAAGCCTGGTAACTGACATTGGTAGAATGAATGTATATAGTTCTATGTCAATTCATCACATGTAACCATGTCCAGAATCAGGGTACAGAACTATTCCAATACCATGAAGATGTTGCATGCTTCCACTTGAGAGCCACATCCTCCTCTCCATCAGTGGGCTGATCAACCAGTGTACATATATCTCTCATGGAATGGAGGCTAGCACACACTCTGCAAGCTTGCCAGTTAGATTCATATGTTGAGATTTCTTTCCAAGAGATGGAACTAATGGTCCATTGTGAGGATCTATTATATGTGATCCATCATAGAGCTCTTAAGTGAGAATACAAATCCAAAAACTTGAAGAGGCTGAAATTTAAAGCCAAAATTCCAGGTTAACCTTATAAGGAAGAAATAAAAAATTAACCTGACTCTTACTCACACACCCTCATGCATTCACTCAAACCACAGTTATGAATAGTTTCTCATTTCAACAATTCTCAGGAGAGGCTGAGTGAAAGAACATTGAATTAAATCATATTAGTTCTCTTATTAGGCCTGATATCAGTAATTCTGAATAAAAAATTTTGATTTGTCCCAATCTTATGACTCAGCCATTAAGAGGAAATAACTTGGGACAAATCTGACCGAGCCCTTTGCTTTTACACAAATATTATACTTCATTTCCCTGATTATATTCCTGCATTTTGTATTCTTCAAACAATAGCCAGAGTACTCATATGAAAATGTAAATCAGGCTATGACACCCCATTTTGAAAACTCTCAGTGGCTTCCCATTGTGCTTGAAATAAAATCCATATGCTTGGATCTCCCTTCAGCAACAAAGGACTCACTTCACTAGCTGCTGGGAATGAGGCCAAGTCAACCCTCAGGCTGACTCCTTGTGGATTGCCTTGGCTGAAGAATATTGTTGCTGCTGCTGCTTTTTCCTTCTCTCAGGAGCAGCCCATGTTCAATGCCTAAATTAATGTTACAGCGTGGCTTGGGACAACTCTAAAGGGCCATCCCAGCTCCACTGCCCCCATGGGCGTGGCTGACAGCTTTGTCAGAACTACAATAGAGCTCATTACCTCCTTTGCCCCCACCTCGGGCACCCCTGTCCACCAAGGTTGGTCCTAAGAGCACTTTTCATCATTGTTCCCCATACTCATTTCTCTCTTAGAGACTGCTTCTCAGAACTCAGCCAGGGACCCTGATCACTGCCTACAGGGATCTAATACTCTGGCCCTGCCCACCTTTCCAATTCATCTCACTTCACTGCCTTTCACTCGCTACTAGACACGATACCTTCCTATAGCTCTTTAATTGTACCTCGCCTTGAAGACCTCTGCATTTTCACTGTCCCCTGCTGGAGCACCCTTCTGCCTCTTTATTCAGCTAGATGTTTCTTGCTTTTAGGGCATCAGCTCTTCAAAGTTCTTTCCAGATCACCTTAACTTTAATAACCCCTAGAAACTTCTCCTTCCCAAGTCACACTGTGCCTTTTTTTCTTTCTTTCTTTCATTGTACTTATAACTCTGAAATGATCTTGACTCTCTCCTCCTCCAGGAAAGCAGGGACCATGTGTGTTTCACCATTGCGCAATGGGGTAGTTACCACATGATAGTGATAACAAATACCTACAGAATGAATGGAAAACTGGAAAACTCAATGCCTCAGGAATAAATTTTATTTTAGAAATTTTTTCAGGGTCCCTTGGACCATAAGGAGATCAAACCAATCAATCTGAAAGGAAATCAACCCTGAATATTCATTGGAAGGATTAATGCTGAAGCTCCAATACTGTGGCCACTTGATGAGAAAAGCCAACTCATTGGAAAAGACCTTGATACTGGGAGAGTTGAAGGCAAAAGGAAAAGGGGATGGCAGAGGATGAGATGGTTAGATAGCATCACTGACTCAATAGACATGAGTGTGAGCAAACTCCAGGAGATAGTGAAGGACAGGGAACCTGGCATGCTGCAGTCCATAGGGTCAAAGAATCAGACACATCTTAGCAACTGAACAACAACAAAGAGAACTTTGTTTCCAATTTTAAGTTTCATAAGTAGTATGAGAGTAGAGTCAGTAACGCTAACACCCACATGCCCCTTCAACACATACACACACACACCATTTCAATATTAGTCTACTGCATACAAGTCCCACAGTTTCAATACGATAGTATTTTAGGTGGCTAACATTTTAATTCAACTCATTATACTTTACTCATGTATTTAGCTTTTTTGGGGGGGTTATTGGACTTTTTCAAAGACCCCATAATCACTTTAAATTGAGATATTATTTGTCTTGTGGTATTTATGGGGGAAATGTCCTTCAGTAAGTAGAATTCAGTGTCCATCCCTAGTTGTTCAGTGGTAAAGAATCTACCTGCAATGCAGGAGCCACAGAAGACTTGGGTTCTGAAGATCCCCTGGAGGAGGGCATGGCAACCCACCCCAGTATTCTTGCCTGGAGAATCCCATGGACAGAAGAGGCTGGGGGACTACAGTCCATCAGGTCACAAAGAGTTGGACACAACTGAAGTGACTTAGCATGCACACAGGTGTATTTGCCTGCTTCTCTAAGGTGAAGATTATGTAAGAAAGTGACAGACAAGCATGACCTTTTACCATACTGCTGCTGCTGCTAAGTCGCTTCAGTCGTGTCTGACTCTGTGAGACCCCATAGACGGCAGCCCACCAGGCTCCCCCGTCCCTGGGATTCTCCAGGCAAGAATACTGGAGTGGGTTGCCATCGCCTTCTCCCCTTTTACCATGAGAGAATGTGATAACTCCGGGGAAGCATGCTGTAGAATAACGTGGGCATCAAATACTCACATGTGAAGTCACTTATGGAAATTACTCTTTTGATGAATCAGAGCAATCTCTGTGAGACATTCAAATTTAAAGCAAAAAGTAGAGCCTGACCATAAATCCTACAAAATGTACATCCTGGTACTTTCTGGAGGCCTGGACTGAATAGCAAATACTTACCTGTCAGATGACTACAGCTGTATTTTGCTATCAGGAACCTAATAGGCAAATGCACTTTGAAGTTCCGGGGACTCATTTGTGTCCATGTGTTCTTTAATCTCATGCTCTCATTTTTGTGCATACCAACACCTGGCTCTGGCAGGACACCAGAAATAATACTCAAAGCAATTCTGTGCCGTCAGTACTGAGTACAAACAGCTTGGTGATGGATATTTTACTTACATTACTCCAAGTTTGAGTTTCAAGAGGATGAATAAATCATCCCAAACCTCAATACACTAACATCCTTCAAGACAACTAATTTACTTTGCAACAGAAGCATCTTCCTGAAAGAAGGCACTTTTTGATGGAAAATAAATTCTCTCTCAGCATATGTTTCTGAAGTGTGAATGTTAATCATATAGGAACGGGGAGAAAACATGAATATGTTTGGTAAAGATCTAGTTTTATTAATAGAGACAAATATAACTCAATTTTGGCTTTATTCTAGCTCTTGCTTGCCAATCAGTTTTCCTAACAGTGACAGGATACTGTTTTATTTTCTCAAAGTTCTCACATTGATAGAGTTCTGTCCCATATACATCAGATCATATTAAAAATTACCACAAATTTTAAGTCTAATTAGATTATTAAGGACCGTTACCAGAAAGATCTATTTTAAGTTAAATATCCTTCTATATACTTGCATTATGAGGTAATTTTGTTATATTCTTAGGAAAGTGTGGCTCTTTTTTATACTAAATTGACATATGTCCATTAACAAATATTTCAGCACTTTTTATAAAAGCCATTCATTGAACAATGAGAAGCAAAAATTGACTCAATGTTTAAGATACCAAGTGTTTTAAAAACCAAAATGGGTCAGGGTTCAAAACTTTTATAGTAATGCTCAAAACTTTTATAGTAATAAATAAGTCATCAAGATACATAATGCAAGTGATAAGCATTTTACGGATGAAGTTCAGGCTTTTCTACCCTCTCCCTTCTCCCGTTTTTAAGTAGTGCCTGATGTAAATGAAAATAGCTATCCAGAAATCTTTTCCATGTATCCATCTTCTGAAGCTCAGTTTTTACTAAGTTTTACATATCAGTTATACTTCAGAGAGAGACCGCATAGCCAACTGATATTGAAATTAATATTTTAAGAAAAATCAATAGCATATGTGGAAAGGGGCAATGTATATATGCAGGAAATCTTTTAAAAACTGTCATTTCCTGGTCTATATTGGATACCACAGAAATACATATATGTGCCATCATTTTAGTCTGACAGAAATCTTGGAAATTTGGAATGGGGCTTTGAGCTCTAGTTCTCCAGTCTGGGCTCAGTGATTCCTCAGTAGAATCTCTTGTAGTGATTCTAAGTAATTTGTGTAATTCTAGATGGGTAGAGTAAATCTCTAAATTTACTGTCCAATGTAAAAGTGTTAGTTGCTCAGTCATGTACGGCTCTTTGCATCCCTGTGGACTGTAGCCCTTGCTCCTCTGTCCACGGAATTCTCCAGGCAAGAGTACTGGAGTGGGTAGCCATTCCCTTCTCCAGGGGATCTTCCCAACCCAGGGATCAAACCCATGCTTCATGGATTGCAGGTGGATTCTTTACTGTCTGAGCTATCAGGGAAGCCCTTATTGTCCAAACCAGTATAAAATGTGGCACTGTAATAATTATACTGCTAGCTTTTGTGACAGCTTGGGCTGACTCATGCATACTGGGATGGGATAGACTCTGTTGACCTGAATAAATCAGAGAATCATCAGGCCAGTTTGTTCTTCTCTGGGCAATTAGACTGCAGTAGCTTAAAGAAGAGATATGGCTACCCGTGTAGCAGATAATCAATAACTTCCAGTTAAATGAAAAAGCATTCATTTTAGGGCACTAAAGGGGTCTCATGTTTAGAAGATATTCAAGATATTGTCCTGAAAAATGCTTTCTTTCCTATTTCCATCATAGTATTAATAGCTGTTGCTGGGACACGCCCCACCTCTCAGTTCCACCTATAGCCGTGATCTCCAGCTTCTCTGCAGCTGCTTTATGACAGTGGCTAGCTCTGATGAATAAAACATGAGCAAATTTTATGCGTGTAATTTCTGATTGACTTAAAACTGCATTTCCTCTTCAGCGAATGAAAAGGCAATGGCCACAACAATCCTGCAAGTCATCTGCTGAAAGTAGCAAATCCATCATCAGGCTGAACCTCTGAATTACCATGTGGAGCAGAGTGCCCACACATCTGAAGAGTTGACTTGAGAATCACTACATGAAAGAGAGGTAACCTGTAGGTCCTTAAACAACAATATTGGTTGAGTTTCTCTATTAGGCACACCCACCTTTAGCTCCATCTCACGCAGGGCAAGAAGTTACATGGATCATCTCTCTTTGATTAGAAGGAACTGACCAAATCAAGCTAGATCCACAGTATTTTTTTCTATTTCTTGGCTATGCACAAATATTATCATTTCATTCTTGTTTTTAGCACTAGTTTTTATGTCCTTCAAGCTACCATCTCACTTGTCACAACTGTGCTTATTGTTCTGACTTCTAACCTCAAAGCAGCCTTCCACCTTGCTTTCTGACTGACCCTGTTACTAAGTTACTTTTTCCAACAAAAGAATTTTTATTTACTAAGTAAAACATTTTTTGCTTCTTGATAAATGATATTGAGGATATATAAGAATGCATGCACACAAAGTGGGAAGCAATTCTAGTGAATGATTTCTCCTGTTTATTCTAGAAGGGGCCTTGAGCCAATGAAGAATGAAAGCCTGATGCTTAGTTTGGAGCTAAACATAACTTTTGCTTCTAACAAGAAGAAGGTTTTTTCTTCTTCTTCTTAAAATTCATATTAAAATGCTATTCCTCTAGATACACTGTTGGACTGCAAACTCCTAAAATAAATATAAAGAAATAAAGTAGCTGTAGCTATGGGTTTTGGTGGAAAAATAATTAAGTTTGGCCTAATTTTCTACAAAACCACTATTTTTTCTGAGTAACAGAAATGAGTACAATGCTGTAAAACCTAGTTAAAAAGTCATTCGTTTAAAGTTTTAAATACACTTACTAGGGCTTACAAATTTTCCACTAAGGGTACTGCTGTACCAGTATGGTTAAGAAAAAAAAAAAGAAATACTATCACACAGAAAGTTTAAGGGATCCAGGGGACTGTAAAAACTATTACAGTGAAACAGAGAACTCCAGCTCTTCCTACATTTATTACACACACAAAAGCAAATTTGAGGAGCTCTGAAACCAAATAAACCAAACTTCCTTTCAACCACAACTAAACCAATTCCAGAATAGTAGACTGTGTTGGAAGGGTTGGCAACTAAATAGGAAATAGGAACAAAGAAGGGCATTAGGGATCACTTCAAGTGGACATAAATCAAAGCAGCTCAGGCTGGAGCAATGCCTTTAAAGTAAAGCCAGTGAGGAAAGCCAACAGCAGACCTGCCAAAATGGTTCTCAGTTTTTTCTGTCCCTCCCTTTCATGAAAATAATAATAATAATAATGACTAATATCACTTTGTTTTAAGTAACTAATTCTTAAATGCCTTATGAAATTTTATCTGTGCTACAGGTACAACTCCATAAAGAGCCACAAAAAAATCTCACTGGTACTCTGTTGAGAGGAAGATTTTTTTTCCTGGCTGGTGTAGAGGGTAGAGGAGGTGAAGAGGTTTTATAGATAATTAATGTCACCCCCAAACCCATCTAGAGGTCAGAAAATCATACTCATTAATTTAATCATACACTAAGTGAAGCTGCGAGCACCTACTTAAATGGATCTATCTTTGACTCCAAAAATCTCTTCAATGAATGCCAATTCGGAGAATAAAGAAAACTTCAACACACCACAGCCCTGCCAAGGATGCTTGTGGGATGCTATTTTGATCATTTCTCTGCCTTTTAAGTAGAATCCAAAAGAAAATTTCCAAATAAAGAGTCTTGTTCTGAAGCTTTTATTCTCTAACTCAAACACCAAAGCAAGAATCCCAGACAACTCTCCCCCATTCTTCAAAGGCACATTCAAATGCACATAATGGGATAATGGGTCTGCCCCAGTGAAGGATTAGGGAATGCATCAAAAATTCTTTGAAAAGTACCCTAAATGGTGTAGTGAATTCTAAATCCTAATATTTGGGTTATTCGGACTTCCTGATGGAGACAAGGAAATTGTTTGGTGAGAGATGTTAATCATCAAAGGAAATACTCAGACAAGTGTCAGGAAATACCATGGCCACAGCCAAACACACACATGCTCCTACTATTACTTATCCTGTTAGCATGCCTCTATCTTACAAATCATTTGGGAAATAAAGAACACTGAAGAAAAAAATCAAAGTATTGATACAGTAAATGAATTTTTCAGCTATTCAAATAGAACTTTTTTTTTAGCATGTTCTTTCCTGAGTGCACATATTTTCATTGTTCAACACAATGTAAATGCCATTTTGTGTTTGCTGGTTTCATTTAACTTTCTACCATAATTTCTACTTCTGTCAATGTTTACAATTATTAATAGGCATACAATATTTTGTTGTTGGAAAATGGTATATTAAATAATATCACATAAGATAAGTAAACCATTTCTATGTTTTCTTTACAGATATGATGAATAATACTATTATATGTATAGCTTGTAGCGTTTTTTGCTTTTTCAGAATTATTTCCTTAGTATGCATGCTTCAATCTCAAATTTCCACACCAAGATATTTACTTATGATTCCTTTTACAAATGCCTACATTTATTTTCTAAAAGTTTTTTCCAATTACACTTCTACCCAAAATTAATAAGGGTAGCACCCTCAGAAGAATTTTTTTTTAACAATTTTAACTCTCCCCAAAATTTGACTGCTTAAATATTAAGCTATATTTTCTTTAGCTGAGATTTTTAATTTAGGTAGACTAAACTTTTTTCACACACTTTAAAATATCATTTATTTATACAAAAACAGTAAATGAAACAAAGATATTATTGGAATTATGAATATTATATGATGAGATCACACATTTCATTTTTATGAATTGCTAGTTCAAATTCTCAGTTTACTTCATACTGAATATTGAACTTTTTTTACAATCCAAATGAGTTATTATTACATTATATTTATTATCCATCTTATTAAATGAGAATATCTTTCCTAATCTGTTTTCTTTTAGGTTTTGTTGCATTGTAAATTTAGTTTTGTTAAGTTCCATTAGTGTACATAAACTTTAGATTTTCTAAATAATCTGTTAAGCTATTTTATAAAGAATGCCTTTTAAACTTTAAAGCATTAACATCCTTTCTATACCAAATTCTGATACAAGTTGAAACTGAAAACCACAGAAGATAAAAGGGAAAATGAAACAGAAATCTTAAAATGAGAAACAAATGCAAGCCATCAAGGGGGGCCATCTTTATTTCTGACAGTAATCAAAAATGCACATTTAAAGCAGTTAGATGTCCTCTGTTGCCTGCCCACAAGCTGGCTGTGACATGGCAGCTGAGCCTTCCGCTTGCACACTCTTCTGTTCTCTTCCTACTGCCTTCAGGTCTACCATTCCAGGGGCTACAGGACCTCAGAGAACAGCAGTGCTCACAGCCAGAAGGGAAGACAGACAGGCTAGATATGTAACCATTTCACTCCCGACACGTGAAAACCAACATACAACAAACCCTGTGACATGCTAATAGCAGCCAGAAGACAAGGAGGGTAAACTCTTACAAAAAAAATAAGGAAGCTCTGAGATGAAGACTTCATATTAGATAGAGGACTGGGCTGTGCTGAGTCATGTCCAACTCTTTGTGACCCCATGGACTATAGCCTGCCAGGCTCCTCAGTCCATGGGAATTTGCCAGGCAAGAATATTGTAGTGGGTTGCCTTGCTGTCTTCCAGGGGATCATCACAACTCAGGGATCAAACCCAGGTCTCCCACATTGCAGTTGGCTTCTTTACCATCTGAGCCACCAGGGAAGCCAAAAGTTTCATAACTGAACTGGATAAAAAACTGTTCTGAGTCTCTAGATTAACTTTGGTTTTCCCATCCCTGAAGTAAAGTGTTAGTCACTCAGTCATGTCTCCCCTGTGACCCCATGGACTGTAGCCTGCCAGGCTCCTCTATCCATTGAATTTTCCGAGCAAGAATACTGGAGCAGGTAGCCATTCCCTTCTGCAGGGGGTCTTTCCAACCCAGAGACTGAACCCAGGTCTCTCGCATTGCAGGCATACTCTTTACCATCTGAGCCACCAGGGAGGCCCTACACTTGCCCGAGAAGGAATAAAGACTTTTCAAGAAATGTAAGTGGTTAGCAAAATAAAGCAGGTCTTACCACTTATATCTAAGTAATAACTATCAGGTGATATCCTGTATTTACACAAAAATTAGCCAATAGTTTATTTTTCATTGTGAATAATCAGTACTGCCACGGAGTCATGAACTCAGGACTCACGCATATGTTTGGAGAGGTTGAAGCACTGCCACAATGCTACAAGCATCCCAGGCTCCCCTCTGAGTTCCTTGGCTCCTGACCTCCTCTTCCTTCCTCTGGTAAGGGTTATTTTTCTTCCTCTCCCAGATTTGCCATCAACTCATGCCAGCCAGCCTATCTTCCCCCCAGGGGAAGTGCCCATGAACATCTCTCTCCTACCTGGAGAGAATCCCTCATGACTCCAAAATGAATAAACTCTATTTCCCCTATAAATTCTTATTTTTGGGCTCACTTAGAATCTCTGACAATTAAACTGTCCATTCTCTCGGTGGAAGCTTCGTATCTCTAATATCTCGTGGTTTCACTTTCCCGACGCCTCCACAAAGACAAGCTAACCCCAGTATAATACTTCACATCTTCTCTGAAGTAACTCATTTTGGTTAATTCACCATCCCCTTAGTTCCCCACAAGATCAGCACACAGGTAATTGTCTTAAATCAGCATAATTAATAAGATCCAGCCAGAGTTTCCTCCAAAAGTGTGAAATAATGTCTTTATCTTAGAAACTTAAACTTTTGTGACTTTTTAAATGATTAATCCATTCTTCAATTACAAAGATGCAGTCTCAGACAACCCATGACATAACAACTCCATAAATAATAAAAATAGCTACTGCTTATCTTGTACAAATGACCTTATTTATAGAACAGAAACAGACTCACTTAGAAGACAAATTTATAGTTATCAAAGGGAAAAGGTGAGGAGGAGGAATAAATTAGGAGTATAGGATTAACATATACATCAGTTCAGTTCAGTTGCTCAGTCCTGTCCGACTCTTTGCGACACCATGAATTGCAGCACGCCAGGCCTCCCTGTCCATCACCATCTCCCGGGGTTCACTCAAATTCATGTCCATCGAGTCCGTGATGCCATCCAGCCATCTCATCCTCTGTCGTCCCCTTCTCCTCCTGACCCCAATCCTTCCCCGCATCAGAGTCTTTTCCAATGAGTCAACTCTTCGCACAAGGTGGCCAAAGTACTGGAGTTTCAGCTTTAGCATCAGTCTTTCCAAAGAAATCCCAGGACTGATCTCCTTTAGAATGGACTGGTTGGACCTCCTTGCAGTCCAAGGGACTCTCAAGAGTCTTCTCCAACACCACAGTTCAAAAGCATCAATTCTTCGGCACTCAGCTTTCTTCACAGTCCAACTCTCACATCCATACATGACTACTGGAAAAACTATAGCCTTGACTAGATGGACCTTTGTTGGCAAAGTAATGTCTCTGCTTTTTAATTGCTGTCTAGGTTGGTCATAACTTTCCTTCCAAGGAGTAAGCATCTTTTAATTTCATGGCTGCAGTCACCATCTGCAGTGATTTTGGAGCACAAAAAAATAAATTCTGACACTGTTTCCACTGTCTCCCCATCAATTTCCCATAAAGTGATGGGACTGGATGCCATGATCTTTGTTTTCTGAATGTTGAGCTTTAAGCCAACTTTTTTACTCTCCTCTTTCACTTTCATCAAGAGGGTTTTTAATTCCTCTTCACTTCCTGCCATAAGGGTGGTATCATCTGCATATCTGAGGTTATTGATATTTCTCCCAGCAATCTTGATTCCAGCTTGTGTTTCTTCCAGCCAAGGGTTTCTCATGATGTACTCTGTATACATATTACTATATAAAAAATAGATAATCAACAAGGAACTACTGCATAGAACAGGGAACTCTACTTAATACTCTGTAATAACCTATATGGGGAAAGAATCTGAAAAAGGATATGTGTATACATATAACTGAATCACTATTCTGTATACTTGAAACTAACAAAACATTGTAAATCAACCATACTCCAATGGAAAATAAAAACTTTTAAAAATAAAATTTAAAAGTAGTGATTGTTTATCTTGAATGCTCATTTTCTAAATGAGTGTTAACCAATTTTTAAATATATTTTCACATTTCACTCAGCAACAAGCTCACTATCGTTTTAGTCACTAAGCCCTGTCCAACTCTTCATGACCCCATCAGGCTGCTCTATCCACAAGATTTCCCAGGCAAGAATACTGTAGTGAGTTGCCACTTCCTTCTCCAGGATTAACTCTTGTGTTACCATATTTCTACTTCATCAAAAAATAAATGGCTTACTTAAATGTCATAGCATAGACTTGTGAGTCTCTGAGGAACATGGAATTGTCCACACTATATAGATGAAGGAACTGAAGTTTCAGAAGGATTTCAAATGTTATATTATATATTCAGGACCCAGCCACATGATTGCAAAGCCCTACTGCTTTCTGCCTGCATCAAGGCCATCTTTAAAGGGAAGATCATTCATCGAGAGCTGGCCTGGTGATGATTCCTTTGAGGAATCTGTTTGTAAATTTGTATTAGCAGTTAGCAGGACTGTCAAAGAAAGGGAAGTTCCAGGGAATTGCCTTTATTGTAGCAGGAGAAGCTCTGGACCCACTACTGGAGGATTCCCACTGAAAACTCAATGATTTTAACAATAGTATAGATTCCAAGCTAGAACACAAGGTGTTTGAAGTCTTTCCTTGGCTGAGAATAGATCTTCTTTTAAAATCTGAATATGGAAAATATGCTCAGTTTTTTCTAGAGTCTATTTCTGTTTGATAGATCATTTTTCTTTGGTAAACATAATTTCTGTTTGAAATCAGATATTTTGCTTTGCATCAGAATCTTATGTTCACATTCCTGGTTCTCATGAATGCTTAAAATATTCTATGAGCAAAGAAACAAACAATCCTAAGTAAATAATTCACTGCTCAGCTTTCAAGTACACCAGATTTTAATTAGCTGTTTGTTTGTTTGCTTGTTTGTTTATTTCTCTGCTTGCTCTTTGGAGGAAAGCCCAGTACAATTAAGGGTTAATGTAAAACCTTCAATTTTTTGTAAAAAGGAGCTTTCTTCTTTGGATCTGAATAACAACATATCTGTCCTGCAAAATAAACCACTCAACTGTCGCAGATATTTGGGAATGAATGCTTAGCTACTAATTGGCTTCAGCTGTTTTTTCTCGTCATTATTTGAACTGAGAAAACAGCTGTTTTGGCAAATGGTTAAGCCCTGAGTCATATGGGCTGAAGTGATTTATGTACTTCAATGTGCTAATGGATGCCTTTTAGAGCATGGTTTTGTTTATTTGATTGTTACAGGCCATGGTTAATGAATCATGACTTTCTTTAAATACACGGGTGAACCCAATCTCATAGAGGTTCTTAATGTGGAAGGTTAATTTTCAGACCATTTTTTTAGCTTATGGTCATTTGCTTGATTTTACCTCTCCAGGATAATAAGAAAACAAGGAGAAAGGAGATAGAGAGTTAGGCTTTTATGAAACCTGATGTGCTTGAAAGTGAACAGGAAATCAATTGTCAGAGATCTCAAAACAAGTGGGGAAAACAGAACAAAATATTTGTATTTTGAATTATTTGAGCTAACCATATTTCCTGTAGTGTTGTTCTTGTTGTTGTTCTTGTAACAAGCTTATTAATATAAACAGCTTTATTACAGTTACATTCAACAATTAGGGCATTAACAGACCAGTGCTGACAAGAAATCCTTAAAATTTTACCCCAAAAATATTATCTTACTCAGAAGTACTCAGAAGTCACTCATAAATGCTGATACTCTTCTATGATTAAAATAAGTACAGTCATCCCAATAATATTTATATTAACAATAAATACTATGACTAGATATGAGTAGCTACAATCACATTTAAAATGAGTAGGAGGTCAAATGAATGAAACAGCAGAATTTAATACCAGACTTGTTCCAAATAGGAAAAGGAGTGCATCAAGGCTCTATATTGTCACCCTGGTTATTTAACTTATATGCAGAGTACATCATGAGAAATGCTGGGCTGGAAGAAGCACAAGCTGGAATCCAGATTGCCAGGAGAAATATCAATAACCTCAGATATGCAGATTACACAACTCTTATGGAAGAAAATGAAGAAGAGCTAGAGCCTCTTGATGAAAGTGAAAGAGGAGAGTGAAAAAGTTGTCTTAAAGATCAACATTCAGAAAACGAAGATCATGGCATCTGGTCCCATCACTTCATGGCAAATAGATGGGGAAACAGTGGAAACAGTGAGAGATTTTATTTTGGGGGGCTCCAAAATCATGGCAGATGGTGACTGCAGCCATGAAATTAAAAGAGGATCACTCCTTTGTCGGGAGCCGCGTTATGCATTACTGACAAAATAGAGGCACAGCCCTAAACCCCCTCCCTTTGTTCCGTAGGCACAGACCCGGAATGAAGGAGTTAGGCTTTGTGATTCTGACTTGTTTTTTCCTTTCTTTGGCTGAGTTGACTGAAGAGAATACTAAGGTGCTTATTGTTTTTGAGAAGAGCATGAGAAGGCATAAAGCCTTCTGCAGCTGTGCTCAAAAAATAATTCATAAAGTTAATCATTGACATTTGTTCAAGGACTTTTACAAAAAAGTGTTCCAGGGTGAGCACACAGGCCGCAGCTTGAGGCCATGGGAGGGATTGCTATCTGAAGCCCATTTGTGAGAAAAGTGTTTATGGCACAGGAGTTTGCTGAATTTAGGGCTTAGGGATAATTAAAATAGTCAGAAGCTAAAGATTTAAGGATTGCTGTAATGTTACAATATTCTACTATAGCTTATAGAAACTAGGGACTTTAGAGATATTATTAGCTAGAAGCCCTTTCTAAGAAATAGTGAGCTTAGGATACTAGGGGCAAACAGGACTTAGGAAGATAAGAATTAAACTGAGGAATGTGGTATGCAGCCAGACATTAGCATGAGTTACAGTGTATTCACAAGGACACATGAGAAAAATAAGATAAGAGAATCGCTGAGGAAGGAACTCCTTTTGAGGGGCAACAATGATTTTTGGAGAAAAATAAATCTGGGTCAACGGGAACTAAAAATATCAAACCTCTGACCTAATGCTTTTATAAAAGTATAAAAGAGAATCATAAGCTTGAAATAAACAGGCAGTCCAAGAAAAATGAGAGGCTGCCTCAGTTTCTCGCCAACACTGCTCACACCTTCAGGTTGAATCCCTGGCTGCTGGAGCTGGACTCCAGCACTCCTTAGAAGGAAAGTTATGACCAACCTAGACAGCAATTAAAAAGCAGAGACATTATTTTGTCAACAAAGGTCCATCTAGTCAAGGCTATGGTTTTTCCAGTAGTCATGTATGGATGTGAGAGTTGGACTATAAAGAAAGCTGAGCACCAAGGAATTGATGCTTTTGAACTGTGGTGTTGGAGAAGACTCTTGAGAGTCCCTTGGACTGCAAGGAGATCCAGCCAGTCCATCCTAAAGGAGATCAGTCCTGGGTGTTCATTGGAAGGACTGATATTGCGAAGAGTTGACTCATTTGAAAAGACCCTGATGCTGGGAAAGATTGAGGGCAGGAGAAGAAGGGGATGATGGAAGATGAGATGGTTGGGTGGCATCATCGACTCAATGGACAAGAGTTTGGGTAAAAGCTGAGAGTTGGTGACGGACAGGGAGTCCTGGTGTGCCGCGGTTCATGGGATCGCAAATATTCAGACAGGACTGAGCGACTGAACTGAACTGATTTTATTTTTAATATCTGATATCTTCAAGTAGACTTAGCCCACCAGGCTACTCTGTCCATGGAATTCTCCAGGCAAAATATTGGCATCGTTAGCCCTTCCCTTCTCTATGGGATCTTCCAGACACAGGGATCAAAGCTTTCTCCTGCATTTCACGTAGATTCTTCACTCACTAAGGAAGCCTTAGACACCTGTGATGTCTTCAAATACTTTCAATATGGGTTCTTCAGCCTCCTTAAGTAACCAATTCTAGCCTTTAATCCTTGACATCAGAAAATTACTGTTTTCTCTAACAAAATTTTTCTGATTTTGATTAGTTGAACTCTCATAGGAGAATAACATGTTTATTACTGAACAGAATATTAGAACTCAAATTACTCAGTTCTCTCATCCTACGATAAAGAAACAAAGCCTCTGGGAGGTTAAGAGCAGGCTTAGATGTAAGCTGGATGAAGCACAAGCTGGAATCAAGATTGCTGAGAAAAATATCAATAACCTCAGATATGCAGATGACACCATCCTTATGGCAGAAAGTGAAGAGGAACTAAAGAGCTTCTTGATGAAAGTGAAAGAGAAGAATGAAAAAGCTGACTTAAAACTCAACATTCAAAAAACTAAAATCATGGCATCCAGTCCTGTCACTTCATGGCAAATAGATGGAAAACAATGGAAAGTGACAGACTTAATTTTCTTGGGCTTCAATATCACTCAGATGGTGACTCAGCCATGAAATTAAAAGACACTTGCTCCTTGGAAGAAAAGCTATGACCAACCTAGACAGCATATTAAAAAGCAGAGACAGCACTTTGCCAACAAAGACCCATATAGTCAAAGCTATGGTTTTCCCTGTAGTCATGTATGGATGGATGTGAGAGGTGGACCATAAAGAAAGGTGAGAGCTGAAGAATTGATGCTTTTGAACTGTGGTGTTGGAGAAGATTCTTGAGAGTCCCTTGGACAGCAAGGAGATCCAACCAGTCCATCCTAAAGAAGATCAGTCCTGGGTGTACATTGTAAGGACTGATGTTGAAGCTAAAGCTCCAATACTTTGGCCACCTGATGCAAAGAACTGACTTACTAGAAAAGACTCTGATGCTGGAAAAGATTGAAGGCAAGAGGAGAAGAGGATGACAGAGGATGAGGTGTTTCAATGATATCACTGACTTGATGGACATGAGTTGAGCAAGCTCTGGGTGTTGGTGATGGACAGGGAAGCCTGGTGTGCTGCAGTCCATGGGGTCACAGAGTCTGACATGACTGAGTGACTGAACTGAGATGTAAGCAAGTTCACTGACAATGGAATATTCTCAACTTTTGTAGAACGTTTTTAAGATTTTTGTTTTGCCTGTATGCCCTGGCTCTTACCTTCCCTGCCCTTGCTTTTGCCTCTCTTCTAATCCTGCCTTGATTATAAACATGGCTGGAGTGAACTTTCATGAACATAACACAATGGCTGGTAGGAATGAAGACCAAGATCAGCTGAGAAGTGAAGTGTTTAGAAAGAGCTGATAATTATTAACCAAGAGAACAGAATCATCAATTGGCAAGTGTGAGTGTTTTTTCTTTTGTTTGTTTTTAATATGAAAATGTTAGTGGGAAGTGTGAGCCTTCATGTTGAAGGAGTTGAGGACACTAAAATTAAACGACAGCAGTATAAAGGCAAAGATGAAAGGGGAGAGTCAATATGACCATTTTCAAGAGTAGAATGAATTTTCACTAATATCTTCATTGATGGAGAGGAATGTCAAAATGTACTTTTGAATCTTAGTGTGGTACGGTACATAGCACAGATGGTTCCCAGGGACCTGTAATGGGCCTTTACCTCTTCTCCCTCTCTGGACCAAGCTTCAGAGCAGGGTATACATTGACTAAAATAAAAATAAAACATAATGACAGGAAAATAATTTGCTAATTTAAAGGGTTTTTTTTTTTTTTTCCTCAATTCCTCTAAAGCACACCTTACTTCCCTGTAGTCCTTCCTGCTCCTCTGTGCTCTTCTTTTCCTCCATTTACCCTAAACAGATATCTGAGTATCCCATGGCAGTCAAAGTAAAAGGGTATGGGCAAATATACAGATGGTACACCTTAGAGTGCTTGATGAAAAGAGCAAAATATCTTGGTAAGCAAAAGAGGAGATACACAATTGGAGGCTGTACATACTGGGTCTACTGTGTTGAACAATGAGTGTGTCCTTCCCCCAAACTTCATGTCACTGTTGAAACCTCAGAATGTGGCTTTATTTGGAAATAGAATCTTTGCAGTTGTAATTAAGATGAGATCATACTAGATTGGGGCTTCCCTGGTGGCTCAGACAGTAAACAGTATGCCTGTAATGCAGGAGACTCAGCGTCAATCCCTGGATCAGGAAGATCCCCTGGAGAAGAGAACAGCTGCCCACTCCAGTATTCTTGCCAGGAGAATTCCATGGACTGAAGAGCCTGTGGGCTACAGTCCATGGGGTCACAAAGAGTCAGACATGACTGAACAACTAACACTTCATTTCATACTAGATTAGGGTAGGCCCTAAATCCAATACGATTGTTGTCCTTATAAAAAGAGAAGACACAGAAACAGGCACACAAAGAAGGAAGGTGGCCATGTGAAGACAGAGGTAGGGATTAGAGTGAGATATTTACAAGCCAGGGGTGGCAAACAACCACCACAAACCAGTAGAGGCATGAATGGTTTCTAGAGCATTCAGAGAAAGCATGCCCCCGCACCTTGATTTCAGACTTCTAGATTCCAGAACTGTGAGAGAAAAATGTTGTGTTAAGACACTGAGTTTGTAGTACTTGTATTGCTACAGCAGCCTTAGGAAATGAATTCACTGGGAATAATGAGGGCTGTGGAAAGATTCAAAAAATTGAAAAGTGTTCTAAAAATTTTACAGCAAATCAAACTTACTATGGCATCCAACTGAGTGACTGGCAGACTTGTCTACTTGGGAAGAGCATGGTAAAGACTCTGCCAGCCAATTCCAGAACCACATGAGACCTGGGTTCAATCCTTGGCTTGAAAAGATCCTCTAGAGAAGAGAATGGATACCCACTCCAGTATTCTTGCCTGGAGAATTCCGTGGACTGAGGAGCCTGGTGGGCTACAGTCCATGGGGTCGCAAAGAGTTGGACACAGCTGAGCAACTAACACTGTCACTACTTTCATTCATAGCCTATTTCAGCTGCTCAAGGTCATGTGATAATTCTCACGTCTCCTGAGTTGCTTACTAATCACGAAAAACAAGATGTTTTAAAAAGTGATATTTGTCCAGCTTTATTGAGATATTACTGACACAACATAATAAGTTTAAGATGTATAATCAATGTGATGATTTGATAATGTATATACTAGGAAATCGTTACCACAATAAGGTTAGTTAAGACCTATATCCCCTCACATAATTACCATTTGTGTGTGTGTGAGGTGATTAACTTAAAAAAAAATTTATTGGAGTAGAGTTGATTTACAATGTTGTGTTAGTTTCAGGCATACAGCAAAGTGAAAAAGTTATACATAAACATATATCTACTCTTTTTTATATTATTTTTCCATACAGGCCATATACACACTATGACATATAAAATAGATAACTAATAAGGTGATTAACTTTTAAGTTCTACACTCTGAACAACTTTCAAATATATGATATATTGTTATTCATTAGTTACCCAGCTGTACATTAGAACAAATTCCTTGTATGGCCAGAGATCTATACCCTTTCTTCAGCATCTCCCCGTCCCTCCATCCCCTATCCCCTGGCAACCAATATTCTACTCTCTAGAATTTGATTTGATTCCATATATTAAATGAGAGCATACAGTATTTATCTTTCTCTGGCTTATGTCACTTAGCAAAATGTCAAGTTCTATCCACATTGTCTCAAAAGGCAGATTTCCTTTTATTCTGGCTGAATAATATATATGAATGAATAATATCTATACTATATAATATAATATATATCATATTTTCTTTATCCAATCATCCACTGATGGGCACTTAGGTTGTTTCTATGTCTTTGTGATTATACATGATGCTGGAATAAACATCAGGCTACAGATATCTCTTTGAGATAGTGATTTATTTCCTTCTGAAACATACCTAGAACTGGGATTGCTTGATCAGACAGTAGTTGTATTTTTAATTTTTTCACCAAGTGATATTTCCCAACTATGATCCAGAAGTGAATAAAATATTTAAAATGTCAGCATTTATATATTAAACATATCATTTGCAATCACTTTATTTTAAATCAAATATATTTTTAAATTTATGACTCAAAACTATTAGATAATAATATAAATAAAATTTCCCTAATTTAAGTTTTAACTCTGATGGCCAAGACAAATTTACATTTACTTTATTTAGAAAAACACCTTTTCTGGATGTGGCATAAGTGCATAGTCAATATGTTGTGTCCAACACTTTGCGACCTCATGGACTGTAGCCCTCCAGCCTCCTTCTGTCCATGGAATTTGCCAGGCAAGAATACTGGCGTGAGTTGTCACTTCCTCCTCCAGGGGATCTTCCCCACCCAGGAACTGAACCCATGTCTCCTTTGTCTCTAGCATTAGCAGGCAGCTTCTTTACCACTGAGCCACCTGCGAAGCCCAGATGTGGCAAGAGTCATAAATCAAATGATGATGAATTGCTGATGATGAAAATTATTCAAAACAAAACAAACAAACAAAAAAACCTAAATGTACCACAACTTCTTTATCCATTAATCAGCTGATGGATATCTAGGTTGCTTCCATGTCCTAGCTCTTATAAATAGTGCTACAATAAACATTGGAGTACATTGTGTCTTTTTCAATTCTGCTTTCCTCAGGGTATATGCCCAGTAGTGGGATTTCTGGGTCATACAGTAGTTTTATTCCTAGTGTTTTAAGGAATCTCCATACTGCTCTCCATACTAATTGTATCAATATGCATTCCCACCAACACTGTAAGGATGTTCCCTTTTTTCCACACCCTCTCCAGAATTTACTGTTTGTAGACTTTTTGATGATGACCATTCTGACCCATGTGAGATGATACCTCATTGCTGTTTTGATTTGCATTGCCAACAGTCCTATGTGCAGGGCAGCAAAGGAGACATAGACATAAAGAACAGACTTTTGGACTCAGTGGGAGAAGGAGAGGGTTGGGATGATTTGAGAAAGTAGCGTTGAAACATATACGTTACCATATGTAAAGTAGATAACCAGTGCCAGTTTGATGTATGAAGCCTGTGTCTCTCTGTAATAACTTGGAGGGATAGAGTGGGGAGGGAGGTGGGAGGGGGTGTGAGGATGGGGAGGACACATGTATGCCTGTGTCTGATTCACACTGATACATGGCAAAAACCATTACAATATTGTAAAGTCATTATCTTCCAATTAAAACAAATAAAAGTATTTTTACTCAGCTGTATGATTCCTCATATATTACATTCAGCTTGGTAGTTTTGATAATGAAATACTAAAATAATAGTATGTTCTCTATGGCTGTGAATTGGCTAATAAACAATGCAATCATCAATTTAAGGAGACATATATAAAACATATGGGAGGAGGAAATGGCAACCCACTCCAGGATTCTTGCCTGGAGAATCCCATGGACAGAAGAGCCTAATGGGCTACAGTCCATAGGGATGCAAAGAGTCAGACACAACTGGAGCAACTTGGCACACACAAATAAAACAAGGAAATAAGTTGAAAACAGAGTATTTCAAAAGGAGGGATGCTGATTAGTAATTTTACAAGAGCAGATATGCAATATTCCATGTATAAATATTATTCCTTTCTACATTTCTTTTAAAGTAGTACTAAATTTGTTAAGATTGAAAAGCCATAGGAAATGGCTGACACACATGGTTAAAGATTACATTAGTAAGAGATGTTCTGAATATTGGGTAAATCTGGACAAAGAATTAAGCAGCACTTTCCAATGACAACATAACTCCAAGATCTAATGAATTATGTGTCAAACCAAGTCATAAAACGAATACACTGGCAAAGTGTTTCTATAGCCCTTTGACAAATACACAGACATTGCTAACATGGCGATTATTTTTAGTGTACGGGTAACCTGAATATGTTGGTTCCATGAAGGAAAACATTTTTTGTTTTAGTTCGTTGTCAATAAATACAGCTAGAACTGCACTTTATAAACAGGAAAAGACCAACAAATTTTTTGAGTAGTAGCAGGCTCTGATGACACAGTTGCAATGAATATCCTGTAGTAGCAACCAGATTAATGTTTGAATATAAATTACTATTACACTGTTTCCTTCATTGTGAGAAACTGCTGTGTAAAAATGATGTCAATAGAACTCACAATGCACCTAGGAGTGCAATAAAGTCTATGAAATAGATAAAGGTTAAACAGTATATTAAGTTCAAGATTTGTCTCTTTATAAAACTATCAGTCTACTAAACATAAGCAACTTATATCCTCAGAATGATTATGAAGGGAAAAAATATTTCAGAAGTTAGAAAAGAAAATCTTAAGGTTTCTAGAGAATAAAAACACAAGACAGTTTATTCTCAATGTTTTATAGATGTGAAGTACTCAGCCAGACTAACTAACTTATGTGTTTATCTGGTAACTTGAAAGAAAATGTTAGTTGCTCAGTTGTCTGACTGTGCGACCCCATGTACTGCAGTCCACCAGGCTTCTCCACCCACGGGATTTTCCAGGCAAGAATACTGGAGTGGGTGGGCCATTTCCTTCTCCAGGTGATCTTCCCAACCAGGGTCAAACTGGGGTCTCCTGCACTGTGTGCAGACTATTGTCTCAGCCACAATTTAATGATCTTAATATTTCCACAAAGAAAAATATCAAAATGTTTTTCAGTGGCTGCTGCTGCTGCTAAGTCACTTACATCGTGTCTGACTCTGTGCGACCCCAGAGACAGCAGCCCACCAGGCTCCCCGGTCCCTGGGATTCTCCAGGCAAGAACACTGGGGTGGGTTGCCATTTCCTTCCCCAATGCATGAAAGTGAAAAGTGAAAGTGAAGTCGCTCAGTCGTGCCCGACTCTTAGTGACCCCATGGACTGCAGCCTACCAGGCTCCTCTGTCCATGGGATTTTCCAGGCAAGAGTACTGGAGTGGGGTGCCATTGTTTTCAGTGGCAGATAAAGTCAAATGCAACATTTGGTACTTTAGAACATATTTTGTACAGAAAGTGATCATGTGTTATGTAATTTAATAATATCAGTGAAGTAGGTGATGATCTTTATAATGCACATCTGCAAAAAGTTATCAAATACCTTAAAGAATTTGATAACCTTTAAAATTTGATTCCCCATCAAAGAGAAAACTAGTCTTTCAGCCCAGGACACATCAAAATTAATTATAAAGTTCAGGTAAAGAAGCTAAAATAGAAATATAATTAACGATGTCACTAGTGTATCAGATCTGGATGTCCTAAATACAGACCATATGTTCTTTCAAGTAACATACATCACTTATCTATCCAAACACATTACACGCAAATATATAGACACAGATATAAACACACACATATACCTACACACATACATACTTATAGACACAAGGAAACAAAACCTAGAGCTAATATAGGAAAATGTTTAAACTAGAAATAGAAAAACTAGATTTAATTAAATTTAAATGAATCAGACTAAACCTAAACTAGAAATTTTAAAAAACAAGAAAACAAAACAATTCAATCATCTTCAAATTTTAAGATGTTCTATTAATCTATTCTTGTATCCAAAAAGAAAATCAAAACCAAATTTATGGTCTATATGGAACAATATGATCATTAAAATATAATATAAAGGAATTTATGCCATATAGCCAAAGCAGTGGTGGTCAAAAAAAAATTGAAGTCCAGCTTATAATAGTTATTTTGTTAGAAACTGATTATTATTAAAATAAAGACTGAATATCATGAATTTATTATTTAACTCAAGAAGGCAGAAATATAAAAATGGCAGAATCTGAAAAAAGAATAAGTAGAAACTAATTTAAAACATAAATTGCTGCTGCTTTTGCTAAGTCGCTTCAGTCATATCCAACTGTGTGACCCCAGAGATGGCAGCCAACCAGCCTCCCCCATCCCTGGGATTCCCCAGGCAAGAACACTGTGGGTTGCCATTTCCTTCCCCAATGCATGAAAGTGAAAAGTGAAAGTGAAGCTGCTCAGTCATGTCTGATTCTTAGCGACCCCATGGACTGTAGCCTTCCTGGCTCCTCTGTCCATGGGATTTTCCAGGCAAGAGTACTGGAGTGGGTTGCCATTGCCTTCTCCAAAACATAAATTAATCAATTAGAAAACAGAAAAATATAAGAATAACCAAATGAAATTTGAGATAAATAAGTCAATAAATCTTGAGAGGAAAAAACAAGATGTTAGCCAGCCTAATCATAAAAACATAGCAAGCACATCAAATACATGATTTAAGAAAAGAGGAGAAAATAGCTACAGACACTAAAGAAATTTTAAAAATATATTAAACTACTGTTCACAACTTTTAATCAAATAAATGTGAGAAACTGAATGTAACAGATGAGTTCCTATGAATATAAACTCCTAAATTTAAACAGACTGTTATGCCCAGAGTCCGAGTCCCCAAAACTGAGAGAATAAGACGTCCACAGCAATGCAAAAGCATGAAGGGATTTTATTTCTAGCTCAAGCTAGGGCTCCCACCACATCCAACACAGTGGAGTGGAGCAAGAGCCCCGAGCCTAGATTTACAGCAGTATTTATAGGTTTAGAACAAAGACAGAGAGTTGGCAAGGGCTGATTGGCTGTAGGAGTTTCCTGGTATTTACTAATTGGCTAATCTTTATTGGCTGCAGGGGTTTCCTGGTATTTACTAATTGGCTATTGGCTGCAGGGGGATGTCTTTTACGTCCTGATAAACTCAAACCAGGTTATGGGGAGTATGCTGATTAGACAAGTCCTGGCATCCGCGGGGATGACCTCACTGGGCAATGACTCAGCTTTTCCTGTGAGTCCTACCTTAGTCCCTGAAGCCTATCATGGCGTTTGTTAGGTCCCAACACAGACACCAACACTAGATAGTTTTATGCTTTAACTGGACCAGTTATGAATTAGCAGCCATTATGTTATTTAAACAATTATACAGAAAAGGGTAACCTACAGTTTTTAGGGGCCTAGTTTATACCAAAGCCTCCCCCAAAATTTATTTTTAAAAAAGACTGAAGACAGTCTTATTGAATACAGATGCAAAAGTTCTATATGAATGTTAACAAACAGGGCCTAGCAGCATACTGAAAGAATACCACACAATGACTAAAGTGGGTTTTAACCAGGAACAACCAAAAATCATCCAATATTATAAAATATATTAATAACACATTATTTACTCAAGTGAAATATTCCTAATTTGATAATTAGAAAAAAAATCAGTGTCCAGATGCAGCAAAACAGTTCTAAGAAGGAAGTTTATAGCAATATATTATCCTACCTCATGAAACAAGAAAACATCACATAGACAACCTGGCTTTACACCTAAAACAACTGGACAAAGAACAAAATAAACCCAGAGTTAGCAGAAGGAAATAAATCATAAAGATCAGAGCAGAAATAACTGAAAAAGAAAGGACGGAAACAACAGTGAAGATTAATAAAATGAAAAGCTGGTTCTTTGAGCAGATAAACAAAATGGACAAACCATTAGCCAGATTCAGCAAAAGAGAGAAGAATCAACAAAATTAGAAATGAAAAAGGAGAGGTTACAACAGACAATGCAGACATACTAAGGATCATAAGAGACTATTATGAGCAACTATATTCCAATCACATGGACAACCTGGAAGAAACGGACAGATTCTTAGTTCAACCTTCCAAGACTGAACCATGAAGAAACAGAAATTATGAACAAGCCAGTTACAAGCACTGAAATCTAAACTGATTAAAAATCTTCCCCCAAACAAAAGCCCAGGGCCAGATGGCTTCATCGCTAAATTTTATAAAACATTTAGAGAATGCTTATTCTTCTAAAACTCCTTCAAAATATTGAAGAGGAAAGAACACTTCCAAACTCATTCTACAAGGTCACCATCACCCTGACAGCAAAACCAGACAAACACAACACAAGAAATATATATATATATATAGGCCAATATCACAGATGAACATAGATGCAAAAATTCTCAACAAAATTCTAGCAAACAGAATTTAACCACTCATTAAAAAGATCATGCATAATGATCAAGTCGGTTTATCCCAGGGATACAAGGATTCTTCAATATATGCAAATCAATCAGTGTGATACACCATATTAACAAATTGAAAGATAAAAATCATATGATAATCTCAATGGATGCAGAAGCCTTCAACAAAATTCAGCACCCATTTAGGTAAAAAAAAAAAAATGGGCATGGAAGGAACCACCTACCTCAACATGATAAAGGCCATATAAGATCAACCCATAGAAAACATTATTCTCAATGGTGAGAAACTGAAAGCATTCCCTCTAAGATCAGGAACAAGACAAGGGTACCCACTCTCACCATTATTATTCAATATAGTTCTGGAAGCCCTAGCCATGGCAACTAGAGGAGAAAAATAAATAAAAGCCCTAGCCATGGCAACTAGAGGAGAAAAATAAATCCAGATTGGAAAAGAATAAACCTCACTCTCACTCTTTGCAGACAACATGATACTATACATAGAAAACCCTAAAGATACTATCAGAAAATTACTAAAGCTAATCAGTGAATTTAGCAGTTGCAGAATAAAATCAATACACAGAAATCACTTACATTCCTATACACTAACAAAAATCAGAAAGAGAAATTAAGGAAAATCCCATTTACCACTGCAACAAAAATAATAGCTAGAAATAAACCTAACTAAGGAGACAAAAGAGCTGTATACAGAAAACTATAAATCACTAATAAAGAAATCAAGGATGAAATAAATAGATGGAGAGATACTCTATGTACCTGGGTTGGAAGAATCAATATTGTGAAAATGACTATACTATCAAATGCAATCTACACATTCAGTGCAATCCCTATCAAATTACCATTGGCATTTTTCACAGAACTAGAACAAAAAAAATCTCACAATTCATATGGAAACACAAAAAAACCCAAATGGCTAGAGCAATCTTGAGAAAGAAGAATGGAGCTGGAGGAATCAACCCTCCTGACTCCAGACTATATTACAAAGCTACAGTCATCAAGACAGTATGGTACTGGCACAAAAACAGAAATATAAACCAAAGATAGAAAGCCCAGAAATAAACCCTTGCACCTATGGATGCCCTATCTTTGACAAAGGAGGCAAGAATATACAATGGGGCAAAGATAGTCTCTTCAGTAAGTGCTACTGGGAAAATGGACAGCTACATGTAAAAGAATGAAATTAAAACACCTCCTAACACCGCACACAAAGATAAACTCAAAATGGATTAAAAAACTAAATTTTAGACCAGAAACTATAAAATTCTTAGAGGAAAACATAGGCAGAACATTCTATGATAGAAATCACAGCAAGATCCTCTATGACCCACCTCCTAGAGGAATGGAAATAAAAACAAAAGTAAACAAGAGGGGCCTGTGCTAAGTCATTTCAGCCACGAACAACTCTTTGAGATCCTGTGGACTGTAGCCCACTAGGCTCCTCTGTCCATGGGATTCTCTAGGTAAGAATACTGGAGCAGTTTGCCATTTCCTCCTCCAGGGGATCTTCTCAATGCATAGACTGAACACACATCTGTTACAATGCACAATTCTCCTGCATTGGCAGGTGGGATCTTTATCACAAGTGCCACCTGGGAAGGCCCAAGAGTATGTGAAGGGTATCACTTTGCCACGTCCAACTCTTTGGGACACAATGGGATATACAGCCCCTCCTTTGTTCATGGAATTCTCCAGGAAAGAAAACTGGGACACGAAAAAGGGAGTAGGGAGTTCCTCCTGACCCAGGGATCATACCCAGGTCTCTAGTACTGTAGGCAAGTTTTCTGCCATTTGAGCTACCAGGAAAGCTCAAGTGGAACCTAAGTAAAGTTAAAAGCTTTTGCACAGCAAAGGAAACTAAACAAGGTGAAAAGAAAACCCTCAGAATGGGAGAAAAAAATAGCAAATGAAACAACTGACAAAGGATTAATTTCCAAAATATACAAGCAGCTCATACAACTCAACCAGAAAAACAAACAACCCAATCAAAAAATGGACAAAAGACCCAAACAGACATTTCTCCAAAGAAGACATACATATGGCTAATAAACACATGAAAAGATACTCAACATCGCTCATTAATAGAAAAATGCAAATCAAAACTACAACGACATATCATGTCACACTGGTCAGAATCAGTTCAGTTCAGTCATTCAGGCATGTCTGACTCTTTGCAACGCCATGGACTGCAGCACGCCAGGCCTCCCTGTCCATCACCAACTCCCGGAGCTTGCTCAAACTCATGTCCATTGAGTTGGTGATGCCATCCAGCCATCTCATCCTGTGTCATCCCCTTCTCCTCCTGCCTTAATTCTCTCCCAATATCTGGGTCTTTTCCAAGGAATAAGTTCTTCACATCAGGTGGCCAAAGTATTACAGTTTAAGCTTCAGCATCAGTCTTTCCAATGAATATTCAGGACTGATTTCCTTTAGGATAGACTGGTTGGATCTCCTTGTAGTCCAAGGGACTCTAAAGAGACTTCTCCAACACCACAATTCAAAAGCATCAATTCTTCAGTGCTCAGCTTTCTTTATAGTCCAACTCTCACATCCACACATGACTACTGGAAAAACCATAGCTTTGACTAGATGGACCTTTGTCGGCAAAGTAATGTCTCTTCTTTTTAATATGCTGCCTAGGGTGGGTCATAGATTTTCTTCCAAGGAGCAGGCATCTTTTAATTTCAAGGCTTCAGTCACAGTCTGCAGTGATTAAGAGACCAAAAAGTAAAGTCTCTCACTGTTTCCACTATTTCCCCATCTATTTGCTATGAAGTGACGGGACCAGATGCCATGATCTTAGTTTTTTTAATGTTGAGTTTTATGCCAGCTTTTTCACTCTCCTCTTTCATTTTCGTCAAGAGGCTCTTCCTCTTTACTTTCTGCTTTAAGGTCAGGATGGCCTTAAGGAGGGCCATTATCAAAACAATCTACAAACAATAACTTCTGGAGAGTGTGTAGAGTAAAGGGAACCCTGTTGCACTACTGGTGGGAATGTAAATTGATACAGCTACTATATATATAGTATACTATATATAGACAGTACTACTATATATAGTATACCATATAGTATACTATATATTGGAGAAGGCAATGGCACCCCAATCCTGGGAGGAGCCTGGTAGGCTGCAGTCCATGGGGTCGCTAGGAGTCGGACACAGCTGAGCAACTTCACTTTCACTTTTCACTTTCATGCATTGGGGAAGGAAATGGCAATCCACTCCAGTGTTCTTGCCTGGAGAATCCCAGGGACGGGGGAACCTGGTGGGCTGCCATCTCTGGGGTCGCACAGAGTCGGACACAACTAAAGCAACTTAGCAGCAGCAGCATACTATATATAGACAGTCTACTATATATAGACAGTATGGGGATTTCTTAAAAACTAGGAATAAAACCACCATGAGACCCAGCAATCCCACTACTAGGCATATACCCCGAGGAAATCAAAATTGAAAAAGACACATGTACCCAATGTATTAAAAACCAGACATATTACTTTGCTGACAAAAATTTGTACAGTCAAAGCTATGGTTTTTCCAGTAGTCGTGTTCGGATGTGAGAGCTAGACAATGAAAAAGGCTGAGCACAAAGTAATTGATGCTTTTGAACTGTGGTGCTGGAGAAGACTCTTGAGAGTCCCTTGGACAGTAAGGAGAACAAACCAGTCAATCTTAAAGAAAATCAACCCTGAATATTCATTGGAAGGACTAAGACTGAAGCTAAAGTTCCAATACTTTGTCCATCTTACATGAAGAGCCAACTCATTGGAAAAGACTCTGATGCTGGAAAACACTGAAGGATGGAGAAGGATGTGACAGAGAATGAGATGGTTGGATGGCGTCACCAACTCAATGGACATGAGTTTGAGCAAACTCCAGGAAATAGCGAAGGACAGGTAAGCCTAGCATGCTGTAGTCCATGGAGAGGCAAAGAGTTGGACATGACTGACTGAGTGAACAACAACAACCCCAATGTTCATTGCAGCACTATTTTCAATAGCTAGGACATTGAAGTGACCTGGATGTCAACTAACAGATGAATGGATAAAGCTGTACATATATGCAATGGAATATTATTTCAGATGTAAAAAGGAAGATGCCTGAGTCAGTTCTAATGAGGTGGATGAAACTAGAGCCTATTATACAGAAAGAGAAGTAAGTCAGAAAGAGAAACACAAATGTCATGTATTAACACAGAGATAGATCATCTGACCTGTCTCTTGAGAAACCTGAAGGTCAGGAAGCAACAGTTAGAACAGGACATGGAACAACAGACTGGTTCCAAATAGGAAAAGGAGTACATTAAGGCTGTATATTGTCACCCTGCTTATTTAACTTATATGCAGAATACATCATGAGAAACACTGGACTGGAAGAAGCACAAGCTGGAATCAAGATTGCCAGGAGAAATATCAATGACCTCAGATGTGCAGACGACACCACCCTTATGGCAGAAAGTGAAGAGGAACTAAAAAGCCTCTTGATGAAAGTGAAAGAGGAGAGTGAAAAAGTTGGCATAAAGCTCAACATTCAGAAAACTAAGATCATGGCATCTGGACCCATCACTTCATGGGAAATAGATGGGGAAATAGTGGAAATAGTGTCAGACTTTATTTTGGAGGGCTCCAAAATCACTGCAGATGGTGATTTCAACCATGAAATTAAAAGACACTTACTCCTTGGAAGGAAAGTTATGACCAACCTAGATAGCATATTTAAAAGCAAAGACATTACTTTGCCAACAAATGTCCATCTAGTCAAGGCTATGATTTTTCCAGTAGTTATGTATGGATGTAAGAGTTGGATGATAAAGAAAGCTGAGCACCGAAGAATTGATGCCTTTGAACTGTGGTACTGGAGAAGACTCTTGAGAGTCCCTTGGACTGCAAGAAGATTCAACCAGTCCATCCTAAAGAAGATCAGTCCTGGGTGTTCATTGGAAGGACTGATTTTGAAGCTGAAACTCCAGTACTTTGGGCACCTCATGCGAAGAGTTGACTCTTTGGAAAAGACCCTAATTCTGGGAAGGATTGGGGGCAGGAGGAGAAGGGGAAGACAGAGGATGAGATGGCCAGATGGCATCACCGACTCGATGCACATGAGTTTGGGTAGACTCTGGGAGTTAGTGATGGACAGGGAGGCCTGGCATGCTGGGATTCATGGGGTTGCAAAGAGTCAGACATGACTGAGCAACTAAACTGAATGGATGGAATCTAGAAAGATGGTACTGATGAACCTATTTTCAGGGCAGTGATGGAGACACAGACATAGAGAACAGACTTATGGACATGGTAGGGTGGATAGAGAGAGTGGTGTGTATGGAGAGAGTTACATGGAAACATACATTACCATATGTAAAATAGAAAGTCAATGGAAATCTGATATGTGTCTCAGGGAACTCAAACAGGGGCTCTGTAACAACCTAGCAGGGTAGGGTGGGGAGGGAAGTTTAAGGGGGAGGGAGTTTCAAGAAAGGGGGACATAGGTGTGATTCATGTTGATGTCTGGCAGAAGTCAACACAATATTGTAGAGCAATTATCCTTCAAGCAAAAATAAATAAATTTAATTATTTAAAAAGTCAGTGTCCATTTTTGAAAAATGTTTTTTAAATAGAAATTAGCATAAGTGGAAAATCCTTTAAAGCATATTCTTATTATTTTATATAAATTTTGTTGCAGGTTAACTTTGCAATTTAGTGTAGAGATTTACAGAATATTCAGATAGACCCATGACTGTATTTGAGTAGTAATTAACATACAACAATGATGAACACAGAGATGTGAGGACCATGCCTCTACTTTTGGAAAAGGCTGAGATCTTACACTGTATAAGGGATGTTTGCATATTATTAGGTCGAAACAGAGACTTGTTTTTGTTGTTGTGTGAAATTTCAGTTTATGAGAAGGGTGAGTATAGATGACATGCAGCTGATGAGACAGACTGTGCCAACTGGTGAGCATTTATCTCCTAGACTCACAAAGCCTTCACTATGACAAAGAACTCTGCAAACCACTTTTCAACCTTGCCAGCTGCCACAAATGTTAGGCTCTGCCAATGGGAGGAGCTACAGAGGTCACCAAGGCTGAAAGAGGAAGAATGAACTTGCTTATCCCGTTTGTAAACTATGGGCTCTCAGGTTCAGGTGCAAGTCACCACAGCAATCCTTCTTGACCCCACCAGCAGCAGGTCATTCCCAAAGCAGCATTTTAATCCAGTATGCAGTTTTAGCAACACTCCCAGAATCCAACTTTATACCAGTCAAGCAGCACCTTCTTCCCAAATGTCCAAGTTTCAGCTCAAAAGAGGCTCTCCTCCACGCATCTAACTTTTAATAATTTCAGCTTGTTCCATTTTGTCCCTTAGCCCTAAGTACCAGAGACTTCTTGCAGTGCTTGCTCTTTGACTCCTCAGTTTTCTTCTTATCCTTTTATTTATCCAGTATATAAATGCATGACTAGTTATAAACTAGATGTTTTCTTCAAATAACTGATGCAGTTCCTATCTCCTACCTGGATCTTGATTGATTCATTGCATAAACAAATAATCAGAAAACAGTGTTTAAGTCCAATACTGTTTATAATGATCATTACAATTTACTGAGCTATTGCCACATGACCCTCACTATCAGTTCAGTTCAGTTACTCAGTCGTGTCCAACTCTTTGCAACTCCATGGACACCAGGCTTTGTGACTCCAGGCTTCCCTGTCCATCACCAACTCCCAGAGCTTGCTCAAACTCATGTCCATCAAGTCGGTGATGCCATCCAACCATCTCATCCTCTGTCATCCCCTTCTCCTCCCACCTTCAGTCTTTCCCAGCATCAGGGTCTTTTCAAATGAGTCAGTTCTTCCATCAGGTGGCCAAAGCACTGGAGTTTCAGCTTCAGCATCAGTCCTTCCAATGAATATTCAGGACCGATTTCCTTTAGTGTGAACTGGTGGATCTCCTTGCAGTCCAAGGGACCCTCAAGAATCTTCTCCAACACCACGGTTAAAAAGCATCAGTTCTTCAGCTCTCAGCTTTCTTTATAGTCCAATGCTTACATCCATACATGACTATTGGAAAAAACATAGCCTTGACTAGATGGACCTTTGTTGGCAAAGTAATGTCTCTGCCTTTTAATATGCTGTCTAGGTTGGTCATAACTTTTCTCCCAAGGAACTAGCCTCTTAATTTCATGGCTGCAGTCACCATCTGCAGTGATTTTGGAGCACCCCTGAAATAAAGTCTCTCACTATGTCCACTGTTTCCCCATCTATTTGCCATGAAGTGATGGGACCGGATGCCAAGATCTTTGTTTTCTGAAAGCTGTTTGTTTTTGTTTTTTTTTTAAATTAATTTATTTATTTATTTTTAATTTTTACTTTACAATTCTGTATTGGTTTTGGCATAGATTGACATGAATCCACCACAGGTGTACATGCGTTCCCAAACATGAACCCCCCTCCCACCCCCCTCCCCACAACATCTCTCTGGGTCATCCCCGCGCGTCAGTCCCAAGCGTGTCATATCCTGCATCAGACATAGACTGGCATTTCGATTCTTACATGATATTATACTTGTTTCAATGCCATTCTCCCAAATCATCACACCCTCTCCCTCTCCCTCTGAGTCCAAAAGTCCGCTATACACATCTGTGTCTTTTTTGCTGTCTTGCATACAGGGTCATTATTGCCATCTTCCTAAATTCCATATATATGTGTTAGTATACTGTATTGGTGTTTTTCTTTCTGGCTCACTTCACTCTGTATAATCGGCTCCAGTTTCATCCATCTCATCAGAACTGATTCAAATGTATTCTTTTTAATGGCTGAGTAATACTCCATTGTGTATATGTACCACAGCTTTCTTATCCATTCATCTACTGATGGACATCTAGGTTGTTTCCATGTCCTGGCTATTATAAACAGTGCTGCCATGAACATTGGGGTACATGTGTCTCTTTCAATTCTGGTTTCCTCTGTGTGTATGCCCAACAGTGGGATTGCTGGGTCATAAGGCATTTCTATTTGCAATTTTTTAAGGAATCTCCACACTGTTCTCCATAGTGGCTGTACTAGTTTGCATTCCCACCAACAGTGTAGGAGGGTTCCCTTCTCTCCACACCCTCTCCAGCATTTATTGCTTGCAGATTTTTGGATCACAGACATTCTGACTGGTGTGAAGTGGTACCTCATTGTGGTTTTGATTTGCATTTCTCTAATAATGAGTGATGTTGAGCATCTTTTCATGTGTTTGTTAGCCATCCGTATGTCTTCTTTGGAGAAATGTCTGTTTAGTTCTTTGGCCCATTTTTTGATTGGGTCGTTTATTTTTCTGGAATTGAGCTGCAGGAGTTGCTTGTATATTTTTGAGATTAGTTGTTTGTCAGTTGCTTCATTTGCTATTATTTTCTCCCATTCGGAAGGCTGTCTTTTCACTTTGCTTATGTTTTCCTTTGTTGTGCAGAAGCTTTTAATTTTAATTAGATCCCATTTGTTTATTTTTGCTTTTGTTTCCAGAATTCTGGGAGGTGGATCATAGAGGATCCTGCTGTGGTTTATGTCGGAGAGTGTTTTGCCTATGTTCTCCTCTAAGAGTTTTATAGTTTCTGGTCTTACATTTAGATCTTTAATCCATTTTGAGTTTATCTTTGTGTGCGGTGTTAGAAAGTGATCTAGTTTCATTCTTTTACAAGTGGTTGACCAGTTTTCCCAGCACGACTTGTTAAAGAGATTGTCTTTACTCCATTGTATATTCTTGCCTCCTTTGTCAAAGATAAGGTGTCCATATGTATGTGGATTTATCTCTGGGCTTTCTATTTTGTTCCATTGATCTATATGTCTGTCTTTGTGCCAATACCATACTGTCTTGATGACTGTGGCTTTGTAGTAGAGCCTGAAGTCAGGCAAATTGATTCCTCCAGTTCCATTCTTCTTTCTCAAGATTGCTTTGGCTATTCGTGGATTTTTGTATTTCCATACAAATCTTGAAATTATTTGTTCTAGTTCTGCGAAAAATATCGCCGGTATCTTGATAGGGATTGCATTGAATTTGTAAATTGCTTTGGGTAATATACTCATTTTCACTATATTGATTCTTCTGATCCATGAGCATGGTATATTTCTCCATCTATTAGTGTCCTCTTTGATTTCTTTAATCAGTGTTTTATAGTTTTCTGTATATAGGTCTTTAGTTTCTTTAGGTAGATATATTCCTAAGTATTTTATTCTTTTGGTTGCAATGGTGAATGGAATTGTTTCCTTAATTTCTTCTTCTACTTTCTCATTATTAGTGTATAGGAATGCAAGGGATTTCTGTGTGTTGATTTTATATCCTGCAACTTTACTATATTCATTAATTAGCTCTAGTAATTTTCTGGTAGAGTCTTTAGTGTTTTCTATGTAGAGGATCATGTCATCTGCAAACAGTGAGAGTTTTACTTCTTCTTTTCCAATTTGGATTCCTTTTATTTCTTTTTCTGCTCTGATTGCTGTGGCTAAAACTTCCAGAACTATGTTGAATAGTAGTGGTGAAAGTGGGCACCCTTGTCTTGTTCCTGATTTAAGGGGAAATGCTTTCAATTTTTCACTATTGAGGATAATGTTTGCTGTGGGTTTGTCATATATAGCTTTTATTATATTGAGGTATGTTCCTTCTATTCCTGCTTTCTGGAGAGTTTTTATCATAAATGGATGTTGAATTTTGTCAAAGGCCTTCTCTGCATCTATTGAGATAATCATATGGTTTTTATTTTTCAATTTGTTAATGTGGTGAATTACATTGATTGATTTGCGGATGTTGAAGAATCCTTGCATCCCTGGGATAAAGCCCACTTGGTCATGGTGTATGATCTTTTTAATGTGTTGTTGGATTCTGATTGCTAGAATTTTGTTGAGGATTTTTGCATCTATGTTCATCAGTGATATTGGCCTGTAGTTTTCCTTTTTTGTAGTATCTTTGTCAGGTTTTGGTATTAGGGTGATGGTGGCCTCATAGAATGAGTTTGGAAGTTTCCCTTCCTCTGCAATTTTCTGGAAGAGTTTGAGTAGGATAGGTGTTAACTCTTCTCGAAATTTTTGGTAGAATTCAGCTGTGAAGCCGTCTGGACCTGGGCTTTTGTTTGCTGGAAGATTTCTGATTACAGTTTCAATTTCCGTGCTTGTGATGGGTCTGTTAAGATTGTCTATTTCTTCCTGGTTTAGTTTTGGAAAATTGTATTTTTCTAAGAATTTGTCCATTTCTTCCAGGTTGTCCATTTTATTGGCATATAATTGCTGATAGTAGTCTCTTATGATCCTTTGTATTTCTGTGTTGTCTGTTGTGATCTCTCCATTTTCATTTCTAATTTTATTGATTTGATTTTTCTCTCTTTGCTTCTTGATGAGTCTGGCTAATGGTTTGTCAATTTTATTTATCCTTTCAAAGAACCAGCTTTTGGCTTTGTTGATTTTTGCTATGGTCTCTTTTGTTTCTTTTGCATTTATTTCTGCCCTAATTTTTAAGATTTCTTTCCTTCTGCTAACTCTGGGGTTCTCTAATTCTTCCTTTTCTAGTTGCTTTAGGTGTAGAGTTAGGTTATTTATTGGACTTTTTTCTTGTTTCTTGAGGTATGCCTGTATTGCTATGAACTTTCCTCTTAGCACTGCTTTTATAGTGTCCCACAGGTTTTGGGTTGTTGTGTTTTCATTTTCATTCGTTTCTATGCATATTTTGATTTCTTTTTTGATTTCTTCTGTGATTTGTTGGTTATTCAGAAGCGTGTTGTTCAGCCTCCATATGTTGGAATTTTTAATAGGTTTCCTCCTGTAATTGAGATCTAATCTTAGTGCATTATGGTCAGAAAAGATGCTTGGAATGATTTCGATTTTTTTGAATTTATCAAGGTTATATTTATGGCCCAGGATGTGATCTATCCTGGAGAAGGTTCCATGAGCACTTGAGAAAAAGGTGAAATTCATTGTTTTGGGGTGAAATGTCCTATAGATATCAATTAGGTCTAACTGGTCTAATGTAACTTTTAAAGTTTGTGTTTCTTTGTTAATTTTCTGTTTAGTTGATCTGTCCATATGTGTGAGTGGGGTATTAAAGTCTCCCACTATTATTGTGTTGTTGTTAATTTCCCCTTTCATACTTGTTAGCATTTGTCCTACATATTGCGGTGCT
>NW_024070188.1:25291499-25449493 GCF_014754425.2 Oryx dammah
TTTCCCCTTTCATACTTGTTAGCATTTGTCCTACATATTGCGGTGCTCCTATATTGGGTGCATATATATTTATAATTGTTATATCTTCTTCTTGGATTGATCCTTTGATCATTATGTAGTGGCTTTCTTTGTCTCTTTTCACAGCCTTTGTTTTAAAGTCTATTTTATCGGATATGAGTATTGCCACTCCTGCTTTCTTTTGGTCTCTATTTGCATGGAATATCTTTTTCCAACCCTTCACTTTCAGTCTGTATGTGTCTCTTGTTTTGAGGTGGGTCTCTTGTAAGCAGCATACAGAGGGTTCTTGTTTTTGTATCCAATCGGCCAGTCTTTGCCTTTTGGTTGGGGCATTCAATCCTTTTACGTTTAAGGTAATTATTGATAAGTATGATCCCGTTGCCATTTGTTTTATTATTTTGGGTTCGGGTTTATACTCCCTTTTTGTGTTTCCTGTCTAGAGAATATCCTTTAGAATTTGTTGGAGAGCTGGTTTGGTGGTGCTGAATTCTCTCAGCTTTTGCTTGTCTGTAAAGCTTTTGATTTCTCCTTCGTATTTGAATGAGATCCTTGCTGGGTATAGTAATCTGGGCTGTAGGTTATTTTCTTTCATCACTTTAAGTATGTCTTGCCATTCCCTCCTGGCCTGAAGAGTTTCTATTGAGAGATCAGCTGTTATCCTTATGGGAATCCCCTTGTGTGTTATTGTTTTTCCCTTGCTGCTTTTAATAGTTGTTCTTTGTGTTTGATCTTTGTTAATTTGATTAATATGTGTCTTGGGGTGTTTCGCCTTGGGTTTATCCTATTTGGGACTCTCTGGGTTTCTTGGACTTGGGTGATTATTTCCTTCCCCATTTTAGGGAAGTTTTCAACTATTATCTCCTCAAGGATTTTCTCATGGTCTTTCTTTTTGTCTTCTTCTTCTGGGACTCCTATAATTCAAATGTTGGAGCGTTTCATATTGTCCTGGAGGTCTCTGAGATTGTCCTCATTTCTTTTAATTCGTTTTTCTTTTTTCCTCTCTGATTCATTTATTTCTACCATTCTGTCTTCTATTTCACTAATCCTATCTTCTGCCTCCGTTATTCTATTATTTGTTGCCTCCAGAGTGTTTCTGATCTCATTTATTGCATTATTCATTGTATATTGACTCTTTTTTATTTCTTCTAGGTCCTTGTTGAACCTTTCTTGCATCTTCTCAATCCTTGTCTCTAGGGTATTTATCTGTGATTCCATTTTGACTTCAAGATTTTGGATCATTTTCACTATCAATATTTGGAATTCTTTCTCAGGTAGATTCCCTATCTCTTCCTCTTTTGTCTGGTTTGGTGGGCATTTCTCCTGCTCCTTTACCTGTTGAGTATTCCTCTGTCTCTTCATCTTGGTTATATTGCTGCGTTTGGAATGGCCTTTTTATATTCTGGTAATTTGTGGAGTTCTCTTTATTGTGGAGCTTCCTCACTGTGGGTGGGGTTGTATCAGTGGCTTGTCAAGGTTTCCTGGTTAGGGAGGCTTGTGTTGGAGGTCTGGTGGGTGGAGCTGGGTTTCTTCTCTCTGGAGTGCAGTGGAGTGACCAGTAATGGGTTATGAGACGTCTAAAGTTTTGGAGTAACTTTGAACTGCCTGTATATTGAAGCTCAGGGGTGTGTTCCTGTGTTGCTGGAGAATTTGTGTGATATGTCTTGCTCTGGAACTTGTTGGCCCTTGGGTGGAGCTTTGTTTCAGTGTAGGTTTGGAGGCATTTGATGAGCTCCTATTGCTTAATGTTCCCTGAATTCAGGAGTTCTCTGATGTTCTCAAGCTTTGGACTTAAGCCTCCTGCTTCTGGTTTTCGGTTTTATTTTTACGGTGGTCTCTAGACTTCTCCATCTATACAGCACCAATGATATAGCATCTAGGCTAAAGAGGAAAGGTTTCTCCACATTGAGGGGCACCCAGAGAGGTTCACTGGGTTACATGGAGAAGAGAAGAGGGAGGGGGTAGTTAGAGGTGACTGGAATGAGATGCGGTGAGATCAAAAGAGGAGAGAGCAAGCTAGTCAATAGTCACTTCCTTATGTGCGCTCCATAGTCTGGACCTCTCAGAGGTATTCACGGAGTTATACAGGGAAGAGGAGAGAGAGGAAGTAGACAGAGGTGGCCAGGAGGGTAAGAGAGAGGAATGAAAAGGAGAGAGACAGGTCCAGCCAGTAATCAGTTCCTTAGGTGCTCTCCACCATCTAGAACACACAGAGAATCACAGAGTTGGATATAGAAGGGATGGGGGGGGAGAGACAGAGGCCACCTGGTGGAGAAAAAGGAGAGTCCAAAAGGAGGAGAGAGTGGTCAAGCCAGTAATCTCGCTGTCAGGTAAGATTGGGTTATGAAATGTACAAGATTGACAACAAAAACTGAAAAGCAAAGATTAAAAACCTAGAGTAGAGGTTAGATTTTCAAAAATACAATGTTAAAGAGACGAAGCAGAAGGAAGAAAGAAAAAAAGATAAAAGATAAAAAAATAATAATAATATTAAGAAAAAGAAATAAGGAAAAAAACATATAAGAAAAAAAAACAAAAACCCAAGATTAAAAAAGAAATACCAACAACAACCATGCGAAGACTATATATGGTGTTTGCTTTAAAAAAGTAGAGTCTTTTTTTTTTTTGAAAAGTAATAGTTATAGAAATATAAAGTAGAGAAATAGAAGACTTAACAGTTAAAAAAAAAGTTTGAGAAAAAAAAAGAAAAAAAAAAGAAAGCAAAAAAAAAAAAAGGAATGCTTGTAAAAATTGTGAAGATATATCTGGCCCTTCTCTGATGTTGTGGGCCATGTTGGTCGCTTCCAAGGTGTTTCCCTCTGTTTAACTTCTGTTTGCTGGTCTCTTCAGGGTCTGAATTCCGTCCTGACACATGGGGGCGGTGGTGGACACTTTTTTTTTTTTTTTAGGCTCACTAGTTCAGTCGCACTGTGGGGAGGGGGGGATGCTGCAAACAAATAGCACTGTCGTGGGCACACAGCATCTCAACCCCGCTGGACCTGTCTCCCCCCACGACGCACAAACCGCTCCGGCTCTACGGAGCTCAGCCAGGGACCATCCGAGGCCGGCCCCAGGCTTCGCGCACCTCCCCGGTCCAAGCCGCTCGGTTTTGGCGCCCAGGTAACCCTCAGCAGCACAAACTTGTTTGGGACTGCCCTCTGCGCCCCTCCCGGGACAGAGCCACTCGGGAGCTTGGCGAGCGCGGTCACCGGGACTTGTCCCCTTCTCTGTTTCTACTGCTCAGTTTTCTGGGTTTACTGCTGGCGCTCCTTGTGAGGCGGGTGGTGACTGTCCTGCACCCCCTGAAGTCTCAGCAAAGAAGCCTGCCTGCCGCTTTTTAGGTAGTCTCTCCGGGGCTGCGATTGCCCCTTTCCAGCCCTTACAGCTCTGGCTGCCTGTCCCCGGCGGGGGATGGTCTGCAGCCGGCTATTTCCGTTCAGTCCTTTGTTCTGTGCGCAGTCCTGGCGGGGTCTTATGTTCGCGCTTTTCGCGTGGTAGCTATCCCCCAGCCTGGTTTGCTCACCCAAGTTCGATCGCTCTGGGTACGCGTGGGGCGTTTCTGCCCGCTTCTTACCGAGCACGGCAGCCCGCGTCTCCCGCGCTTCCCTGCCCTGCCCCCACTTGCTAGCGGCGGCTGCAGGTGTCTGCGCGGCTTTTCCGCTGGGGGAGTTACTGTTGGGCTTGTAATCTGTTGGTTTTAATTATTTATTCGTTTTTCCTTCCTGTTATGTTGCCCTCTGTGTTTCCAAGGCTCGCCTTAGACTCGGCAGGGAGAGTGTTTCCTGGTGTTTGGAAACCTCTCTTCTTACAATTCCCTTCCCGGGATGGGCTTCCCTTCCCGGGACGGAGCTCCCTCCCCACCTCCTTTGTCTCTTTTCTCGTCTTTTATATTTTTTCCTACCTGTTTTTGAAGTCAATGATCTGCTTTTCTGGTTGCCTGATGTCCTCTGCCTGCCTTCAGAGGTTGTTTTGTGGAGTTTGCTCCTCGTTGAAATGATCTTTTGAGGAATTTGTGAGGGAGAAAGTGGTCTTCCCTTCCTATTCCTCCGCCATCTTAGGACCGCCTCTGAAAGCTGAGTTTTAAGCCAACTTTTTCACTCTCCTCTTTCACTTTCATCAAGAGGCTCTTTAACTCTTCTTCACTTTCTGCCATAAGGGTGGTGTCATCTGTATATCTGAGGTTATTGATATTTCTCCCGGCAATCTTGATTCTAGCCTGTTCTTCAACCAGCCCAGCATTTTTCATGATGTACTCTGCATATAAGTTAAATAAGCAGGGTGACAATATATACCTGGACATACTCCTTTCCCAATTTGGAGCCCTTCTCATTATATTAGGATCCTGTTGCGAAAGGTCTTAGCCAAAATATTCAAAAAATTTAGATTTACTCTGTAGATAGTGAGGGCGCTCCCCAAAGATTTGGGAAGAGAGAAATGAACAGATTCTTTCTTTAAAAGGATATTTCTGGTATTTTTTAAGTGTGTGGATTTTAAGAAAGAGATATGGAGACATGAAGTTGTCAATTACCAGTCAGCTAAACAATCACAAAGAGCTAACCTTCCCAGGTGACTCAGTGGTAAAGAAATGGCCTGCCAATGCAGAGATGCATGACACTCAGGTTCAATCCCCGGGTTGGGAAAAACCCCTGGAGTAGGAAATGGCAACAACTCTAGTATTCCTGCCTAGAAAATTCCATGGGCCGAGGAGACTGGTGGGCTACAGTCCATAGAATCACAAAGAGTCAGGACATGACTGAGCATGAGCACAACAACAAGAAACCTAGAGTGATGAAGGTCTAATCAGGAAAGAAGGCGAGGACCTTAGTGAGAAACCGCTCATCAATATCATCATGGAGCCTCATGGCTGACACAACATGGTGAGTTAAGAAAGAGAAAGTACAAAAGGATGACTCATGCTCTTAGATGAGGAGGATGGCAAGGACAGGAGTACAAATAACTAGTGTACGAATAAAAGGGAGTGGGGTTTTTAGAGAGGAGAACAAAGAGTTGCTAGGCTAATGGTCCTATCAGTTGTGTTAATCTGCCTGCCTAGCCATCTCCGCTGGACCACGAGCCAGGCTGATCTCACTGCAAGCCTTGTTCTTTAACACTGGCTCCCCAATCTGTCACCTGAGTAGCTCCATTGTGCTCCCAAGTATAAAAATTCATGCACTACTACTGTATTTAATTGAATCACTCCTTTTTTTTGAAAGCCATCCCATTATTTTCATACCATTAAGAAAAATAAAACTCCATATTAAAATAAGGATTTTTTTCACATCGATTATAAAATATCCTCTTTTTCAGAGATGAAATATAATACTGTGAAAACATTAGGAAAAAAAGATGTTTTTGAAAAGAGACCACTTCCCTAGGAAATGGCCTCAAGTTACATTACACAAACAGAAAACTGGAACTTCACAGCTTGACTATATTTTGACAATATTTCTAAGGAAGTATAATCTTAGGAAATAGGAAAGAAATAAACACTTTATTGAGATATTGGCATAAAATTCATCACATAATGGCTCAAACAGATGCTTGTGGGTTGAACTGAAAATATACTACTTTATATACATAAAAATACCTTTATAAAGTCCACAAGACTTTAAGAGTTTTATCAACTTTAAGCAAAATATAAATGGAAAGCTGGCAAAGTATCTCAGGATTCTTTTCATAAGAGACTTCAATCATAAAAAGAACCAAAATTTTCATTAGAAGATTTAGGGAAAATTAAACAATGCTAGGGATTTTATTTTGAGAGTTTATTTACAGAGTAAAACTTGCTCCTGGAAAATGAAAGTCACTGACTCACTACAAATAGAAAACTAACATACTGATTTAGATATCATCTATCAGAGCTTGACACACCATGGGTCACAAGCCATGCCTAGTCTTGAAAATAAAGTTTTACTAGAACATATCCATGCTTGTTCATTTACCTAGTCTATGACTACTTTTGTGTAACAATGCAGAATTGACAAGTTTCCAGAGAGACTATAAAGATCAAGGTATTATCTGACCTTATAGAGAAAATATTTCCTGATCATGGTCTAGATTCAGTTTCAAATTCTCTTGCTATTTCATTTCTAATGCTATATATTGATAATGCTACAGAAACTATCTTCTCATAATACATCATGAGCGTCAGAGAACTCATCAAAAAATAAAATATAAAATGAAAATGTGAATTTAAAAGCATATGTGAAAAAAGTATATGTGAATCTTTATATTATGAGCATGATCTTTTGTGTTTATTCATTACCTTATTATTTAATATATACTTACATGCATTAATACACTTGTAGAAAATGAAAAAAAATTTTTTTAATAAGACCAACTTAAGATTCATAAGTAAATACATTTTTACTTGCTTTTTAGTTCAATCATAATGTTCATTTTCATCATCATTGCCATTATCATCATATCATCACACAAGGAGTTAGGCTCTGTGACTTTTGAACCCCCTTATGTGTGGCAGTCATTCAGTCGTGTCCAACTCTTTGCGACTCATGGACTGTAGCCCACCATGCTCCTCTGTTCATGGATTCTCCAAGCAAGAACACTGGAGTGGGCTGAAGTCCCTTATAACCCGCTTCAATAAACAAGGTTCTGCCCAAGGTAATGAGCATATAACATTTTATAATCTGTTGTCTGTGTCCTGAAAAGTTTTGCATCTGGTCTGAAAGACAAAATATACATTTAAAAAATAAACAGTAATACAGGACAACCACACTAAACGGCGGATATACTGCAAGAGAAGGAATAGATCACCACAAGCTGAAAGTCTGAAAGAAATTCTCAGCAGAGGTAGAATTTGATGTAAGTTTTGAAGAACCATAAAACTTACATAGAGAACAGAAAAAAGTAGAAGATTCAGGCAGTGGGAGGCTAAAGCATACACAGTATATATCAAGAATAAGCAGAACTGAAATACTCTGGTCTTGTTTCGGAATATTCCTTTTAAACATCTCATTTAAATTTTCAAAAAATACATATATTCACAGAAAAAACTAGTGCTCAGATAGAACAAAGACTGGCCAGGCCACACAGCTAGAAAGAGAATGATTTAAGCTTAGCACTGCTGGTCATAAAGTTCATTATACTAAATAAGACAAGTTCTGTTAAAAGAGCGGCTTCAAAAAGAGGAGTAATATGAAATGGGCGTTAGAAAGGTAATAAGGTTTGGGTCAGATTATAGAAAGTTCCAGTTTATGCTACAAGGAAGGGGAGAAAACTGACCATCCCGGAGCATGAGAGTGACACATCCCTTCTAGAGAGATGGGAAAACAGACCTGAAGCAGGCTGCCATGGGAGACAGTGCAGCCTGTCTTTCAGACCAGATGTCTTAGAATATCATGAGACCCAAATGTAGCCTTTACGAAAGGAAAATGAGTTTTCACAATAATTCTTTCAAAACAATTCTTGTTTGGTAAACTTGTACCAATACAATGACTACATAACACAAGTGACCACCTACTATTCTATTGTCTATCTCGGAAAGCTGGCAGCACACTTCAGTTCAGTTCAGTTCAGTCACTCAGTTGTGTCCAACTCTCTGCGACCCCATGAATCACAGAACGCCAGGCCTCCCTGTCCATCACCATCTCCCAGAGTTCACTCAGACTCATGTCCATTGAGTCAGTGATGCCATCCAGCCATCTTATCCTCGGTCGTCCCTTTCTCCTCCTGCCCCCAATCCCTCCCAGCATCAGACTCTTTTCCAATGAGTCAACTCTTCGCATGAGGTGGCCAAAGTACTGGATTTCAGCTTTAGCATCAGTCCTTCCAATGAGCACCCAGGATTGATCTCCTTTAGGATGGACTGGTTGGATCTTCTTGCAGTCCAAGGGACTCTCAAGAATCTTCTCCGACACCACAGTTTGAAAGCATCAATTCTTCAGCGCTCAGCTTTCTTCACAGTCCATCTCACATCCAAACATGACCACTGGAGAAACCATAGCCTTGACTAGATGGACCTTTGTTGGCAAAGTAATGTCTCTGCTTTTGAATATGCTATCTAGGTTGGTCATAACTTTTCTTCCAAGAGTAAGCGTCTTTTAATTTCATGGCCACAGTCACCATCTGCAGTGATTTTGGAGCCCCCAAAAGTAAAGTCTGAAACTGTTTCCACTGTTTCCCCATCTGTTTCCCATGAAGTGATGGGACCAGATGCCATGATCTTTGTTTTCTGACTGTTGAGCTTTAAGTCAACTTTTTCCCTCTCCTCTTTCACTTTCATCAAGAAGCTTTTTAGCTCCTCTTCACTTTCTGCCATAAGGGTGGTATCATCTGCATATCTGAGGTTATTGATATTTCTCCCGGCAATCCTGATTCCAGCTTGTGCTTCTTCCAGCCCAGCGTTTCTCATGATGTACTCTGCATATAAGTTAAATAAGCAGGGTGACAATATACAGGCTTGACGTACTCCCTTTCCTATTTGGAACCAGTCTGTTGTTCCATGTCCAGTTCTAACTGTTGCTTCCTGACCTGCATATAGGTTTCTCAAGAGGCAGGTCAGGTGGTCTGGTATTCCCATCTCTCAGAATTTTTCGCAGTTTATTGTGATTTCTCACAGCTTTGGCATAGTCTGTAAAGCAGAAATAGATGTTTTTCTGGAACTCTCTTGCTTTTTTTGATGATCCAGCACCACACACTTATTTCACTTTTAGTCAGCTTTTCGTTTTTTTTCTTATAAGTACTTTGTATGTTTTTATCACTCCCTCAAACCCCATCCGGAAAAAACCCTTTCAGACTCTGTCAGTTTCTTATGAGGATAATTCACATTGAAGTGATCCAGGTCTCTGTTGCCAGACCATGACCTGTTCCCCTGACTCATCCTATTTCAATATCTGGGACCACTCGACTTGTTACTATAGTCAAGCTTCACTACAAGTGAACTGAAAAGAAGAAACAGCTCAACCACTCGGGACCTCAGCAAATCATTTGTCTTGCTGCTGCTTTTCCCTTGATCTTCCACTTCATTTGTAGTCACTGCTTCCTTATCTTCTCTGTTCTGTTGAAACTCTAGCCCTGATAATCTGCTCAAATTCCTAATTCTTCTACCTAGGCTTCCAAACTCCATGCTCTGGCCCTTGCGAGAGTAAGCACCCAGTCCCAGTACTTTTCCAGGTAGTGGGAGCTCCTGTCAGGTCTCCCACAGGAGAGAGGTCAGGTCTTCTTGGTGCTAAGACCTTGAAAGGAGGATCTCAGCCCCGCTGCAAGGTAAACTGTATGTTCTAAAATATAGGTCTCTATTGAAACTTTGGGCTTCCTTGATAGCTCAGTTGGTAAAGAATCCACCTGCAATGCAGGAGATCCAGATTCGATTCCTGGGTTCGGAGGATCCACTGGAGAAGGGATAGGCTACCCACTCCAGTTTTCTTGGGCTTCCCTTTTGGCTCAGCTGGTAAAGAATCCTTCTGCAATGCTGGAGACCTGGGTTCGATCCCTGGGTTGGGATGATCCCCTGGAGAAGGGAAAGCCTACCCACTTCACACTGTTCTGGCCTGGAGAATTCCATGGACTGTATAGCCCATAGGGTCGCAAAGAGTTGGACACAACTGAATAACTTTCACTTTCACTTTCACTTCATTGAACTTTTACTCTGAATTGATTCATGGTCACTTGTATTAGTCAGCTTTTCCTGTTATGCTTATGTATAACAAACAAACCCAAACTTTCAGGCTTAAAACAAAACACATTCATTCCTATTCAGATGTCTGGGTTTGGCTGCAGTGGGTCTGCCAAGCTGTGGTTTGGGGGCAGGAGTGTTCCATGTGTCATTTCATTCCATGACCTAAGAGAAAGAGTAACTCCTATCTATCTGTGAAGTGCTGATGTCATGGCAGAAGTGCAAGAAAGGGGAGCAGAAGCAAAGCGCTACCAACTCAGCACTTTCCATTTGTCAGAGCAAGTCCTAAGACCAAGCCAAAAGCCAGTGTGATGCAGAAGTATGCCATGCGTGGGAAACTCTACTAAGGGCAGAGAAGGAAGGGAAATTGTGACCAAGCAGCACAATCTATGGGCTTCCCTAGTGGCTCAGACGGTAAAGAATCTGCCTGCAATGCCGGAGACTCGGGTTTGATATCCTGCATCAGGAAGATCCCCTGGAGACAGGAACGGCACCCCACTCCAGTACTCTTGCCTGGAGAATTCCATGCGTAGAGGAGCCTGGCAGACTCTAGTACATGGGGTCGCGAAGAGTCAGACACAACTGAGCACCCAATGCACGCACACAGCACAGCCTACCACCCCACATGAAAGGCAGCCGAGTCTTCTAGAACAAGAGGGTGATCTATTAATGTAATATTAGAATGACATGAAATTCTCAATGTTCTGCTTTGAACATGGTCAATCTTCACTTTTTCAAGTAGTCTGAATATCAGCTTAAATGGGAGATACCCATTCATTTTCCATGTTGGATCCTTCCACAGGAATTTGTTGCATATGAACACAACTCTGAAATTGTAGCCTGCATTAATGAAACAGTGATACAGGTGCGTATTTGTGTGTGTGTCTTTGTGTGTATTTTAGTATTTTTAAAGTTCCTCCTCAGTCTACTGCATTACCTGTCAACCACTTGCATCACTGTTTCGTATGCATGTCTTTAATACAGAAGGGTCAATGTAGAAAGGTAAACATTACTGGGATAGTTTATGGTTTTATTTTGGATTAATAACATGTCACTTTCTCTCCCATTCATTTATTTTTAACTAAATTCCTTTGTTAAAAACTAAGCTTAATTCTAGGATATTGACCTTTTAGCAATTTGCACCAAGATGAAGCCCCTTTGCATTTTTTGGCTTAATTCTTTTCATATGCTAGTGGGAGTTAGGGAGAAATTGTTTATTAATGAACAATTTCATGCACATTCATAGAAGTAGAACCCACAAGAACCTTAAGAGCGGACCAAACTGACATCACAGTCCCCTCCACACAATTAATTATTATTATCTCTTTTCCCCTGAGATAGCATTTATATTCTTTATGGTAGTGGAGATATTCTCCAATCTGCCAACATTTAATTCTTGCTTTTTTACATAAAACAGAGAAACATAAAAGGAAATTCTTATTTTAAACAAAAACATATGTCTATGTAGCTAGCAGGCTTTTTTGTTTTTATGTAATCTAGCTGCTGGATGAGGATCTTTTTTAAAAGTAAAGGATGAAGACTTCAGTACATTTGTATAAACTCAGGTATTTTCACACTTAACAGAGTACTTTAACTAGAAACAGTTATTCCAGAAAAATACTTGATGAATAAGGAAAATATATTCATTCAAAGCGACATAAACTTACAGTCTCAGGATATAATACCAAAACTTTGAATCTGAATTAAAGCCAAGAGAAGTTTCATGCAAGATGAAAATTAAACCAGTAATTGCTCTGTGGAATGGTTATCATCTAACTTCCCACAATAAATGGTGTACCTTAGTAAATTCTTCTTCTGATATCAAAGAGTTGAGGCTTTTGGTCTCTTACTTGTTAAAGGAGAAAGAGAACTTTTATTCAAAATTAATTTAGCAGCAAGAAATACTTAAGTCATATTTAAAAACAAATACACATATACACATTGGAAAGATATTTAGGTACTCTAGATTTTGCCAAACTCATAAGGAACAAAATTCTTAAATGATAATAATCATGATGAATATAACTTTTCAGAAACCAATGAAGTTATACACTCAGGCACTCCTTACTTGAAGTGGCAAGATTATATGATAGATTCTGTAATTAAAACAAGCACATAAATAAGTAATAACTGTTCAAATGGTATTATTTCTCCTTTTACTTAGAGGATACCATTTGAATTTACATTTGAAATTTTAAAAATGACAAATAGAACATTTTACCTTCCATCTCTGCCAAATCAGTAAAATGGCTACAAAAATCTATCCATATGGCCAATGAGAAATGCATAGTTAGAGAAGATTGGTAAATCATTTAAGCATTTAAAAAGTCACATATAATAACAATTAGACCTCCCATATTTTGGTCAGTGGACCACCCATCTTTTCAGAACACTTTTTTAATCCTTACAATAATCTAGCAGAGAAATGATACTATACCCATTTTATAGATGGGAAAGCTAAAACAAAATGAGGTGACTTTCCCAAATCTTAACTGCTTAGTGTCCAACTCAAATCCTGTGTTCCTTCTACTACACAGTAAAATCTAAAGGGGTGAATTACTCATTCCTCATTCCAATGTAGACAATATTAAGTATGAAATTGCTGTGACAGTTTACAGGTATTTCTGAGTACTTCTCTCACTGGTAGAAGTGTCCACAAGTGCCCTTTATGTGTTAGTACCATCTGTTAGGCTTTCTATCACAAGTTTAGATGTTAACCTTGAACAATGAAAAAAAGAAAAAAAACCTAAGTAACACATAAAGTGACAATTGCAGTTTCATCCCCCTAGTTGTGAGAAGATGCTGTACATCAGTGTCAACCATTAATCCTATTAATTAAAAACAAGAAACATCTACCATATTTCACTTCAGATCACAGCAAATGTTCATGATGCCCTTTACATTACCTAGTCTATAAATAAAATGTGAAGATGTTTATATTGACTTGTTTCCATAGTGATGGAAGAGTCTTTCCTTGAGTTGTCAAGGCAATGTGCAGTAGCCTAGCAAATTGGACAAGCACAGGACCCATTTGTCAAGTAACAGGTTTAAGAAAAGTCAGGATAATCCAATAAAGATGATCTAGCTATAAATAGAGCCATGAATCTAAGAATGTGAGCATTTTAGTTTTAATGACATGCTAGGATCATTTTTTTTCATGAAATAAATGTGAAGCCATAATAAGAAAGCACAAGATATACTGTGCACATCCAGGCAGCCAAATTATCTTTATATTAATGGTAAGATTTTCCCCCCAGAACAGCCAAGCTTTTATTACAGAAAAGGAGTCAGAATTTTCTGAGGTTTAGTTGGCAAAAGTGAAAGGTTCACCAACAAATTTGATATGTTCAAGGGGATTTTTGAAATCAACAGAATCCCCAACTATGAAAATAAATTTAGGAAAATTATTCCTTGGGTGACTTGTGGCAGGGAAATCGTTGAAAGAAGCAAATAGAGTGTCTCTCTTTCATGATAGAAGTAAAAAATAAATAATGCACAATTCAGCTTTGTATTTCTTGGGACATAGATGCCTGTTCTAAAACTACCAGGATAGTTGGGACCTAATATTAAAAAACAACAACAAACTATAATCACAATACAAGCACATCTCCTTGAGTTTTTCTAGTGTCTATTCACTAATAGACAGACTGAAACTATCAGGTCAGAAAAAGCAAGAATTTTTTCTCAGAAATAAAAAATATATAGCAACTTACTCCTGACTGAACATGAGAGAAGAAAGATAAGTCACATTTTAAAACAAATGTTATAAGAGTACTCTTGCCTGGAAAATCCCATAGACAGAGGAGCCTGGTAGGCTACAGTCTGTATGGTCACAAAGAGTTGGACATGACTGAGCGACTTGTCAATGTCAATAAGAAGACGTCTGTTATATCCTTGCTCCTGTGAACTACAGAGTAAGAAGATTACCCAACTACAGACTATGAAACAGGCAGCAAAAGACTGTCCATCTAAAACTAAAGCTTCAAGGCACTTTCTAATGAAATTTACAAAAGGGAAATGCCAGTGACAGCCTTAAATGACTACGATAACTAGAACTCTTCTTCAAATTATAAGGAAAGTTTTAAAGCCTTTTAAAGTTTGAAGCCTTTTAATAATGTCTAATGAGTTAAATTATTCTTTATGTTCAATTTCCTTTAGTTGTTTACTTAAGCCATTGACACAATGAAATCAGCTAATAACTTACAGTGAAAAGTGGAGCCAATTTTCAAAGCATTTCGTAACAACGTAATGGTCATTGTTGTTTTAGTCAAGGTATTTTTTCCATAAGAACTTTTGCCACAAGCAGTTTTGCCACACAACTGGCCATAAGACAATTTTGCCCTGAAAGATAAAAAGAACAAGGAAAATGAAAAGGAGATAATTAAACATGGATAATAACAAAATTCTGTAACAATTTTATTGTGAAAGTGAAAATACAAAAATTATTTGAATACATTTAAAATGTGTGTAGATTTATGGTTATAGTTGCATTCAGGTCTATCTTAGAGAAGCAATGGTACTTCCTTTCTAAAAGTTGATCATTAGGGATATAGGATCTAATGTCTGATATAAGTTCCTTATGATGAAAAAAATACCAGATTTCTTTGGAAGGGATACTGCTATTTCTTAACAATACATGTAAACACAGATAATTAGTAGTACATATCTAGACTATAATTTGGGCTTCCCCATTGGTTCAGCAGGTAAGGAACCCACCTGCAATACGGAGATGTAGGAAACATGGGTTCAATCTCTAAGTTGGCAAGATCCCCAGAGGAAGGCATGGCAACCCACTCCAGTATTCTTGCCTGGGAAATATAAAGGACAGAGGAGCCTGACAAGGTACGTTCCAAGGGGTCACAGAGAGTTGGACTTGACTGAGATGACTGAGCACAACACACAGCACAGATTACATTTAAATCTTCCATCACACGCCTAGTCCTTATATTTCACCAGCTCCACTAAGCCAGACTCTGTGCCAGTTACCAAGTTTCTACACCACTAAAAACCAAAACCTGTTTACCATTTTCAAAACAACTTGTACTTAACAGGAATCAAGTCACCATTCTTTGAGGAATGGGAGGAGCCTGATTCTTCTTTTGCCTCCATATTCTAACATTGCTGGAATGTACTGTTTAGTAAAGATGGCCTTAGAGAAGAAGCTGCTGCTGTATCTAAATTAGCTAAAGAATCAATAACTAACACTCTTGAAGACTGTTGTGAATTATAGGTTATTTCATATTTTATGATAAAATGGACTTATAGCCAATTGGTTGTGGGGCAAACTGCTTATGGCAAAGATGTTTATGGTGAAAATAGGAGACACAGCTGTTTTAGTCTGCCCAGTATTCTGCATCCCCTTCATTGGAAACAGCAGACATCCTGTCCTCATTCCTTTGGGAGAACTACTTGACACTAGATAATTCTGGTAAGTTGCCACAGTTCCTTACACTCCTGGCTACAACTGCCAAATAAGCATTGGAGTCATGACCCAAGCCAGACCAATTAGAATCTTCTGGAGTTTCAGATGTGGTTGCTGGCAGCAAAGAGTTCTCTCATGCCTCTGTGGACACTAGCTGAGGTAATGCTAGCCATCACCATCACCCTTTTGTCCCCTCCCGAAGACAGCCATCTGTAGCAAGAGAGAAGAGCCAACACAAACCAGAGTCAATAAGAACCAGAGCTGATGTCTGAGAGAGATGCGGTGAGGAAGGGACCAGGAGCACCATTTGAGTTGCTGAATGGAGTTCCACATTAGATAAATGTAACTCTGTCACCTCAGATTTTTAAAAAGACAATAAATTCAGCTATTTTCATCGTAGACACTATTTTAAGTCATCTTTCTCCCATTTGCAGTGCTGTGTTACAAAAGCATAAAAACCCCTTTCTTAATTTCCAATACTGAAGGTAAAAAATCTATAAAAAATATATATTTACATGGCAGCCTAAATTTCCCTTCGAAACATTTTCCTTGGTTACTTTTATTTTGCACTGAATAATTTGCCTATCTCCATCTTCAAATTTTAAATAAGGTCAAAAAATACTCTTGGCAATTTTCCTTAAATACATCAATGTTCTGTTGCCTTTGATTAAGCACTTAAGACTATCTGAAATGACTTGGCAAGGTGATAGGTTGCTGTTATTTTTACCCAAGGATTAGCTCTAAGTACAGAAGTTAAAGTGACTTTTCCTTGTCAAAATAATTTGGGGTTTTCATAGAAGACAGTGACTTCAAGGGGCAGCAAATTTTAAACTAAAGATTCAATGTTGGAGGATGGATGAAAACAGGGAAGGGAGAGGCAGAAGGAAGGAAGAAAGGAAGAGAAGGGAGGAGAATAAAGGAGGGAGGAGAGGAGAGGGGAGGATTTATATGATTAGATTCAGTTTCTCCTCTGACATTTGCTATCTCAAACAAAAGACACAATCCCAATTCATTTTCTCAAGTCAGAAATCAGAGCAGTATTTTGGAGTTCTCCTTTACCACTTCAGTGCCCTCACTAAATCAAGAACCAAGCTCTATAGCTCTAACTTCAAAATATCTTTCCTGTTCAGTAACTCATCCCTTTCTTTGGTGCTGCCCTAATCCAGGTCACAAGGATCTCTTTCATGGACTACTGCAAGGCTACTACTTTTGGCTAGCCCTGCAGTCTCCTTTCCAATTCCTACTAGCATCACCATTCATTTCCTACTCTTAAACCAAGATGAGAATTATAAAATGCAAATTTGATCATGCATGCTTTAAATCCTTCAGTGGCTTATGCCTGGTATATGCCATCAAATCCGTTCTTTACCTTCCTCAAGGGATCAGGTTGGTGTCACTTATTTTAGGAAGTATTTTAAAAGTCAAAGTACAGTTAGGTGCTTTTCTGATTTGCTAATCTTATAAGTAACTTACAATTTATTACAACTGTCCACTTGTTCCTCAGGACATTATAAACTGCAAAGTAAGAGAAATTGTTTATTTTGTTTACCATTTCTGGTAGTTAGTACAATTTCTAATGTATACAACAGACACTCAATATTTAAATAAATGAACAAATAAATTTTTAGTACTCCTTTTATCATTTATTACTTATTGAAATGGACAACATCTAAAGGAAAGTTAACATTAAACTGAAGCTAAGTATTTTTGTGTTGTGCATTACTTGCTAATTTGACATTCCTACATATTAAATCAAAAAGCCATTTCATCATTTACGTGTTACTCAACAAGAGTGTATTAATTTAGTAAAATGGATACTGTCTGAAATTAATCACTCTTAATTACCCAATCAACTAGAGATAAAAAATAATATTTTTGGAGATGGAGAAAGATAAAAAATAACAGTCCATAGGGCTGCAAAGCGTCTGACACAATTGAAGTGACTGAGCATGCACACGCATGAAAATTTTAAAAAGCTGGATTTTGAGTGCTAGTGATAGAATGCTGAAAACTAGCTGCTTTATTGACATCTGATCTACATTTTCCTGGAAATTTGATTGGTTAGTTTTCTTCGTACATTTCTTTATAGTAGTATTTAGTCAAGTGCTTTACGAGCCACTGTGTGCAATTACAAGCTGCACTAAAAATACCTGCCTATACTTCCTTAACAATTCTCAAAGTATGGGAAAATGTACGACACAGACCGTAGTCTACCCCATCAGTTAATCTCCCAGCAGGATGTTCTGATACCCTGCAGCCCTACATCTAAGATTCATCTCCCTAGAGCACCACTTGGATCACACCCATTCCTCTGCTGAACAGTCTTCCATGTTCAGTGAGGTGTCCTCTTCCCGTTTATAGTAAGCCTAAAATATTTAATACGTGTACATTAAAAAGAGAAATACTGATGGAAGTTCAAAAAGGAAAATATTACAAAAGTGAATGAAAAGAGGGCCATAAAAGGAAAATTCCCAGAAATCTTGGAAATTCTAAAAGCCAGAGAAAGATATCTTAGCTATGTTTATACCAATAAAAAGAAAAAGAAATAATGTGAAGTAATTTGGAAAATGAAAAATCACTCAATAGTTTCTATATATCTTCTTGAGAAAGAGAAGGATAAGATAAAAAGTATAAAGAGGGAATTGAAATTCAAAACAGTGAAAAGAATGTTAGTGAATATAGGAGAATATTAAATGAGTTTAAGTTTCCTTCTTTGGGAAAACTATCTCAGGTTACAGTAGTAATTTACAGGTAGGACAGTTTTTATCTCAAAGGAATTGACAGTAATACTGAGAGACTGTAAAAGAGAAGAAATTTTCTGGAAAACTAAAAGGGAGCACACCCTGCCAAGGTAATGTGAAAGCAGAAGAATCACAGAAATAGCACACAAGTAATTCTAAGGCCCAAAGCAAAAAAAAGAAAATGAAGAAAAATTGGCTGATCAGATATCTAGTTTTCAGTTGACACATTTAATGTAAATCAACCTTTATAGCAGATAAAAAAGCTCATATAATGTTAGTATTATAGATTTTACAACTCTAGATTAAAGAGTTCCTTTACTCACTTTGATAGTTAAGTCCTATACAGTGTGTTAGATTCTCAGTTGTTTCTAAGAAACATTAATAGTTCTGAGTGTGTGTAAATAAAAAACAGTCATGCTTGCAAAAGATTTACAGCCAGTGACAAAAGAAAAAATTAAAAGAAATTATCTTTGAGAAGGCTCAGGAGAAATAGAATAGCTCTATTCATCTATTCAAAAATTCCCCATGCAGAACAGGTTATTTCTCCTACTTGGAGAAAGATAAGATCAGAGAAGTGTTAGAAAGTAGAAGCAGAAGGGAGAGAGGGAGGGAGAGAAGGCGGTGGAGAGAGAGACAGACAGACAGACAGACAGACAGACTACTTACTTTCAAGAAAAGGGCTGCAGTGCCCTGAAATTTTGCCAATTGGATTTACTTTCCTGTCTTTAAGGAAAACTAAAAGAGGAGGTGAGACGGCAGAGCTTCCACTTGGGTGTCACATTTAATGTTTGCATTTTTATAATAAAAGGATGCGATTTTAAATTGATGACTAATGAGTTATATTTTGACATACTATTTTTCTGAGCACAACTACATCCTCACTTTGTCTTGACTACAAGGAATGCATTAAACTATGCTTTGTTGTTGTCATTTAATCGCTAAGGCATGTCTGACTCTTTGGCAACCCCATGGACTGTAGCCCGCCAGGCTCCTCTGATGAACATTTTTACTTTCCTTTTACGTTCCATGTTCTTTTACATTTAATTTGGTTAATTTGTGAGGTTAGAATTTTAAAAAGATCTGAACCAGGAATTTCATGACACCCCATGAACAGGAATCATAAACAAGCAGAAACAGAAACATCTGGAAGAGGTATTAAGAAATGATTTCAAAATGCCATGAGTCCCAAAGCCAAATCAAGGTTTTCTCTGACTGGGAATGAGATTCTGTCGTGGCTGCAAGTCCCAGCTGGAAGCACTGTAGTCTGGGCAGCAAGTGCAAAACTCTGTGTAACTATCCTGAAAGATATTATCTGCTATATAGAAGCAGGCTATTCATACTTGAAATCTAAATTCCCTCATGTATAAAGCCTCTGGATCTTCCTAAGCAACTACATGGAAAAAATGATTTGGGAACAAACAAGTTCAGACAAACCATTGCAATTTTAATCAATATTACAAATATCACCTTTTAAACCACCTGGACCACATGATTAAATAGAAACAAACAAGCATGAGGTCCTAAAGCTTGACTCTGCCTTCTGATGAGATCAAACGAATTTCTCAATGTGTACTGCACCCAGAAGAATGCAGTGATTCATCATGCCTGCCACCAATTTGATGGTCTTTTAAGTACCATTCTCTAACTACTTGTACAACATAACTTCAGGAGACACAAATTATAGTCAGTAATAATCCTTCAATAAGCTAGTTGTATATGTGAACTACAACTATAACATTTAGAGAAATCACACTTCTGTGGGAGGACACATTATCTTTTCAAAACTAGCAGTAAACAGAGAAGTCAGACCTACTACAGAACAAAACAGAGATAACTCTCTTTTGACATCACCATCACAAGAAAGAGTAAAATATCCAGACTTCAGAGTTTAACAAAACAAAATATAATATTATTCTTTCATCTGTTTATATCATGGAATCTGAACTAGTTTCAAGATTAGATTGAGATCTCATTCAGTCTAACTTATAGACTTTCCCACTAGTCCTCTTCATGCTGCTGCTGCTGCTGAGTCGCTTCAGTCGTGTACGACTCTGTGCGACCCCACAGACAGCAGCCCACCAGGCTCCCCCATCCCTGGGATTCTCTAGGCAAGAACACTGGGGTGGGTTGCCATTTCCTTCCCCAATGCATGAAAGTGAAAAGTGAAAGTGAAGTTGCTCAGTCGTGTCCGACTCTAAGCGACCCCATGGACTGCAGCCTTCCAGGCTCCTCTGTCCATGGGATTTTCCAGGCAAAAGTACTGGAGTGGGGTGCCATTGCCTTCTCCGCGAGCCCGCTAATTTATCCTTATACGAGTATATCAGGACAGTGAGTGACCTTTTCCTGTTGCCATGGAATTGATGATTAGGGCTGAGAGCTGGGAACAAGGGCCACCAAGCACTTCACTTTATAAAGGAAACTCAGATGTGAACCCCCTGCCATAATCTGCACACCCTACACATACACATCCTACACACACACCCTACACACACACACTCAGAAATCCAGTTAAGCAGCAAACTGCAGAAGGAAAAGAAGGAATTGTCAGCTCTATGAGTCCCCAGCCTTGCAGGCTATCTAGTGAATTTTCCTTCCACACTTCAAGCCAATGGAAAGAGCATACCCAAAGAACCACACAGAGAGACAGAGTGCCCTCTAGAAGCTGGCATTGGCATCTCATTCTTCCTTGGGATTTCCACTAAAGCAGAGGATGTGTTTGTCTGTCCCTTGTGCCTGATACCAGTGTCTGAATTTGAGCCAGCCTGTTGGTATCTCATCCAAGAAGGCAGGCTTCTGGGCAATGAGCCCAGCAGAGAAAGGCTGGGCGGGAGAACAGTGGGTGTACATAAGGCAAAGGGATATAGAGACACTGTTGTAAGAGATCCCCTATTATGCACTCAGGAGCACTCCATAGCCACAACCACTACCCCCACCCCAGTTCACACCCACTGAGGATCTCTGTTATGTACCCCCAAAAGTCAGCATTTGAATTTCTGTTCTCAGAGACCCTGGGGTTGCTTACGGTCATTCAGTGGTATCTAGAGGAGAAGCGGCCGAGAGACAAACATGTTAAGCACTTGAACTGTGCTGGACACAGTTAGTAGTCAGTAAATATTAACTACTATTATTTTATCCTTGGCATTCTTTACAATTCTTCTGATTGGCTCAAAGTATTTGTCTAAATGGTAACATTAAATATAACTAACAGATAGTTAAATAAGGACTTAAAGCATCTGATACAAATTGTAAGATACATAAGTCACAACTCCCAAAATAGGAGATTTACTCATTCTGCTTGAGATTTTAAATGAATATGCTGTTACAAGATATAGATCACTGCATGTAACATATTAATGTAAGTAAGTGAAATACAAGTTCAATCAGAGCACTTGAAATTACCATCTTTGAGTATTACTTCCTGCCAAGAATTATGAAGTTTTCATGAAAGTTATCTTGGTTTTCTCCTAAACCTAATTAGACATTTTGAATAAACATGCTGCAGAACTTGAGTCAAATCAAATGAGTCTGGGTCATAGATAATTTCAATAATTTGGAAGACAAAATTTAAGAGAAAAAGTTATAATTTAGCTAGAAAGTTTAAATAAGTAACTGATAAAAGTAAAAGATAAAATATATCTTTTTATATCATGAAGTAATTGTTTTTACATAGTTTTGCAAGTGAAAATGAATAAAAATGCATTATAAATCACCTAACTTATTTCCTCCAATAGCTTTGATACTTATGTACTTAAGAGAGTATAATTTAAATACTTAAATAACTAAGTCTAAAAAAGTATTTGAAAAACTAGAAAAGTAGACATCTTTTCATGCCCTATATTTTGAGAATCTCATTCATTTAAATATGTTATGAACAAGTTTTATCTCTTGTATTAATTATCTCAGGAGTATATAATAATTTTAATCATCTTTTAATTAAAGTCTGGTCTTACTTTGCATTTCTAGTCCTTTGAGTAATATTCTGCTAATTGCTTGCTCAAAGGGTTGTCAATCAATAAATCTTAATCTCACTGTGACACAAAACCAAGCAGAGCTGGATCCAATGGCAAATTACTTAAGTAAAAAGAGTGACGTCTTTAGAACAGACAGTATGATTTACTGCAGCACTACCGTATTGTAGAAGATGCCGACTGTTGGAAAGAGTAGATAGAGACTCCATTTTGTTAAATGCTGTGCTGTGCTTAATCACTCAGTTGTGTCTGACTCGTTGGGACCCCATGGAATACAGCCCACCAGGCTCCTCTGTCCTTTGGGATTCTCCAGGCAAGAATACTGGAGTCGGTTGCCATGCCCTCCTCCAGAGGATCTTCCCAACCCAGAGACTGAACTCAGGTCTCCTGCATTACAGGTAGATTCTTTACCATCTGAGCTACCAGGGAAGCCCACTTTGTTAAATAGGGTTTTCTTATCTAAAGGAAGTTACAATTGAAAATAGAGGTTTAAACTCTAGCACCCAGTCCTCACCAGGTAGGTATATGGTTATAGAGTATAGCATCTAAATAAGGATCACACAGAAACTTCTGCAAGTTCCACTGGAAGCTCCATGGCTACACTGAAGCCTAAGATTACATTTTTAATAAATAGTAATTCTAGTAATTCTGCATGGAAGCTAGAACAGATGTAGATCAGAGGCTGCTTCACCTGAGCCAGGTAGACCTCATAAATCTCAGGCTTTTTTTTTTGAAATTTCATTAGTTTAATTAATTTAGCACATGTTCATTTTAAAGCAGATGCTTGAGACTTGAATTTATCAAATATTTTGAATACTAGATTTATAGGAGAAAGTCCATATATGGACAAATACTATCTCTGATATTTCTAATATGAATGACCAGGTTCACAAACTATACTTACTCTATTTCCTTGTTAAAATGTTTTTTTTTACAGTACACCTGGATGCAATGCAATAGTTCGTTATGAACCAAGTCTCATTTACCATGTTCATCCTTTCCAGGATAACATATCCCAGACCCCACACTTCACTGAAGAATTTCAGAATGAGAATAAGGATCAGATGTCTCTAAGAAACATGCCAACAGGTTTTCAGAGCCTCAGTAAACTCTGAAGCTACCAAAGAATATTAATAAATACTTCCCTATTAGTTTCTCCATACAGTCTTCACGCACTATCTTCCACTTTTCTGGGACCCCTCTGGGAAACACTGGTGTTCTAAGACCAATAAGGTCATTATCATTTCTCCTACTGCTTTATAATTAGTAGAGTTCTAAAACTAAACTTTGTTTCATTCTTTCAGAAAAATGACAGTGAAGAAAACAAAAGTGCTTGTGAAAATATAAATGATCAGCATTCTGCTTAATCTTTAAAAGGCCAAAATAGGCCAATTTATTTTTGTCAAACTAATTTGAAGTCAATTCAAACAAAGTTATTTTTTACAAAACCACAAATAACATACATACAGTATGAACAGCTTCTTTCAAATGTCATTCTTTTTTTGTTTTTAATTTTTATTTTTACTTTACTTTACAATACTGTATTGGTTTTGGCATACATTGGCATGAATCTGCCATGGGTTTTAATTATCTGAAACATCTTTTTTTTTTTTTTTTTTTTTTATTTTTAATTTTTACTTCACAATTCTGTATTGGTTTTGGCATAGATTGACATGAATCCACCACAGGTGTACATGCGTTCTAGGTTCACACACATTTTAAAAATAATCACATGTGTGAAACCTCTGTGTGGTACAACTTTTTGCAAGTCTTTTACAACTATAAACATTGTTGGGATTATTCCTAAATTTTCATCCAGTAGGACAGAATTATTAAGCACATCCTATACAGAAATCACTTAAAATTTGATGCATGGCCAAAAGATTTTGGATATAGAAGCTTCCCTGCCATCATATCCATAATCTCATCATGGAAATAAAGCAACACCATGAAAATGACAGGTCAGGTGAAATTCTGCTCTTATAAACTAATCCCAAATAGTGAACCAGTAAAAGCACAGGAGAATCTAGCATTGAAAACTTATTAGTATTTTCATCTTTTCCTTTCACAAAGTCCCACAAAAACTGACCTTCAGTGGATTAACACAAGCTTTGATAGTATGTGTCAAATCCTTATGATTCAAGGGAAAAGTTACATGGCTAAATATTTAATGAAAAAGACTAAAATTAGTTTATTTCTTCCTGCTTAAAAATAAAAATAACAGAATAGCTTCCTTTCCAGTGTTTTCCCAGGTAATTTTTGCTACTGTGATACAGTCAATGTCAGTGAATTATGTATATGCATTTTGGAATGGGGTCAAGACTGAATAAAGGGGCTTGAGATAGAACTAGATGTGTGAAAAATTAAGACAATTGTCTAGATGATTAATTCATACAACTTAAAATCATTCTATCCGTTTAATCCAGTTTCACAAAAGGATGTGTTCCATGCAAAAATGACAAGCATCAGTAGAGTCTGTATATTGGCAGTCAATTTTTATCGATTTGACCTTAGAAAACTCTTAAAGCATTAAGAACCTAATTGGACACAAAAAGAATAAAAAAGAGGGTTTTTTTAATTTTTTGATTAGAAATTCTAGAAGAGAATTTTTCCTATTTAAAAATTCATTTAAACTAAAATCATGTAATCTCATATTGACATAAGATTATCTTACTCAAAAAGTAATTATAGTGAGCTTTCAGTCTATATAAGATGGCACGGGGTCATTTCTACCTGCTGTACCCTGGCAAAGACAACTAGAAGCCCTGCAAATAATGCAAGAGACAATCAAAGGAAAAGTCTGAAAAGGGAAAGAAGGCAGTGATTTGGATAGGGACTTCAAGACTTGGGGAACAAGGTAACAACAGGTCATCCTGTGACCCCTCACCCTCAAAGGAAGGCTATCCAGGCCTGGTGTACCCAGACTCTCAGCACAGCAATAGGAGATAGCCCAGGCAGGCCCATTCCTCTCCTGCTAGAAACACCAGGCAAAGTCTGGCAGAACAAGTGAGCAGGGTTTACTGGGGCCCTGCAGATAAGAAGAACCAGGGGCAATGCTATCCTTCCCCATGAGCCTGAGGACCTCCATCCAAACCCAGAGATGTTGGATGGCAATAGCAAGAGGAATCCCACCACAGAAAGGGGACCAACCTAGAACATATGTTTTGTCTCCCTAGCCTGGGGACACCATCCCCCAGCTGGAGGCTCCCAACAGCCAGGCCTGGGGAACTTCTTCTTCCTCCTTGGCATGCCAGTGAGGACCAGTGGAGCAGACCAAACAACTCTATAAAGGCCTTGAAAATTAAACCACTGAACCACCGTCCACAAAATTACATCAAGCCTGAACATGGTTACTGCCTGCTAAAATAAAAGCTTTCCGTAGGACCCACAATTTCCTTTCACCCAGTCCCTTCCATATTTCACTTTTACCCACTTTGATGGTGTCTCCTTTCTAGAAGAAGACCCATTCAAAGCAGCCAAATCATTCTATACTGAGTCTGCACAGATCAGAGAATGTACTCTGGAGGCTTCAGGGTGGCATGCTGAGAGTAGCAGAGAGGAAAAAAGAGAATGGAGTCCTTGCATAAGCCATAGCAAGAGAGACATTTTTTCCCTTATTGTCACATCGTTTTGCAAATTGACTCTTGATCTTGCTAACTACTGGTTAAGTGCAAGAAACATCTAATTTCTCTAATTATGGTAAATTGTAGCATTTCCTTTTTTTTCTTTTTTAATGGAAATCTATTTCCATATCTTTATGGTTGAACATCTAGAATTTTCATATATTCCCTCATGAAATTTAATATTTTCCTATTTCTGAGGCATTTTACATATAAAACCTAATCTAATGTAGGTGTATAATTTAGCCCACCTGAACATCACTCAAATGACACAACAGACCATCACTCAGTGTACAGGGAATACATGATTTCAACAAATCCACAACTTTGCACCACCCAATAGCAAACCAGCAAAAAAATTTTATAAGATCTACAACTATGCACTAGGTGAACTGATTTAAATAGAATTTTCATCATCACATCAAACCAAATAAGAGATTATTTTTCTTTAATGTGTCTTGACATTTAGTATTTCATGATTAATCCATCCATCAAAGTGTAGGATAAGCTATTACTATCTGTAAAATGGTGAGTCGTTACAATGCCTGTTACTAAAGGCTCAATTTTGTCCTCAAAATACTTGGTCCCTTCTTCCTCTATCTTGACAAATTACCAAGTAGAAGGAAATAAGTGTACAACATTTCTAGTAAAGCAGAAAGTCTCAACTCGCATTTCATACTAAGATTGCTATAAAAACTTAACCTTGTGAAAATATACACATATCTGATGTGCAGTAGGGCTGCACTGAACACTTCAGTCAAATAGTGATCTGCATGAGAAATAAATCCTTCCCTTTATGTAATTTAATTCACTCAGAAATGTGTCATAAAGGAATGCTTGGCAAGATAAAGAGCCTTTAAAATCCCTGCAAAGCTTACCTGACTGAATGGAAACAAAGGAACCACTTGCCTTACTAATTTCTTTTATTTGGAATGGGATTCACAAGCAAGTGACTCTACCATAAATGTTAGGCTTCAACTTAGAGCCTACATGACTACATTTACTCTGCCACATGTGTGTGTGTGTTGAGGGAGGGGGTATGTGTATATTGGGAATGGGGATAAAAAGCCCACAAGAGCAACACCACACAGCAGATGTGAATATGTGATAAAACATTCAAGTAGACTATTGTAACGGGCCTAAGTCAAGTGGCCACCTATGCTGGCAAGGTAAGACCCACATTAATAAGGTCACATGTCTGCAATTCAGGTTCATAGAGACTTTAATCTGAAGACAGCAGGGTAAATCATGGAAAAGGCATGTCTCCTTTATACCCATGGCTGATGGGTAACATTTTCAGTGCTGGATCTGGGCTCCCAAGGTCCTCAACCATTGCCACAAATAAGAAGCCCACCCTTGAACTACTTTCGATTAATTTCACAAAATTTCTGGGCAGTCTTGTGAAATAAACCATACATGAATTTTATACTTTGTAAGGGTGTCCCAAATGGGTGTGTGATACTGTCTTTGCTCTCCACCTTCCTGTCACTAGGAAGAGTTGGTGGATAGTTTCATCCACAATTCCCATGTGAGGATCTTGGCTCCATCCATGGATGTTAGGAGAAGCCAGGGAGCACTCCTCCTTTACCAGGACAGCACCATAGCCCAGTGTATAAACCATGGTGTATGGATGCATGTGTGCTAAAATTCTAGACCATATAAGTCAGCTTTGGGAGCCAGTTCTTCACGGAAACAGAGATCCATGCAAATTTACTCCATAGCTGTTATACCCGCTTCCAACCACAATTTTTCTTTCTAATAATATCTTATTTTGGAAAACTTTTTCTTTCACTACTTTTAACAGTAGCAAATAAGGCTAACCTTCAGAGTCTGAATTCATATCCCAGCTTCACCACTTATAAGCTATATGGGAAAGTAACATGGGAAAGTTACTTTAACAGTTTGTGCTTCAATTTTCTATTTTGTAAAATGAGAATAAATGAGTAATCACCTCATAGGTTTTCTCATTGAATTAAGTCAGGTAAATTATGAGAAATTATTAGAATCTGTCTCTCAATAATTAATAGCTATTATTAACATTATTATTTAAACAGGGTCTCAAATCTGACCAACACTGTAAAGATTTTAGTACAAATTAAGTAGACAATCCATAAGGGAAAGAAGCATGCAATTCTAAGTAATTTCATATGAAATTCTACCAAAAGTTTTCATCCTTTCCCATGGGCCTAATAGTTTAAAACTATTGAAATAATTACTTTTTGTTAAGGTGACAAGAACTTAATGGTATAGGAACTCTGCATTTTTCTTTCTACCATAAAACCAAGACAAGCATATGCTATGCTGTCTGAAGTACATCTTTTTTGTAATAAAATATGAACTACTAAGTTTGGCTCATGGTACATATAAAAATAAATGACAATCGCTAAGCAAAAGCATTAAGAACATTAAAAACAAGTAAGTTTGAAAATCATAGAACAAGTATTGGTATAAGGAAACAAAAGTTCAAATATTAAGTGAGGGTGGTAAAGTGTAGAGTCTAGGAAATTGTTTTTAAAAGGTTTAGGTCCTGTGTCCTAAATAAATCCAACTACAAAGTCCTAAGCAGCCTCACAGACTCTATGTTCCCTTGGTGGTCCCTGACGTATGTGCATAACCAAGGGCACGGGGACAGACACAGATAACAACAGCAGACATGTGTCAAACATTCACCCTGCATTCCGTTACTGTTTAATTCTGAATGGAACACTGACACGTAGAAATAATTATCCCAATTCTAAAGCTGAAGATAAAAGAAAACTCAAATTATTTGCTCAAGGTCATATAGCTGGAATTTGAAATCAGGTCTGTTTTTATTCAAAGCCTTTCCATTATCTTCACTACAACATGAAGGCTGTTTATATACCATGTCGCTTGGTTAGATTCTAAAACATATCATCCCAAGCATCTTTCTGATCACAATGCAATAAGATTAGATCTCAATTACAGGAGAAAAACTATTAAAAATTCCAGCATATGGAGGCTGAACCACACACTGCTGAATAACTAAAAAATCACAGATGAAATCAAATAAGAAATCAAAATTTGCATAGAAATGAATGAAAATGAAAACACAACCACCCAAAACCTGTGGGACACTGTAAAAGCAGTGCTAAGGGGAAAGTTCATAGCAATACAGGCATACCTCAAGAAACAAGGAAAAAGTCAAATAAATAACCTTACTCTACACCTAAAGCAACTAGAAAAGGAAGAAATGAAGAACCCCAGGGTTAGTAGAAGGAAAGAAAACTTAAAAATTAGGGCAGAAATAAATGCAAAAGAAACAAAAGAGACCATAGCAAAAGTCAACAAAGCCAAAAGCTGGTTCTTTGAAAGGATAAATAAAATTGACAAATCATTAGCCAGACTCATCAAGAAACAAAGGGAGAAAAATCAAATCAATAAAATTAGAAACAAAAATGGAGAGATCACAACAGACAACACAGAAATACAAAGGATCATAAGAGACTACTATCAGCAGTTATATGCCAATAAAATGGACAACATGGAAGAAATGGAAAAATTCTTAGAAAAGTACAACTTTCCAAAACTGAACCAGGAAGATATAGAAAATCTTAACAGACCCATCACAAGCACGGAAATTGAAACTGTAATCAGAAATCTTCCAGCAAACAAAAGCCCAGGTCCAGACGGCTTCACAGCTGAATTCTACCAAAAATTTAGAGAAGAGCTAACACCTCTCCTACTCAAACTCTTCCAGAAAATTGCAGAGGAAGGTAAACTTCCAAACTCATTCTATGAGGCCACCATCACCCTAATACGAAAACCTGACAAAGATCCCACATAAAAAGAAAACTACAGGCCAATACCACGGATGAACATAGATGCAAAAATCCTTAACAAAATTCTAGCAATCAGAATCCAACAACACATTAAAAAGATCATACACCATGACCAAGTAGGCTTTAACCCAGGGATGCAAGGATTCTTCAATGTCTGCAAATCAATCAATGTAATACACCACATTGACAAATTGAAAAATAAAAGCCACATGATTATCTCAATAGATGCAGAGAAAGGCTTTGACAAAATTCAACATCCATTTATGATAAAAACTCTCCAGAAAGCAGGAATAGAAGGAACACACCTCAACAGAATAAAAGCTATCTATGACAAACCCACAGCAAACATTATCCTCAATGGTGAAAAATTGAAAGCATTTCCCCTAAAGTCAGGAACAAGACAAGGGTGCCCACTTTCACCATTACTATTCAACATAGTTTTGGAAGTTTTGGCCACAGAAATCAGAGCAGAAAAAGAAATAAAAGGAATCCAGATTGGAAAAGAAGTAAAACTCTCACTGTTTGCAGATGGCATGATCCTCTACATAGCAAACCCTAAAGACTCCACCAGAAAATTACTAGAGCTAATCAATGAATATAGTAAAGTTGAAGGATATAAAATCAACACACAGAAACCCCTTGCATTCCTATACACTAATAATGAGAAAATAGAAAGAGAAATTAAGGAAACAATTCCATTCACCATTGCAATGAAAAGAATAAAATACTTAGCAATATATCTACCTAAATAAACTAAAGACCTATATATAGAAAACTATAAAACACTGGTGAAAGAAATCAAAGAGGATGGAGAAATATACCATGTTTATGGATCAGAAGAATCAGTATATTGAAAATGAGTATAATACCCAAAGCAATTTATAGATTCAATGCAATTCCTATCAAGCTACCAACAGTATTTTTCACAGAGCTAGAAAAAATAATTTCACAATTTGTATGGAAATACAAAAAACCTCGAATAGCCAAAGCAATCTTGAGAAAGAAGAATGGAACTGGAGGAATCAACCTGCCTAACTTCAGGCTCTACTACAAAGCCACAGTCATCAAGACAGTATGGTACTGGCACAAAGACAGAAATATAGATCAATGGAACAAAATAGAAAACCCAGAGATAAATCCATGCACCTATGGACACCTTATCTTTGACAAAGGAGGCAAGAATATACAATGGAGTAAAGACAATCTCTTTAACAAGTGGTGCTGGGAAAACTGGTCAACCACTTGTAAAAGAATGAAACTAGAACACTTTCTAACACCATACACAAAAATAAACTCAAAATGGATTAAAGATCTAAATGTAAGACGAGAAACTATAAAACTCCTAGAGGAGAACACACTACACCCTCTGACATACATCACAGCAGGATCCTCTATGACCCACCTCCCAGAATATTGGAAATAAAAGTAAAAATAAACAAATGGGACCTAATTAAACTTAAAACCTTCTGCACAACAAAGGAAACTATAAGCAAGGTGAAAAGACAGCCTTCAGAATGGGAGAAAATAATAGCAAATGAAGCAACTGACAAACAACTAATCTCAAAAATATACAAGCAACTCCTGCAACTCAATGCCAGAAAAATAAACAACCCAATCAAAAAATGAGCCAAAGAACTAAATAGACATTTCTCCAAAGAAGACATACGGATGGCTAACAAACACAAGAAAAGATGCTCAACATCACTTATTATCAGAGTAATGCAAATCAAAACCACAATGAGGTACCATTTCATGCCAGTCAGAATGGCTGCAATCCAAAAGTCTACAAGCAATAAATGCTGGAGAGGGTGTGGAGAAAAGGGAACCCTCTTACACTGTGGTGGGAATGCAAACTAGCACAGCCACTATGGAGAACAGTGTGGCGATTCCTTAAAAAACTGGAAATAGAACTGCCTTATGACCCAGCAATCCCACTGCTGGGCATACACACTGAGGAAACCAGAATTGAAAGAGTCATGTACCCCAATGTTCATCACAGCACTGTTTATAATAGCCAGGACATGGAAGCAACCTAGATGTCCATCAGCAGATGAATGGATAAGAAAGCTATGGTACATATACACAATGGAGTATTACTCAGCCATCAAAAAGAATATCTTTGAATCAGTTCTAATGAGATGGGTGAAACTGGAGCCGATTATACAGAGTGAAGTAAGTCAGAAAGAAAAACACCAATACAGTATACTAACACATATATATGGAATTTAGAAAGATGGTAACAATAACCCTGTATGCGAGACAGCAAAAGAGACACAGATGTATAGAACAGTCTTTTGGACTCTGTGGGAGAGGGTGAGGGTGGGACGATTTGGGAGAATGGCACTGAAACATGTATAATGTCATATATGAAATGAATCACCAGTCCAGGTTCAATGCATGATACTGGATGCTTGGGCTGGTGCACTGAGATGACCCAGAGGGATGGTACGGGGAGGAAGGAGGGAGGGGGGTTCAGGATGGGGAACACATGTATACCTGTGGCGGATTCATGTTGATGTATGGCAAAACCAATACAATATTGTAAAGTTATTAACCTCCAATTAAAATAAATAAATTTATATTAAGAAAAAATAAATAAAATACATACTTTTAAAAAACATTCTTTAGCATTGGGAATAAGTAACTACTGATCAGCAGAAGCCAGTTTGCTGATTCTAAGTAATTCTGAACAATTCTACTTGTTTACTTTTCAAGGATGCTCAAGAGGTAGCATAGAAGGACACTCAGAAATCATGAACCTGGACACCAAAAAGGCATGATCTTTCACTGGATACACTAAAGAAATGTGTGTAAACTAATAGTATAAATGACTGAATTTGAAATTGTTTGAAGGCTAACAATCAAGATTGCCAGGAGAAATATCAGTAACCTTAGATATGCAGATGACACTACCCTTATGGAAGAAAGTGAAGAAGAACTAAAGAGCCTCTTGATGAAAGTGAAAGAGGAGAGTGAAAAAGTTGGCTTAAAGCTCAACTTCAGAAAACTAAGATCATGGCATCCAGTCCCATCACTTCATGGCAAATAGATGGGGAAACAGTCAAAACAGTGGCTGACTTTATCTTTCTGGGCTTCAAAATCACTGCAGATGGTGATTGCAGCCATGAAATTAAAAGATGCTTACTCCTTGGAAGGAAAGTTATGGCCAGCCTGCTTCAGTTCAGTTCAGTCGCTCAGTCGTGTCCAACTCTTTGCAACCTCATGAATTACAGCATGCCAGGCCTCCCTGTCCATCACCAACTTCCGGAGTTCACCCAAACTCCTGTCCATCGAGTCAGTGATGCCATCCAGCCATCTCATCCTCTGTTGTCCCCTTCTTCTCCTGCCCCCAATCCCTCCCAGCATCAGAGTCTTTTCCAATGAGTCAACTCTTCGCATGAGGTGGCCAAACTATTGGAGTTTCAGCTTTAGCATCAGTCCTTCCAAAGAACACCCAGGACTGATCTCCTTTAGAATGGACTGGTTGGATCTCCTTGCAGTCCAAGGGACTCTCAAGAGTCTTCTCCAACACCACAGTTCAAAAGCATCAATTCTTCAAAAAAATAAATTCTGACACTGTTTCCCCATCTATTTCCCATGAAGAAATGGGACTGGATGCCATGATCTTTGTTTTCTGAATGTTGAGTTTTAAGCCAACTTTTTCACTCTCCTCTTTCACTTTCAAGAGGCTTTTTAGTTCCTCTTCACTTTCTGCCATAAGGGTGGTGTCATCTGCGTATCTGAGGTTATTGATATTTCTCCCGGCAATCTTGATTCCAGCTTGTGTTTCTTCCAGTCCAGCATTTCTCATGTTGTACTCTGCATATAAGTTAAATAAACAGGGTGAGAATATACAGCCTTGACGTAATCCTTTTCCTATTTGGAACCAGTCTGTTGTTCCATGTCCAGTTCTAACTGTTGCTTCCTGGCCTGCATACGGATTTCTCAAGAGGCAGGTCAGGTGGTCTGGTATTCCCATCTCTCTCAGAATTTTCCACAGTTTATTGAGATCCACACAGTCAAAGGCTTTGGCATAGTCAATAAATCAGAAATAGATGTTTTTCTGGAACTCTCTTGCTTTTTCCATGATCCAGATAATGTTGGCAATTTGATCTCTGGTTCCTCTGCCTTTTCTAAAACCAGCTTGAACATCAGGAAGTTCACGGCTCACATATTGCTGAAGCCTGGCTATTAGAGTAATGGAATAAGTTTCTCATGACCACAGAAAACCCCACTTCAATGTAAGGGTTTATGAGTAGGAGAATGGAGAAACAATGTGTGATATGGTCATCAATATTTATGATACATGCAATATATACTGAGTTCTGCTAAGTAATTAAAAGTAAATGATCCATTGGTACATACAGCAACATGAATGTCAAAAGCATTCTGAAATAAGACAGATATAAAATAGGACATACCGTGTGATTCCATTCCTATTGATTCCTGGACTTGGCAATAGTGTTCTGTGGTAATAGAGTCAGAGTAACTGTTGTTTCTTGTGTAGTTGATGAGGGTGAGTGGAACAGTAATTATCCCTGACAGAAATGGGCACAAGGAAATACCTGGGCTGATAGGAACAAGTTTATATCTTGATAGGAGTGTGTGTCACATGAGTGTATGCAGTGATCAAAATTAAGTGGACTAAATTTTTAAGATCTGTAAATTTCATAATGTGTACATTATTTCTTTGTTTTTGAAACTATGAACAGAACACTCTCTTTGTCATATTTCCCCCTCCAGCTACCATCTCTTTCTCTGAACCCCTTTAGATGAAAACTGAAAGAGTTCTCTATTCTTTTGGTCCTCAATTATTCCTCTCCTGTTATCTCATGAACACTCTCCAATCATACGAACACCTCCATCACTCCATTGAAACCTTCCCAGATCACCCACAGCCTCCAGCTGAAAAAATCCAAGAGCCAGTTCTCATTCCTCCCTTCACTTGATCCATCAGCTTGCATGTGACATAGCAGATTATGTATCTTTACTTTCAGGACATTTTTTGTTACTTTGGTTTTCCTTCCACCTCACTGATCACTTCTTCCTTGTATCCTTTTCTAGATGTTCCTTCTCTCCCTGATGTCTAGGTGTCGGGAGGCTCTAGGGTTCAAATCTTGGACTTTCCTCTAACTACATTCATGATCTAAATAGAAACATTAAATCCTATGACTTCAAAAGTCAATTTTATAGGCCAACAATTCCCTAATGTATACTTTTAGCTCTCAGCTTTCCCAAGAACATTCACCTCAATTATCTAACTTCTTATGCAATATTTCTCCATAGAATTGGTTTCTCAACCTTAAAATGTAAAAACCAGAATTCTTGTTTCTCTATACTCCACCAAGACCTGCTCCCTTTCAGCTTCCCCCATCCTACTGATGTCCTGACTATTCACAAATTGCTCCACTATATATCACTAAGATTCTTACGAGGATTTATATTATAGAAAAATGTTAGTTGCACAATCATGTCCGACTCTGTGACCACATGGACTGCAGCCCTCCAGGTTCTTCTGTACATGGGATTCTCTGGGCAGGAATACTAGAGTGGGTTGCCATTCCCTTCTCCAGTGGATCTTCCCCACCCAGTGGGGGGAACCCAGGTCTTCTGCACTGTGTGTAGATTCTTTACCATTTGAGCATACTATGTTTAAAGAATATTTCCCTTATATCCTTCAGGATTGTCATCTTTGACTTAATAGATTACTTTGAGAGGAGCACATGTGAAATTATAAGGTAAAAAGAGAAAATATACCAAGACAATAAATTTCAGTATCAAACCAAGTTATCAATTGTGGAAAATACCTCAGCAGTTTTCTTCTACATTACTGCATAACTTGATTTAACTTTATAAAGCCCAAGAAGATCTGCAGTTAGTAATAGATAACTGAACTGAAGAGAGGAAGGGGACAAGGGGCTATTTCATTCTGATGGGGATTCTATTACTTCATCATCCCTGAATATTATATACATGTATTTATTCTCTACAGTAAGACAATATGCAAAATAGTAATTAGCACTAATCATACAGAAATTATAAGAAATAATATCTTTAATATGAATGAAAAAAAGGACCATTTAAAAGGTACTGTTTAGAGTCAGATATTTTTAACATTCTGTATCTTTTGTTCTATGGTTAGAGATAGAATGAAGGTGTTCTGGACCAGCTTAAGTTGCAGCTACAGGTCCAAGTGGAGAAAACCAAGAACATGGTTTGATATTGGATATATAGCTTTGGAGTATAGAGGAATAAACAGAAATATAAATTTGGGAATGCCTTAGGCTAGGTTCCCTTGGCAGGGGGGGTGGTGGGTAAAAGGCCTGAAACAAAAGCATATATCCTTTTACTTTACTGAGAAATAAAATCCTAGAGAAATGGTTTTATTTGAACAATAAAACCAAAGGAGCTTATCTCACTGAGCAAGATAGAGATGCAAGAATGATATAGAAAAAGACAGGATAGCTTTAACATTTATGAAACACTGAAAGAGGGAGGAACTGGAGTGGAAGTAAGGAAGAGTTTGCAAGAAGGATGATGGCTGAGATGTTAAAATCAGATGGGAGAATGCTTTGAGTTAAAATTTTAAAAGAGTGCATTGAGCTGGCAAGCTGGAGTTTATCTTGGTTTTTTCTTCTGCTCTGATTCTTCTGACCTTGAGATGAACTCATTTATCCCAAGTGTCACTTCAGCCCATCAAAAATGAAATAAAAAATGAAACGAAGTAAAACAAAGCAAATCAAAAGATGTCCTAGGTAATGTCAGATCTAATTTTTGTGGAAGATTTTATGAGTACTTAAATTTCTCCAAGTTTTAGCTGCCTGGCCTAGCACTCACTCTTTTCTTTTATTTGCCCCCACCAAACAGTGGTAGCATGGCCAGAGGGAACAGGATGGAGAACAACTTTTAGCTAGCCTGAATATAGCAATGAACAAAGTATAGTCTTTGATTATACGAACTTTACATGCTAGCTGCAAATATAGAAACTAAGCAAATGATCCAAAGTATGATAAGTGATACAAATAACAAGTTTGGTATGATATGGGAGTTAACAATCTCTAACAGAAACATCCAACAAAAAGAAGCATTTCCTCAGACCTAATATATAAAACCTTAATGGTGACGGCTGCATGTCTGATTACGTACATACATTCCTGAGACTCTTGTAAAAATTCTGTCTCATATTCCCTTTAAAAGGGCTTTCCAGGTGGCTCAGTGGTAAAGAATCCACCTGCCAGTGCAGGAACTGCAGGTTTGACCCCTGGGTCAGGAAGATCCCCTAGAGGAGGAAACAGCAGCCCACTCGAGTGTTTTTGCTGGGAAATCCCATGGACAGTAGAGTCGGGCGGGCTACAATCTATGAGGCTGCAAAGCATCGGACGCAACTGAGTGACAGAGCATGAACACATAGAATAAAAACTGGAAGCTCATAAACTCTTTCCAAATAAATTAGCACTTAATCTGAGATCTAAAAGAACTATAAGAATTATCCAGATAAATGTGATGGGGATAAATATTTCAGGGTAAAGGTATGGATGAAGGTATTATGAAGATATTGATGAGTGAAAGCATATTTGATTGAGAAACCAAAGAAAGATCGTAACAATAACCCTGTATGAGAGACAGCAAAAGAGACACAAATGTATAGAACAATTTTATGGACTCTGTGGGAGAGGGAGAGGGTGGGATGACTTGGAAGAATGGCATTGAAACATGTATAATATCATATGTGAAACGAATCACCAGTCCAGGTTTGATACAGGATGCTTGGGGCTGGTGCACTGGGATGACCCAGAGGGATGGTACGGGGAGGGAGGTGGGAGGGGGGTTCAGAATGAGGAACACGTGTACACCCGTGGAGGATTCATGTTGATGTATGGAAAAACCAATACAATATTGTAATTAGCCTCCAATTAAAATAAATAAATTTATATTTAAAAAAATAAAATACTTATTGATAAAAAAAGAAAAAAGAAAAAAAAAAAGAAGTTGGTGTGATTGGAGTATGGAGAGCAAGAAGGAAAGGAAGAAAAGGTGAGACAATGTTATTTATGTGTTAAGTCCATATCCATGTCGGGCCCTGGACAGCAGAAGGACTTAAGATTTTATTCTAAGGCAAAAGGAAGCTAATGATGGCTTGTAGATAGGATATACTGGATGACATTCCTATTTATAAAAGCACTTGGGCTACCATTTGGAGAATAAATTGAAGGACACAAGCATGGATTCAGGAAGACTAATTGAGAAACTATTATAATAATCGGGATAGAAGCTGATGGTACTTGAATTACTGTGACAGCAGTAGAGATAAATATGTATGAACAGATTAGAGATGTTTAAGAAATAGATCTAATAGTGATTAAGGACTAGTTATGGGCATCCCTGGTGGCTCAGACAGTAAAGAATCCGTCTCCAATGCAGGAGACCAAGGTTTGATTCCTGGGTTGGGAATATCCTCTGGAGAAGGAAATGGTAACCCACTCCAGTGTTCTTGCCTGTAGAATTCCATAGACAGAGGAGCCTCGTGGGCTACAGTCCATGGAGTCACAAAGAATTGGACATGACTGAGCATATATATGAAATTAAGCAGCAAAATAATCATGATTCCCAGCTTCCAGCAATTGGATGTTTGAGAACATCATTTGTCAAGATAGGAACACTGAAAAAAGAAATGTTATAGTTGTTGGAAGGTTGAAGGGAGTGTTTTGGATCCTAGGCTTTGAGTTGCAATAAGAGGTCCAAGTGAAGAAACCACACAGAGACTTGAACATTGGATATATGACTTTGCAACACAGAGGAGTAAGATAGAAATACAAATGTGGGAGGATCTTAGGCTAGGTTCCCTAGAAAATAAGCCTGAAACAAAAGCATATGGTCCTTACATTTTACTGGGGAATAAAAAGCAAGAGAAGTAGGAGTAAACAGGAAAGGGAGATGAAACGGAAAGAAAAAGAAAATGTTAGGGAGACATTATGAAGCTGAAGAGTTGATTGCTTGCAGATGTCTATAGAGAGGCCATAAGAACTATTGCACTCAGAACAGACCAGCCAGGAGAAAATATTTATCTGCTGGCTCTCTATGGTCCTTGGCTTCCATAAGTCAACGTCCTCTTATCCAGGCAGCATATTACTCCTCTGCACTTTTGAGTACAACATCTGTGTTCTCAATGAAGATGGTAGGAAAGCCAGAGGCCCTGCAGATCAAACCAGTGAACAGGCCTGGAGATCTGCCTTTGCCAGGTGGCACTCAGTGCAAAATCTCCACAATCATTAGCAAAGTCTTAACCTAGTTCCAGGAGTCCAGGTACAGTGCAAGTCCATCTGGGGTGGTGCAGAAACTGGGTCTGCTATGGAGAGTCTGGTGACTGGATGGACAGCACAGACTTGAGAGCAGTGAACCTACAGAAGAAACAAACATGAAGAGAGGACCCTGAAAGAAGCGAATGAGACCACAAAAAAAAAATACACTGGAGAGTGAAATGATGAGGGGAAAAAAATGTGAATATGATATATTGGTGCCTTCAAATTCAAATGGTACCTTGCTGCTGCTGCTGCTGCTGCTGCTGAAGTCGCGTCAGTCGTGTCTGACTCTGTGCGACCCCATAGACAGCAGCCTAACGGGCTCCTCTGTCCCTGGGAATCTCCAGGCAAGAACACTGGAGTGGGTTGCCATTTCCTTCTCCAATGCATGAAAGTGAAAAGTGAAAGTTAAGTCGCTCAGTTGTGTCTGACTCTTAGCGACCACATGGACTGCAGCCTACCACGCTCCTCCATCCATGGGATTCTCCAGGCAAGAGTGCTGGAGTGGGGTGCCATGGCCTTCTCCGAATGGTACCTTAGAGATAAGTATATTTGGGAAAAAAAGATTTGAATAAGGAAAAAAGAAACCAATTCACAAATAGTGCAAAAAAAGACCAGTTTAGTGCCAGCTGCCTGGTGGGCTGCAGTCCATGGGGTCGCTAAGAGTCGGGCACGACTGAGCGACTTCACTTTTGCTTTTCACTTTCATGCATTGGAAAAGGAAATGGCAACCCACTCCAGTGTTCTTGCCTGGAGAATACCAGGGATGGGGGAGCCTGGTGGGCTGCCGTCTGTGGGGTCGCACAGAGTTGGACACGACTGAAGCGACTCAGCAGCAGCAGCAGCCGCAGCAGTATATACAAAATATAACAGAAACGAAATCTGATTGCATATTTATGGAAATCAGGTGACAGAAGCACTAGATGTTTTCAAACATTAGGAAGAAAGTTAACTGGTCTTAAAGTTTTCATCAAGGAAAACCATAGAGTGAAGTAAAGTTGCCTAGCAACCAAACCTCCCTGTATTTTATTTTCACAAAAATTGAAAGAGGTCACAAAAGCAAGCAGTATATGGGATCACTCAGACTACTCCAAGGGAGAACGGAGTGGGAACATGGACAACATCAACGAACAGCAGGGTTTGTGTGATTCCTGAATTTGTGTGTTGTGCTACCAGTCTATTAAGCCACTTCCAGTACAGTGGTTTTAAAAATTATTTTTGCAGCACCTGACTGATAAAACAGATAAAAGTGAGACTGCTCTGGTTGAGAAGGGGTGGGTACCTAGGGAGCTTCAGATGATGCTATCTTTTTTTAGTTGTTTGCTTAGTCACTCGGTCATGTCCAGCTCTTTGCGACCCCATGGACTGTAGCCTACCAGGCTCCTCTGTCCATCAGATTCTCCAGGCAAAATTTTGGAATGAGAAGCCATTCCCTTATCCAGGGGATCTTCCGAACCCAGGAGTCAAACCCAGGTCTCCTGCATTGCAGGTGGACTCTTTACCATCTAATCCACCAGGAACTAGGTGCTTTGTTAAGTTAAAATGACATGGGGATATTTTAAATTTTCTTTTCTGGGAGTTTATGTGTAGTATTGTTTGACGATAATCACATAATCTTTTGTAGAAAAAAAGAAAATGAATAAGGTATCAAAGGAAAATGCTTAACAAAATAGGCACCCCTTAAGTCTTAAAGCATCTGTTTGGTAGAAAACATTCCTTTAGAGACTTCCCTGGTGGTCCAGTAAGACTTTGTGCTTCCAAGGCAGGAGGCCCAGGTTCTATCCCTGCTCAGAGAACTAGATCCCACATGTTACAATTAAGATCCAGCACATTTCCTATTTTTTTAATTCAAGTTTCCAAACTCTGTGTCCATCCAGAACAAAGCACAGAACGGGGAGGGGGTGCATGTACTCAGTTGTGTCTGACTCTTTGTTGCTTCAGTCCTGTCCAACTCTGCAACCCCATGGACTGTGGCCCGCCAGGCTCCTTTATCCATGAGATTCTCCAGGCGAGAATACTGGAGTGGGTGGTCACACCCGCCTCCAGGGGATCTTTCCAACCAAGGGATTGAACCCACGTCTCTTGTATGTCTGCTTCATTGGCAGGTGGGTTCTTTACCACTAGCACCATGTGGGCTACCCAGGAAAGGCAGTGGTAAAGAAGGGGTGGGGGTGAGGGGTTGTGTACTAAATCAGTGTGGCTAATTCTTGGGAAGAAGTTTTAAAAAGTGTTAAAAATAAGACTTGCTCAAATTCTAAATTGGATTTAATTTCCCAAGAACCCGCCAACCTGATTTGCTAACAAATATAGATGACTATGATATACACTGATAACACAACCAAAATAAAATTCAGGAACACTGCTATCTTTCAATGCTTAGTCCTCCAGTTGAAAGTAAATGGATGATACACTCCAGCGATATAAACACTGAAACCCACTTGCACTAGAGAATTTGCTGAAGGACCAGTCCTCACAAAACACCACAGTGCTAAGCAACTACCAAGAATACTAACAGGTCTCCCACTGAGCTAAATCAGTTCCAACAAGAGGTAGCTTTTCAGAAATGCAATTCACTCCAAAGGAGATCCTTCTGGGAGAAGGGTATGACATTGCAGATGCCACTGTGTTCTTCAACACCTAACAAACCAAAGCCCTCTTCTTTAAAAACAAGCTTCAAATTAGTATCTGGTGGGCGTACCTGAAGTTTAACCGAATATATTCTGATACTCTGTCAAAGGTGACTTTTGAAATAAATAAAAGCCTAACTAATATGAATCCTCTATCTAATCAATGGGAACTCACTTTTAAAGCTCTTTTTAATCCTCCATTTGGTGAAGGTGGCAGGTTTTCAGAGATTTCATTCCCTGTGATAGAAATTGTTCAGTTTTATGTCCTCAGCAAAGGTAGGGTTCCTTGTCGTCAAGGGCCTGTTAATAACAAACCAACAACTGAATGACAGGTAAGTGGAACAAAGCAGAGGGGAAGGCCAGTAAACTTGCATGACATCACGTTGAGGAAGAAACTAATTGACTGAGGTATCAGAGGCTCCCAGATAAATTTGCGCACACCTTGCTTTCTGGAATAAAAGGGAGTACTTGGTAAATCAAACATAAGATGTGGGAGAAGTTTACAATTAATAGAATATGTACACTGTTTGTGTGTCCATTGTACTTTGTGGCAATATCCACTCCCTCTGCTGTCTTGAGAGCTGTGAGCACTAACTTTTTCTTTTATTCAGTAAAGGAAAAATAAGTGAATTTTCTAGAGGTAAATTCAGTTGTCTGTCTTGATCTCAGAAACTTGGAAAACAGAAGTTTGGTTGTGAAGGAACTTTAGATAACAGGCAATCCAAACCCTGCCCCCTTCCATTTTCCAGATGAGAAGAATAAGATGGAAAGAAATTCTAGTACTTGCCCAGCATCAGGCACCTAACTGGTAGTGGCACCTGACTGGTAGTGGCATCTACAGATAATGTCCACTTCATTTTACTTAGGTAATAGATGTTTGTCAAAAATATAAATAAGGCATGAGAAGTAAACAAATGATTTTTGATAACATACTTCTTATGACTTGGATAACATACTTCTTATGTCAGTGCAACTCTTGCAACCTTCTAAATGCTTGAACACCTTTAACAGTCCCTCCCAGCCACGGCAGAAACTCCCCCTCAGGACTATTATAACAAAGGGCCTGGCTTTTCTCCCCCCAGGACTCTCTGTAGGGCTCCCATAGGCACACTACACCCAGGCCCTGCCAATTTTCAGCCCTTTGTTTCCTCAGCCCCAGGGCTGCACATTCATTGCCTTGTTCTCACATCAGGGATTCACACTTGATGTTCCCTCTGCTAAAGGTCTCCTCACAACCCTTTAAATACAAGGGTTTTACTTTTCAGTAAAGTAAATTCTGATTTACTCAGAATTTAAAATTCAGATTCAGAACAAATGTGAATCTCCTCAGAGAAGCCTTCCTTGATCACTCTATAGTATACCCCTCTCCAACCCTTTCCTCTCCTGTATTTTATGTTTAATACTTACTACCTCCCTGGTTAGTGTCTGTCTCCTCCACTTGAATGCAGTTCCATAAGGCCATGGACATTTTCCATTTTTTGTTTTTCTCTCCCAGCTTTATTCCTAGCCTATCAGTTCAGTTCAGTCGCTCAGTCGTGTCCGACTCTTTGTGACCCCATGAATTGTAGCACGCCAGGCCTTTCTGTCCATCATCAACTCCCGGGGTTCACTCAGACTCACGTCCATCGAGTTGGTGATGCCATCCAGCCATCTCATCCTCTGTCATCCCCTTTTCCTCCTGCCTGCAATCCCTCCCAGTCTCAGAGTCTTTTCCAGTGAGTCAACTCTTTGCATGAGGTGGCCAAAGTACTGGAGTTTCAGCTTTAGCATCATTCCTAGCCTATAATACACAGTAAATATGTGTCAAATCTATAATCAAATGAATAAACGGATGGGCACTTCATCCTACCTCCTTAAAATGCTAATCCTACTTGTTCACTTCTGACTGGGCTCAGGTTTTCTTCTCTGTCTGAACCTCTCTGTATTCATATGAAGTCAGGATAGCATTGTGGCTGAAAGCATTCACTCTGGGGTCATTGTAAAATTGAGTTTTTCTTGGGTTAAATTTCATATCCACCACTTGATAGCTGTGAGATAAACTTCATTTTTCTTACTCAATTTTCTCATTGCATAGTCCTATCCACCTCACGAGATTTTTGTGAAGATTAAATGCGAAAATACATTTGATTTATTTAAATTTTGGCACAATGGCATTATTTCTTTTATTATTGTGGTTACTGAATATTTCACAAAGGCTTTCTGTTTCCTGTCCCTAATTGTGTCCACTCTTGACTCCTCTGGTCATTCCCTGTCTGTGATCAATGCGGCTCTCTCGCCCTCCCAGGCTCCTAAGGTTCCAGAATCTTACCATTACCCCAGCCACCCACCTTAAATCTAGCAGAGGAGGTTAAATCCTGCCTTATTAAACCCTGAAACTAATCCTTTGAAAAGGATATCTCCATTATTCCCATATTCATATCAGAAAATTGAGGAATGGGAGAAATTAAGTCAATCTCCAACTATTACACAGCTAGTAAAATTTTGAGCTGTGATTCAAATGCAGATCCCGCAATTTAATCTTAACTGCACTTTTCCTTTGAAGTCAAATTCCTTTACAATATGATCCTGTGCTTTTAATATCAGCAACACTGAACACACCACCCCCAATGCTTTTGCTATGCTCATCCAGTAAGCCTGCAAAGATTTTTCAGAGAATAACGATCCACATAAAATAGTATGAGGAAAAGGAAACTAGGGTTTTACCAAAAATTTGCATATGTAAAATAGAAATAACTTTGCATAAGGAACAAAGTTTTAAAAGGCCAGGTCTAATACAATGTATAGAATTAATTTAATCTGTCAAAACATAGCTGTTTGACACCGAAGATAAACTTAAGAAACTGATGCTTTTTTCAGTTTATTTTTGGCTCATACAATAAATAGAAAACGAAGCAAATACGCAATTTGAGCTTCTTTTTTTAAAAAAAAAAATCTTTAAACTTACATTTTACCAAAGATTTTTCTCTTATGCAAATAAGTTAAAAGTTCTTGCAATTATTAATAATAGTAGCATTATATAAAAATGAGATGCAGTAGTTAAACTCTGCAACTGAGTTCCTACATTCTAAGCACCTTTTTGTATTATGACATTTGCTAAGATTTTTGGAGAAAGAACTTTTTTGCAAAGGATCTAATCAGAAGGAAAGCTGAATCTTATGCTTTCTATGCAAATTTAGGGAGATGGAATTCATTGTGTATTGTAAGAATTTCTCAATTTCTGTTAAACTATGTCCCAGAATAATTGCCTACAGGTAAATTACTGCATGCCTGGCCTGTTTTTCCAGTGGTTCTCATTATCAAACTGCAAATGTATTTCCATGGAAAGTATGTGTTCCTCGAGGAGAATAAAAATTGTATCCAAAAAGGCATGAAAAAGAATTACAATTATTATTAATAAAATACTAAAAACACTGAAATGACAAATACCAGAAATGATGAATTAGACATGTTATGAGATTTAATAAAATGTGAACACTGCATTTTGTAACCCTTATGTCATTAAAATCTGCATTGTAGCTTCTCTCAGTTTTGGAAGCAGAGTGATGAGAAAGATATGATTAGACCAAGTCAACCATCCCTGCTGTTTCCTTTTTTTCTTTACTACTCTATAGAAATCATGTAAAATGTAGGATAATCCTTTACTATTTTCTTTACAATAGTTCTCATATTTTAACACAGAACAAATGACAGTTAGCTTGTATCATCAGTAATCTGTTGCTACAATAATGCTACATAACAAAACACCCCGAAAAGCTACGGTTTTATGGGGTTAAAACAATAGCAATTTAAGTAGCTCATAGATCTCAAGTCAGCATTTGAGGCTGGGGTAGGCTGGGAAGTTCTTCTAGTCTAGGCTGGCCTCACTCCTGCATCTCAGATCAACTGTAGGTCAGGTGGGATAGGATGATCTTGGTTGTGGCAACTGTGCTGTTCTTTGAACTTTCTGCTCTGCAGGCTAGCCTAGAGATATTCTCAGCATGTAACTCCAGCTATGTTTTTGTGGGAATTTCAGGGATGCAAGCACAAGAAAAGCTAGATAACCAAGAGGAAACCACTTAAAAACAATGGCTTAAAATAACACTTGTTTGTCATTGTTTGTTAAGTTTTCCAGTCTGCTGGGCAGTTCTACTGAAATGTGTTTGACATGAGAGTTTAGTCAGATGTAGACTAGGAAATATAGCTTTAACTAGGAGATCTCAGCAATGTGTTCTATGCATCTCATCTTCTAGAAAGCTGACCCAGACATGATTTCACAGTGATGACAGAGGAAAGCATAAAAGCAAAAACATGGAAACATTTTTTCCAGGTTATGCTTTCATCACATTTCCCTTGTGGTTCAGGGGTTAAAACTCTGAGCTTCTACTGCAGGGAATGCAGGTTCGATATGTGGTCAGGGAACTAAGATTCTGCTTGCTGCATGGCATGGCCAAAGAATAATTTGCTTCCCTTGGCTCAGACAGTAAAGAATCGGATTGCAATGCAGGAGATTCAGGTTCAGTCCCTGTGTCTGGAAGATCCCCTGGAGAAGGAGATGGAAAGCCACTCCAGTGGGTTTTCTCTTCCCTGAAGAAGTCCATGGACAGAGGAGCCTGGTGGCTACAGTCCATGAAGTCACAAAGAGGTGGACACGACTAAGCGACTTTCACTTCATTTTCTAGTATCACACTGGCCAAAGCAAAGGTATATTGAGCCCAGAATCAAGGTGTGTGGCAGAAACTACAAACAGAAGAGCAAATTAAAAGCAGAGGAAAATAAATAAAATGAGAACAGAAAAAAATGAAATTCAAAACAAAAACGGTAAAACTATGTCTCTCTTGAATATAGTAGCAGAATTTTCAATATTAACAAATTGAATACAGAAATATATAAAGAGTGTATATACCTCATAACTTGAGATTTATCCTAAAAATACAAATATGGTTCAAAAATCAAAAAAATCAAGCAACATGCCTCACCATACCAACAGACTTTCAAAGAAAACCATATAATGATCTCAACAGATGAAGATAAAGTATTTGACAAAATCCAATATTTTTTAGACATTAAATGCCACTTCCTCAATATAATTATCAAAAAATTGTGTCTATGCAAACCTATAGCTAACCTTATGCTTAAAGATGAAAGAATGACAAGACCAGCATTTTTTCTTACCTCTTCTATTCAGCATACTAGAGGTTCTGCCCAATGTAACAAGAGAAGAAAAAGAAATAAAAAGCATACAGACAGGAAAGAAGAAACGAAAGCATGTTACTGAGTGATGTGACTGTGTGCATAGAAAATCTTGAAAAACCCTCCAAAAACTTATTAGATTTAAAAAGTGAGTCTAGCATGGTTGCAGGTTTTAATGTCAATATAGGAAGATCAACTGCACTTTAACATACCAGCAAAAAATACTTGGATATTTAATAATCATAGTTATGTTAGCACCAAAAACATCAATGCCTTAAAAAATACGATTCTAAAAAGTATATACTAGATATTAGAGAAATCAAACACAGTAACTAAATGGAGATCTGTACCGTGTTCACGAGCAGAAGACTCAATATTGTCAACTCTTACAAAATTACACTTTACATTTAATGTAATTATAATAAAAATTCTGCATAATTTTATAGAAAATGACAAGTTAATTCTAATGTTTATATGGAAAGCAAAGGAACTTGAAAAAGCAAAGGAATTTGAATAACTAAATGATTTCTGAAAAAAATATAAGGTTAGCAGATTCACTGCCCTGATTTCAACATTTACTATAAAACTACAGAAATCAAAGGAAAATGGAATTTGTAAACGAACAGACAGGCAGATCAATTGAAGAGAGCAGATGGCCCAGAAACAGACCCACATATATGAACAATTAATTTTTGACAAAAATGTCAAGATTATTCCATGGAGAAGGATACTAATTGATTTCAACAAATGGTCTCTCTTTTTTTTTTTTTTTTTCAAAAAAAGAAATATGTTGTATTTTAAGCTGTATTATTAAGAAATTCAGACTCTAAAACTAAGACTCTTTTAAAAGAAAGCACAGGAGAAAATCTTTGTGGCTTTGAATTAAGCAAAGATTTCTTAGCTACAACACCAAAGCATGAGTCACAAAATAAATTTTAAAACTGTTTTCATCAAAATTTAAAATGTCCATTCTTTCAGACATTTTCTGGAAAATGATAAGATAAACCATAGGCTAAGATAAAGTATTTGCAGAAAATATATCTGATAGAGGACTAGAATCCAGGTTCAATGAAGAACTCTTAAACCTCAATAACACTAAGGTAAACAACTCTTTCCTTGTAAAAACTGCAGCCAAAACTCTGACCAGATCTGTCACCAAAAAAGAGATACAATGATGACAATTACACACATTGATACTTGACATAACTAGTCATTTGAGGAATGACAAATAAAATCACAACTAGATACACACACCTACTAGAATGACAAAAAAAATTTAAATGACATTAAATCTTGCTAAAGGAGAGAAACTAGATCACTCTTACACTGCTGAGGGAAACACAAGATGGCACAGGTATTTTTTAAAACAGTTTGAGAGATTTTTATAAAGTTAAGCATTCACTTCATACAATCCAACATTCCCTCTCCTAGGTATTCTGCAAGGGAAATAAAAACACAATCACAAAAAAACTTATATATTAATATTTATAAATTTTATTCAGAATTGCCATAAACTGGAAACAGTCTATATGTCCATCAACTAGTAAATAGATAAACGTTTTGTGATACATTTCTATAATGTAATACTACTCAGTAAGAAAAATGAATAAACCACAGATACATGCAACAACATGGATAAATCTTTAATGTGTTATGTTAAATGAAAGCAACCAGACTCAAAATGCTCCATGTGCTATAGTTGCATTTTACATGGCATTCTCACAAGGAAAAACTATTGGAAGAGACAAAAGTCCAGTGGTTGCCAGTAGGCACAGGGGAAGGTGACTCTACAACAGAGCAGGTGCGAGCCCTCTGGAAATTATGGGAATGATCTGTATCCTGACTGTGATGACGGTACATGGACTCTCTGCATTCATCAAAACGAACACTATCATGAATCTAAAGCAGTGAATTTTACTAGGTAAATTATACCTCCACAGACCTGACTTATAAAAAATCTATTAAGTGTTCTGCACCGTGAAACTGTTAATAGTGTTCGAAAAGAAATACTGTTAGTGTGCCAGGATCATCTTATAGCACAAATGGTATACTCCAAAATCTATACAACTACTTATTTCAATTTGACTAAAATGAAAGTCTTCAAAGGGAAAATACTATCCATTATTTATCTAAAGCAATTAAATGTACATATAATTAATTAAATTACATTTATTAAATTATTAAATTATATGTAATTAAATTAAATATAAAACTGCTCTTATAATTCATCAACATGTACATTAGCTTTTTCTTTAGTTGACTAACTGGGTCCTTCGGCTACTTCTTAGCCGAAGCAAGAAGAGCATAGCAAAGCCTTCCTTTTGCTTTTGCATAGAAGCAAAAGGAATAGTGTTAGTCTGTTTTGTACAGATTGTACTAGTGACCAATAAACTTATAAAAAAATTAGTTCGTAGCCATCTAACACCACACAGATTAAATAAAGAGTTCATAGAGACTATCAAAACTATTATAAGTTCTAATTTGAGGACTATTTAGCCATTTCCCACTTAATTTTTAAGGATCTTAAATCTGTTAATATATCCACTTGGAAATGTTCAGGGTTACTACTGGGCTTCCATTAACTGCTGACAGTCATTATCTATTTCATTTCTTTCAGTTCAATTCAGTTCAGTCGCTCAGTTGTGCAAACTGAATTGTGAGGTGTGTGAGGTACTTAGTGTTAAGTATTAACTGAGGTACTTTAGTTCAGTCACCCAGTCATGTCCAACTCTTTGCAACTCCATGGATTGCAGCACGCCAGGCTTCCCTGTCCATCACCAACTCCTGGAGCTTACTCAAACTCATGTCCATTGAGGTGGTGATGCCATCCAACCATCTCATTCTCTATCATCCCCATCTTCTCCTGACTTCAATCTTTCCCAGCATCAGGGTCTTTTCCAATGAGTCAGTTCTTCGCATCAGGTGGCCAGAGTATTGGAGTTTCAGCTTCAGCATCAGTCCTTCCAATGAATATTCAGGATTGATTTCCTCTAGGATGGACTGGTTGGATCTCCTTGCAGTCCAAGGGACTCTAAGAGTCTTCTCCAACACCACAGTTCAAAAGCATCAATTCTTCAGTGCTCAGCTTACTTTATAGTTCAACTCTCACATCCATACATGACTACGGAAAAACCATAGCTTTGACTAGATGGACCTTTGTTGGCAAAGCAATCCACTTCATTCCTTTACATTTCTTTATTTTGTACTACATGATCAGAATCAAGTACATAAAACTTAGAAAATTAAATTATGAAGACATAAAAATGTAGTTTGAAACTTCAATAAACTACTTAGTGTTTTAAAGTAAAAGCCCAGAAATTTAGGTACAAGTAGAAATATAATGCATTACTGTAGAAAACACTGTTAACTTTAATTGTGAAAAATTTGGGTTGAAGTACAACTTTGTACACTTTTGAGTTCAGATAAATATAAAGAACATAAAATTACTGCTAGCAAAATACAGGGTAGAAATAGACTATAAGGTTTTCTCAAAACTTTGTCAACCTTCTCAAATTAGTTGTGAGATAGTAAAAAAAATCAGTGAGTGATAGAGTATGTCAGTATGACTGGTCTGCACAGTAAAACTGCACAAAATGATAATGAAAAAGTCTTGTTCTGCTCTTTCCAGGGCATTGATAATCCATGCAGAACCAGGACAAGCATATTTGCAGATTTTGAATCTGGTTTACACTGCCTTCCTGATCTAGCTGCCCAAATGAGATTCATGTAACCACAAGACCATCTGCAAATGTGGGCTTACATTCCAGTCATCCCCTGCTGAGACACACACAGTGAACTTCACAGCCCTCGGCAGATGATTAATCTCATTATAATCTTTTGGTTAGATTTAAAAACTGTCCCTCAACTTTCAAAACTTCTTTCAAGAAATGTGGAAAGTATTCCCAACTGCCTATGTAAAAGCAAATACTTTGACCATCACATTTACATTTATAAAAACTTTACAAAGAATATTTGTCAAAGAATAGATTGACTTATGTTTCTTCCAATAGCAGTGTTCCTCTATTTAACCTCATTCAACATTTTCAAATGAAACAACTCTCTGAGTAGGAGTTCATCCAAATAAAGCAGCAGTCTTTAATAAAATTTCAATTAGTCCAGCAACTCACTCCACAGAAATTTTAACAATTCAAATGTTGAAAGGAGTACAGACATCCCTAACTTACTGGAATAAGTTTAGCAGATGTTTCCAGGGTGCAGGCTGATTGCACTACTTTCTAATTCATACCAAACTTTAAACATTTTCTCTGGCACAACCAAAGGACAATGACTTAAAAATACATTAGAAAGTTCTTCATGTTTCCTAATCAAATTATAATATAATATCTTAATTTAGTTGTTTCCCATATGCATGTTAAAATTTTTATATAGTATACAGATCCAAAGAGCTTTCAGTTATCTGTGAGAGCAGTGTGCTTAAAAAAAGATGAATGCAAAAAATAATGTAAGGTAAAATAGAAATTTTACTAACTTTTACGAAAACTATGAGATACAGATAAAACATGGTTGAAGATCTACTAAAAATATAAAAATTTTCATAATTAGAAGAGACCCTGATGATGGGAAAGATTGAAGGCGGGAGGAGAAGGGGATGACAGGCGGATAAGATGGCTGGGTGGCATCACTGACTCAATGGATATGAGTTCGAGCAAACTCCAGGAAATGGTGAAGAACATGGAAGCCTGACATGCTGCAGTCCATGGGGTCACAGACTCGGACACAACTGAGCAACAACATAATTGGTGTCAAATTTATCTCCACGCACAGTGCATTAATTGCACACCAAGGTGCATGTCAAGTAACTCCAAAAGTCAGCATCAAATTATCATAAAAAAATTAGGGCATTTGCATATTTATTCTCTGAATCATTATGACACCTATAAAAACAGGATCTACGCAGAGTCTAGAAAAGCAAAAAATGAGGAGCAAGGGTATGTTTTATTTTTTATTTATTTATTTTTATTTTACTTTATTTTATACATATTATTAGTAAATTTAGCTATAAGGCATGTTCACTTTAAAACATCTGTTTCTCAGTTGCGCTCTGTGCAATGGTATGATTATTAGTGGTCTTGTTACTTCCAAAAACATAAAGTTTGTTATTAACTTTGATAAGTATATAATTTCACTCTGCTCATCACACATGCATTACTGACATAGGATGTATTGTTTGTTTCTATTTCAATTTGGCACCACTTACTATTGTTTTTGGTGAACAACCAAGTTCACATTTTGAATGTTTCCCATGTGGATTATGAAGTACACATTTGGAACTAAAGAAGACTTCCAGCAGATTTTTGTAATATTGCAGGGCCTGTGAAGTAACAGATAAAGAATACTGGCTCTGAAGAAAATATAAAGGATGATTACCTCAAACAGAAGTAATAGATCATTTAAAATATTAAATTGTTATGAAATACGTAGATGAATATAACATGGTTGGGGTGCATTCCTATGACTCAAGGAGCTGTGATGAGAAAAATCTATGTGGTCCAATCCTCATCCTAAAATAATAGATATGAGAAGTATATGGTTCCTTCTGAAATGGGTTACAGTTACTTATCAACTTATTTTAATTATTCTTCTTATTTTAAAGTAACATATAGAAATATTCACTAACAATGCTTTTTACTGAGTGCTGGTGAACTGAAAAGAAAGCAGCATTTAGTGTACTTAAGAGCACAAAAGCTAAACAATAAATTCACAAGGTTCATTAATCCTGGGACATTAGGAAAGCTGTCCTGATAAGGAGATATGTAACCTAAGACTTGGGAATGACCATGAATCAGCTAGACAAGGGTAGAGGTGGGAGAAGAAGGTTCACAGAAGAAAGCAGCTCACTGTCGGAGCTTAACGGTGAAAGCAGCACCGCGAGTTAGAAGTTGGAATAGGGCATTCGAGGCAGTGCAGGCGGTGAGAGAACGTGGCGATAAAAGGTGATGCTAGATGGAACAACAGGGGGTGTGACATACAGTGCCTCTCACATCAGGGAAACATTTAGAATGTAACCAACAGTATCTTGCTAGCAGTGAGATGAAGGCAGCCAGCAGAGCATAATGTGATCAGTGGTTTGTGAAGAATGGATTAAAGTGAGGCAGATATCAACTGGGAGCAACAAATAAGGAGTGTGTTTCAGGTATCCATTCAAGAGAAAGTAACGATTTAGACTAAGATGGTAGCAGGGGGATAAACAAAAGTGAGTGGATTCAAATTACAAATAATCTGCAAGACTCATGAACCGAGCTTGAGGATGCATGCTTGCTAAGTCAATTCAGTCATGTCTGACTCTCTGCAAAACTATGGACTGTAGCCTGCCAGACTCCTCTGTCCATGGGATTCTCCAGGCAAGAATCCAGGAGTGGGTTCCCATACCCTCCTCCAAGGGATCTTCTGGACCCAGGGATCAAACCCATGTCAAGTTAGAGGGAATAAAAATGATTTCTGGAATTCTTTGACCCTCAAGACTCAAATAGTTGTTTTTGTTTTTGGGGTTTTTGTTTTGTTTTGTTTTGTTTTTTGCTTTTCTACTGCTGCACAACAAATCATCAAAAATTTAGTGACTTAAAACAGTATACACTTATTCATTCATGGTTCTGATGGTTAGAAGCCATGGCTGTAATCTCTTCTCAAAGTATTGCAAGGCTGAAATCAAGGTAATGGCTAAGCTGAATTCTTGTTTGAGGGCTGTAAGGAAGTATACGGCTATACTCTTCTAAGCTCATTCTTACTGGTAAATCCGTTTCTGGAGTTTGTTTAAACTGAAGTCTTTTATCCTGGCTTGTCATTGCTCTGTGTGCAGCTCTCAGCTCCTAGAGGACATCCACAGTCCTTGTCACATGTCCTTCTCTATCTTCAAGCCAATGATGATGTGCCGAATCCCTCTCATGCTTTCTTCTCTGCTTTTAAGTGGCTTGTGTAGTGAGGTTAGGTCCATCTGGATAATCTCCCTTACTTAAAGTCAACTGTGCCATATAACATAACTCAACCATGGGAGTACAGCCCCTCATGTTCACAATCCCAGGGATTCTACAAGGCAGTACACCTGAGTGGGGACATCTTCGAGTTTTGCCTCCTGCCACAAGTAGTGACACAAATGAGATGATAGATACTGGAATAGGAAAAGGCAAAAGAAAAAAACTGAATTCCACTTTGGAAAAGTTGGACGGAGAAACCAGCGAATACTCAAATGAAGTGAGCCATTGGAAAGGCCAGGACTAGAGAACAAGAAATGAGAGTGATTGACATATAATCAATAACTGAACCCATGAGTATGGATTATATCACCTATGGAAAGGTACAGAAGGCTTAGGACCAAGCCTGGAGAAACTACAATATTGAAGGAATGAGGATAAATCAAAAACTAGTCAGCAAGGGGAAAATCAGCAGAACTTGCTAATATGAATTACAAGGGGAGAGGTGACTGAAGAAAGTCATATTTGTTTCTCTGTGTTAAATTTTGCTGAGAAACTTAGTATGAAAAATGTTCAACCATTCTCCTGGGGATGTGGTGATGTGGATTTAGGGGTTACAACGGCTAAAGTTGTCTCTTTAAAATGGCGGATTCAGCAGCCAGACTGAAGAGTAGGAGGAAGCTGAACTTCAGAAATGGAATCAATAAAAGACTACCAAGGAAAGGTGGAGAGTCTGTTTGTTTCTTTTAAGATGGCAGAATTGGGCACATTTAAGCTCAGAGGATATGAAAGGAATTTAGATGAGAGACTAGAAAGGGGACAGACCTTGAAGTAGATGATTAGAAGCCCCCTGAGAAAGTACATTTTCTAAAAACACCTCTATCATTATAATTTGGCCAAGAAAGGAAAGGATAATTGTGGAAGTCACATGATTTATATTTATGGTGTAATGAGGATGTTCTTATCTATTTTCTAAGTAAAGTGGAAGTGAAGTCGCTCAGTCATGTCCGACTCTTTGTGACGCCATGGACTGTAGCCCACCAGGCTCCTCAGTCCATGGAATTTTCCAGGCAAGAGTACTAGAGTGGGTTGCCATTTCCTTCTCTAGGGGATCTTCCCAACCCAGGGATTGAACCCGGGTCTTCCGCATTGTAGACAGACGCTTTAACCTCTGAGCCACCAGGGAAGCCCAAGTAAAGTAAGAGAGAAATAAAGTTTTTGAGAGAGAATAAGAAAAGAATGAAACCAAAGGCTTGCAAAGAGTCGGACACGACTGAGCGACTGAACTGAACTGAACTGAAAGGCTTGAGGAGAAATGTTTCATAGTGCCTTTCTATGCTGAAAGGGAAAAGAAGCTGACTAAAGTAGTATCACAAGAGTATCTTGTAGGCATTAAGACCTAAATAAAATTAGATTAATAGAGGAATCAATTGGTTTGTTTATACATTTTCTCAAATAGTATGAAGCTACAACTCCTGGAAATACCAATGGAAATTAATAACTATATTCATTAATCCAGGTTGGTATTTTTGCTAAGGGGCCAAGATAAAAAGACAGTAGAGTAAAACAGTTTTACATTGTCCCAAGAAGATGGTAATTAAAAAAAACAAGTATAATGAAAGTAATAACATAGAAAAGATAAGACATGATAGTGAATACCTAATGGATAATACATGGACCCAGATGGCTCAGTGATAAATAATTTGCCTGCCAATACAGGAGACACAAGTTTGATCCCTGGGTCAGGAACACCCCTTGGAGTAGGCAATGGCAACTCAATTCAGCATTCTTTCTGGAAAGTTCCATGGGAAGAGGAGCCTGGCAGGCTGTAGTCCAACCAGGTCACAGAGTTGGACACACCTGAGTGAGCCCTCAACGATTCAATGATAATATATAGGGAGAAAATGAAATTGTTTTGGTAAGACAAATGGGTTGAATAGTAGGAATAATTGCACCTTTCAGAAAAAAGGATGAAAGGTTGCAGTGAAAGACTAATGTCTGCATCTGTGACTTCAGAGAAGGGTTTGCTTTCTATCTTGTAACTGCATTTTAGCTTTTTCACCCTTCATTCTTTGTTTATGCTTTCAATACTCACTGCAAGTCCTTTTACACCATAATTTTCCTTTCTTTTAGCTGATAATTTTGTTTCATGTCTTGAAGTATTTATTTTAGTCATATTTAAAATAATTTTGTTTAAATTATGGAAAGCTGAGCACTGAAGAATTGATGCTTTTGAACTTTGGTGTTGGAGAAGACTCTTGAGAGTCCCTTGGACTGCAAGGAGATCCAACCAGTCCATCCTAAAGGAAACCAGTCCTGAATATTCATTGGAAGAACTGATGCTGAAGCTGAAACTCCAATACTTTGGCCACCTGATGCAAGGAACTGACTCATTGGAAAAGACCCTGATGCTGGGAAAGATTGAAGGCAGGAGGAGAAGGGGACGACAGAGGACGAGATGGCTGGATGGCATCACTGCCTCAATGGACATGAATGTGAGCAAGCTCCAGGAGTTGATGATGGACAGGGAAGCCTGGCGTGCTGCAGTTCATGGGGTCACAAAGAGTCGGACGCAACTGAGCAACTGAACTGAACTGATACATATATATATACATATATATACATACATATACATATACATATATATACATACATATACATATACATATATATACATACATATACATATACATATATATACATACATATACATATATATGTATATACATGTATGTGTATATATATATATGTATCAGTTCAGTGGGCTACAGTCCATGGGGTCACAAAGAGTTGGACACAACTGAGCAACTTCAGTTTCACTTTCACTTTCATAGTCTACGGAGCAAGCAGCACTGAAAGAAGAGGACCTCAAACAGATCTGCTCAAATTCTAACTTCAAATTTTTCTTCTCAAATACTAAAATTTGGTATATAGCTTTGAGCCTTAGCATATTTGAATGTCCTTCTCTTCTTTTATGTATGATTATAAATTGAACTGGTATATAATCTGAGAATACATTTAAGCATTTTTCAATATGTATATTGGAATAATTGGAATGATTCCTACAAACATGGATTCTTATTTTGAGATCCTTGGAAAAGGACGACAAAGGAATGTTTGAGAAATAATTTGTAAAACTGACAGGACTCAGTGACAAACGGGTTAAATCTAAATATATAATGATTCAAAGGCAAATTCAGGATCTCAAGTTGTATGAAAGCTGATGTAGATAGAATGCAGGTAACCACTGTGAAATGAAAATATGTCCTGTCATATCAATAAACAAATGTCACAGTCATCATCAATTTCTGGCCTCCAAATGTGAGTGAGGGCTCCCCAAACTGCAATCCAGCAGCTGCCTCTACCCCCTGCAATGATTGCTGAGGAGCTAGGAAGAATGCAAGAAGCAGCCATCTGCCATACTTGCCACTCCTTAAGATGAACAAGCAAACAGGATTTGGCCCCAGATAGCTGAGGTGCAAATGAAAGGAATGAATTCAGTGAGCCCAGAGGCTTGCATCTTCACATACATAGAACACTAAATTTCTTAACTTGATATCTGATCTTTGATATTCAGACCGCCTGCTCCCTTTGTTGCAAACCTGTGTGTAGCCTGACTCCCACTCGCAACTCTTCAGAGCAGTTTTCTCAGAGCTACTGAGACGCTGTCTCCCAGGCTCAGAGTCTTACATATTCCCACCAAATAAAATAACGCTCCACTTTCAGGTTGCGACTATATTTTTAGTCAATACTATCCATCCTCAGTTTCACCCAAACCCTTGGTTATGTCCAGTGGCTCTTCACAGATTCCTGGTCAGATCATCCTCCCAGATCCCAGGACTACTGCTTCTCTAAATTCACTTTTCTCTTCAAATCCCTATTTCATGTCTCACTCCTTACTCCCACTGCCAGGAGACAACTTTGATCTTATTTCAAAGAAAGGAAGCCATCAAGACCAGTTTCTCTCTGCTTCTCTCTGAATCACTTTTAGATTTAGTCACTGCAGTACCTACTTTTACCTCTTCCTTTCTGCCTAAAATGAGAAAATAAATATGTTGTGCAAAGTTATCCTCTCCCAGGAGCTATGGATTTCCTTTCCTATTGTATTTTGACTTAATACTTGAGAAAGCAAATTATTTTTATAAATTCCAAATACTATATCTGGAATTCTTACAACTATGATATTTTATACTGTTTAGAGCATAATGAACAAAAGCAAAGAAAGAAGGATCAAGAATTTGGACATTGTATCAAATTTAATATTAATTTTATGTCTTTAGAAAAGTCACTTCACATTCTGGACTTGAGACTTCTCATTATTAGCTCTGGTATATAGAAACATTCAATTAGAAACCTCATATTATTTAGAACTCTCAGTCACAGTTCTGTTTTCTATAAAATAGGTTGGTTGAGACTTTCAGTTTCAACTTCATAGTGTAAATGTAGATTTTCCCTTCTTTGACAATTCAATTCAGTTCAGTTCAGTTGCTCAGTCGTGTCCGACTCTTTGCGACCCCATGAATCGCAGCATGTCAGGCCTCCCTGTCCATCACCAACTCCTGGAGTTCACTCAAACTCACGTCCATCACGTCAGTGATGCCATCCAGCCATCTCATCCTCTGTCGTCCCCTTCCCCTCCTGCCCCCAATCCCTCTCAGCATCAAAGTCTTTTCCAATGAGTCAACTCTTCGCATAAGGTGGCCAAAGTACTGGAGTTTCAGCTTTAGCATCATTCCTTCCAAAGAAATCCCAGGATTGATCTCCTTCAGAATGGACTGGTTGGATCTCCTTGCAGTCCAAGGGACTCTCAAGAGTCTTCTCCAACACGACAGTTCAAAAGCATCAATTCTTTGGCGCTCAGCCTTCTTCACAGTCCAACTCTCATATCCATACATGACTACTGGAAAAACCATAGCCTTGACTAGATGGACCAATTACCCGTACACAAAAATGACAATAAAACAGAGAAACTCCACTTTTATTAAAACCATGGGATTGCTAAAACCTCACTACAAATAATAGGAAAGTGGCTTCCAGAAGCTCTGAATGTCTAAAGTAGTATTAAAAAAAAAAACAAAACCACAGTTCAAGGAGACCTAGAGTTACACATCTAATAAAAATCAGGCCCAGTGCACTCCTCCAAGTCAATAGCACAAAAAGATATTCACTCCAGATAAGATCAGCAGCTTAAAGGCACAGCCATTTTACTGTACCTCATGAAACTGTGGCAATAATTTGACCAAGTCTTCAGCTGAATCACGCTTCTGCTCCATCTGGCCTTCACAGAGTTCACGTGACAGAGGTCATCTGGTTGTAACCACCTGGTGGATGAGCCGCCTGCAGTGTCTGAAATAGTTTCACTCTTTTGTCTGGTGCCCCCGTGGGAAGGACTGAAATACTGAGGTCAGCTGGAACTGTCTACACTTCTGTCCACGTGGTTCCTCCACTGGCGACCACAGAATACTTGGACTTCTTACATTTTATTTCAACGTTCTCAGAGCAAGTGTCCTAGTAAACAAGGCAGAAGTGACCTCCTATGACCTATCCCCCAAAGTCACAGAGCATCATTTACCACTGTTCTCTATTAGCTGAAACAGTCATAAGCCTAACCAGACTTAACGGGAACCCTAAACTCTGAACCCTTGGTGAGAGAAGTGTCAAAGAATGTGCAACCATGTTTTAAAGCTGTTATCGGCAAAACCAATTAACATTTTTTGGGCCACATGGAAAACAAGTGTGCAAGCTACTGTTGAGAGCCTCCAAACATCTGGTTTGATTATCAAAAGATTTTGAGTTAGAGCCTAACAGGAAAACACTAAAAGTGCACATTGCAAAAACGACTGGAGAGGAAAATACAATAATGTTAGTAATCCTATAGCTGCTACTTTTACTTGAATAGTGAGGAATAAACTGAAAAATAGTGTACTCATAACTGTTATTGTAAATAAAATTTCTTTTTACCCATGAGATGGTCCTATTCTTGTAAATAGCTAGTACAGAAGTATAAACCTTATTTCAAACTGGTTCATCAATAAGAACCAAAACTAAATGCTAAAACCAAAAGGAAGAAAAAGAAACAGGAAAATACTTATAGCAAATAATGAATATTAACTTTTAAAAGTTACTAATGTTAATACAGAAATTAAAAAACTGTTCATACACATGTAACTATAAAATTAAATTTAAAATTTTTACTGAAACAGTCACTTCTATAATAAAAGAAACCTAGAACCATCAGATATCAGGCAAATATGATGAGACTATGAAAAACTATAATATGTAACCTGGCTGAACTCATTAAAAACTTGAGGAGAGCAACAAATCCATCAGAGAAAAGAGGCCCCACTGGAATCTACACCAAAAAGAGAGTTATTACTGACAACACAGAAAAAGATAGAGGCCAGGATTTGAGTAAAATGAAGAAAAGGAAATGAAGTCAAGTCTTAAAATGGAATACAGTTAAAAGTTAAACATGAACTACAGGTCAAAGAAATACAAAAAAGAAAAAATCTAATAGCTGGAGTCCTAAAATAAACAATGGAACAAAATAATTTAAATATATATTTTAAGAAAACATTCCAAAAATAAAAAAAAAGAAGCTGAATCTAAAGACAAAAAATGTGCACTATATCCCAGGAATTTAGAATGATCAGTACCAGGACGTATCTTAGTATATTTACTATATGTCACAGATAATAAAAGAATCTTTTGGTTGAATAGGCATAAGATTATGGTATGGGGAAAATACTGCCAGAATGAGTGGTGTCCAGTTTCTCTGACATAGAGTAAACTTTAAAGAAAGTTGAGTAAGGTCTTGCAAAGTCAACAAGAAAATGAAACCTAAGAATTTTGTGCCCAGAAAAACTGTTTAAAAATAAAGACAAAAGAAAGCATATTTAAATAAGTAAATGCTCATGGATTATTGCTTCTGATGGCTCAGCTGGGAAAGAATATGCCTGCAATGTGGGAGACATGGGTTCCATCCCTGGGTTGGGAAGATCTCCTGGAAAAGGGAACAGCTACCTACTGCAGTATTCTGTCCTGGAGAATCCCATGGACTGTAGAGCCCATGGGGTTGCAAAGACTAGGACATAACTGAACGACTTTCACTTTCATGGATTATAGATTCCATGAACCTTCTTTAAGAAAGTACTGGAAAACACACTTCAATCAATGAAAAACTGTTTCATAAACAACTGTAAAGAGGAGTGATACTGAATGCTGAAATTACTTAACTCTAGGATTAAGACAAAATAAATATGGTGATTACAATGATAGAACAGAACATAAATAGTATAAGCCCTGACAGAGTAGAAATAAAACAGCTGACAAAAGTCAGAAAGAGAAGAAACAAGAAGATAGGAGGTAATAAGTATGGTGATTCCCTAATCTTGTACATTAAAGATCAATAGATGTGAATTATTAAAAAGCAATAGTTATATTTAAAATAGGAAATAAATATTAAATATATGAATTAATGAAAATGTCTGGGTAAAGGAAGGGAGAAGAGAAAGAAATTTTAAATATATCAATTTTATCATTGTTCAGCATTTCAGAAGGAAATCAATAGATACATGACCAAAAATAAAAATTAAATCATTATAATCAAGAGATGGGAATACTAGACCACCTGACGTGCCTCTTGAGAAACCTATATGCAGGTCAGGAAGCAACAGTTAGAACTGAACATGGAACAGACTGGTTCCAAGTAGGAAAAGGAATACGTCAAGGCTGCATATTGTCACCCTGCTTATTTAACTTCTATGCAGAGTACATCATGAGAAATGCTGGGCTGGATGAAGCACAAACTGGAATCAAGATTGCCGGGAGAAATATCAATAACCTCAGATATGCAGATGACCTCACCCTTATGGCAGAAAGTGAAGAAGAACTAAAGAGCCTCTCTATGAAAGTGAAAGAGGAGAGTGAAAAAATTGGCTTAAAGCTCAACATTCAGAAAACGAACATCATGGCATCTGGTCCCATCACTTCATGGCAAATAGATGGGGAAACAGTGGAAACAGTGGCTGACTTTATTTTTGTGGGCTCCAAAATTAATGCAGATGATGCTTACTCCTTGGAAGGAAAGCTATGACCAACCTAGATAGCATATTCAAAAGCAGAGACATTACTTTGCCAACAAAGGTCCTTCTAGTCAAGGCTACGGTTTTTCCAGTAGTCATGTATGGATGTGAGAGGTGGACTACAAAGAAAGCTGAGTGCTTAAGAATTGATGCTTTTGAACTGTGGTATTGGAGAAGACTCTACAGAGTCCCTTGGCCTGCAAGGAGATCCAACCAGTCCATCCTAAAGGAGATCAGTCCTGGGTGTTCACTGGAAGGACTGATGTTGAAGCTCAAACTCCAATATTTTGGCCACCTCATGTTAAGAGCTGACTCATTTGAAAAGACCCTGATGCTGGGAAAGATTGAGAGCAGGAGGAGAAGGGGACGACAGAGGAACAGATGGTTGGATGGCATCACTGACTCGATGGACATCAGTTTGGATGGATTCCGGAGTTGGTGATGGACAGGGAGGCCTGATGTGCTGTGGTTCATGGGGTCACAAAGACACGAGTGAGCAACTGAACTGAACTGAATCATTAGACAAAAACATAAGCTCCAAAGTTATCTTTTTCATTTATTCCCCCCACCACACACACAAGCTAGGAAAATAGCATAATATAAACTATGATAACAGAGCTAAAACCAAGCCACTTGTTTATATAAAAAATAATAGATACTAAAAGAAAAAGCTCAATTACATTTTATACATAAGTAATTAGCCAAAGCAATGTTACTTAGAAATAAATTTCTTATGTCATTATAGAGCAAATGAAGGAAGTTACTTAGAAGGATTGAAAAATAAAAAATTGAAAATACATACTAGACAAATGTAAGTAAATATCAGAGGTTGTGACTTTAGTATTAGATTAGATTGATTTTTGAGGTGGAGAGCATTAAACAAGATGAAGAAGATGAGACTCAAGTTTCAAACCACAGGAAAATCTAACAGCATGAATACATCTGTACCAAATAACATTGCATTAGTATACATGAAGGAGAAAAAGGTAAAAATACAAGGAGAAACAGAAATACACTAATAATAGGAAACTTGAATTCACTTCTCACAGTCAACAATGGTTCAAGTGGATACAAATTAGTAAGGTACAGAAGACAAAAATATGATGATGACTTTTATTTATTTTTTTTTATATTTAGTAAGGCATTTATTTTTTATTTATTTATTTATTTTTAATTTTTACTTTACAATTCTGTATTGGTTTTGGCATAGATTGACATGATGACTTTTAAAGTGGATCTAATGGACATACATCAAACCTAGCATCTTGAAAAGACAAGTGACAATTTCTTTCTAAAGGGCACATGGAACACTCACAAATAATATCGTCAAGTATCTATTCTAGGGATGCTAGGATGATTCAACACTTTCAAATCAATCAATGTGATACATGATATTAACATAATGAAAGGCAAAAATCATAATCATCCCAATGAAACACTATTTGGCAAAATCCAACATTTATTTGATAAAAACTCTTAAAAGTGTGTAAAAAGGGAACATTCCTCAACAAAATAAAAGCCACCTATGACAAAACGACAGCTAACATCATACTCAATGATGAAAGGCTGAAAGTTTTTCCTCTTAAGACCATAAACAAAACAAGGATGCTCACTCTCATTATTTTCAACCCAATGTGGTATTAAAAGTTCTAATCACAGAAATGAGACAATAATTAAAAGGCATCCAAACTGCAGACAATATATAGAAAACCCTAAAGACCCTTCATACACACACACACACACACACACACACACACCCCAAAAAAACCCATCAAAACCAATAAATTAATTCAGTAAAGTTACAAGAAACAAAAACAATATACAGAAATCTATTACATTTCTGTAGAAAGAGGTATTAACAAAACAATCCCATTTAAAATTGTATCGAAAAGAATAAGATACCTAGGAATAAATTTAACCAAGAAAGAAAAAGAACTATACACTGAAATCTATACATTGATGAAAGAAATTGAAATTGATAAAAACAAATGGAAAGAAATACCACCCTCACCAATTGGAAGAATATTGTTATAATGACCGTACTACTCAAGCAATCTAGAGATTCAATGCAATTCTTATTAAAATACCAATGGCATTTTTCACAGAACTACAAAGAATCTTAAAATTTGTATGGAACCACAAAAGAGCCCAAATATCTAAAGTCTTGAGGAAAAAAAAAAAAAAGCTGGAGGTATCTATGCCCTGATTTCAAAATCTTTCACAAAGCTACAGTAATCAAATGGGTTTCCCTAGAAGCTCAGACCATAAAGAATCTGCCTGCAATGCAGAAGACCTAGGCTAGATCCCTGGTTTGGGAGGATTCCCTGGAGAAGGGAATGGCAACCCATTCCAGTATTCTTGCCTGGAGAATTCCAAAGACAGAGGAGCCTGGCAGACTACAGTTCATGGAGTTGCAAAAAGCTGGACACAACTAAGCAAATAACACATAGTAATCAAAATAGTATGGCACTGGCATGAAAACAGACACATGGGTCAATCGAACAGAATAGACAGCCTAGAAATAAACCCATGCATATATTATATATATAGTCAATTTACAACAAAGGATGCAAGAATATACAATGATAAAAAGGTAGTCTCTTCAATAAGGTAGTACTGGGAAAGCTGGACAGCTACATGAAAAAGAATGAAACTGGACCACTATCTTACACTATATACAAAAAACATTCAAAATTGATTAAAGATTTGAATGTAAGACTTGAAACAATAAAACCCTTAGTAGAATATAAAGGCAGTAAGCTCTTGACTTCAATCTTTGCAATACATTTTAGACCTGTATCATTAGGCAAGGCAACAAATGCAAAAATCAATTAAATGGAGCTATATCAAACTGAAAAGTTTTTGCACAGTGAAAGAAACTATCAAGAAAACAAAAAGGCAACCTACTGAATGGAAGACTATTCGTAAATTATATACCTGATACAGGCTTAATATTAAAAATACATAAATAAACTGCGTAGCTTAGTTTCAAAAAAGCAAACCTATGGGAAAAAATGGGCAGAAAACTTGAATAGACATTTTTCCAAGGAAAACATGCAGATGGCCAAAAATTACATGAAAAATGTGCTGAACATCACTAATCATCAGGGAAATGCAAATCAAAACCACAGTGAGATATCACCTGGCACCTGTCAAAATAACTTATCAAAAAGAAAAGAAATAAGTGCTGGTGAGGATGTGGGGAAAAGACAACTCTCATGGACCGTATGTCAGAAAGTAAATTGGTGCATTGATTAAGGAAAACAGTATGGAGCTTCTTCGAAAATATCAAAAATAGGACTACCATAAGATCTAGTGATTCTATCTCTGGGTCTTTATCAAAAGAAAATGAAAACACTAATTTGAAAACTTACCTGCGCCCCAGTGTTCAGAGCAGCATTTACAATAGCCAAGGTTTGGGAACAACCTGTGTCCATTGATAGATGAATGGATAAAGAGGAGTTGTATATATATATAATGGAGTATTACAGTCATAAAAATGAAACCATGCCATGTGAGACAATGTGCCAACATCCACTGGATCATGGAAAAAGCAAGGGAGTTCCAGAAAAACATCTGTTTCTGCTATATTGACTATGCCAAAGCCTTTGACTGTGTGGATAAGAATAAACTGTGGAAAATTCTGAAAGAGATGGGAGTATCAGACCACCTGACCTGCCTCTTGAGAAATCTGTATGCAGGTCAGGAAGCAACAGTTAGAACTGGACATGGAACAACAGACTGGTTCTAAATAGGAAAAGGAGTACGTCAAGGCTGTATATTGTCACCCTGCTTATTTAACTTCTATGCAGAGTCCATCATGAGAAACGCTGGACTGGAAGAAACACAAGCTGGAATCAAGATTGCCAGGAGAAATATCAATAACCTCAGATATGCAGATGACACCACCCTTATGGCAGAAAGTGAAGAGGAACTAAAAAGCCTCTTGATGAAAGTGAAAGAGGAGAGTGAAAAAGTTGGCTTAAAGCTCAGCATTCAAAAAACCAAGATCATGGCATCCAGTCCCATCACTTCATGGGAAATAGATGGGGAAACAGTAGAAACAGTGTCAGACTTTATTTTTTGGGGCTCCAAAATCACTGCAGATGGTGACTGCAGCCATGAAATTAAAAGAAGCTTACTCCTTGGAAGAAAAGTTATGACCAACCTAGATAGTATATTCAAAAGCAGAGACATTACTTTGCCGACTAAGGTCCATCTAGTCAAGGCTATGGTTTTTCCTGTGGTCATGTATGGATGTGAGAGTTGGACCGTGAAGAAAACTGAGCGCTGAAGAATTGATGCTTTTGAACTGTGGTGTTGGAGAAGACTCTTGAGAGTCCCTTGGACTGCAAGGAGATCCAACCAGTCCATTCTGAAGGAGATCAACCCTGGGATTTCTTTGGAAGGAATGATGCTAAAGCTGAAGCTCCAGTCCTTTGGCCACCTCATGCAAAGAGTTGACTCATTGGAAAAGATTCTGATGCTGGGAGGCACTGGGGGCAAGAGGAGAAGGGGACGACCGAGGATGAGATGGCTGGATGGCATCACTGACTCGATGGACGTGAGTCTGAGTGAACTCTGGGAGTTGGTGATGGACTGGGAGGCCTGGCGTGCTGCGATTAATGGGGTTGCAAAGAGTCGGACACGACTGAGCAACTGAACTGAAGTGAGACAACATGGTTGGACCTAGAAGGTATTAACCAGTGAAATAAGTCAGAAGAGAAAGACAACTACTGTGTGAGTTCGTGTATATATGGAATCTAAAAAGCAAAATAAATGAGCAAATTAAACAAAATACAAAAAGACTCAGAGATAAGAAAACAACTTGGTGCTTGCCAGAGGGGAGGAGAGTTAAGATACAGGCAAAGTATGTGAAGGAAATTAAGAAGCAAAAACTTCTAGTTACTAAATAAACAAGTTATAGGGATGTAATGTACAATATAGATAATATAGTCAATGATATTTTAGTAACTTTGTAAGATGACAAGTGGTAATTGGACACACTGTGGTAACAATTTTGAAATTTGTATAAATACCATATTAGTTTAAGGTGTATATCATAGTGATTCAATATTGTTTGTCAATTGTACCTCAAAAAAAAATCACCTGTTTATTCCACAATAAAATTTAAAAGTAATAATATGTTTAACACTAATTTAAAAAGCTGCATGTACCCCATAGCTCACAGCAGCATTATTCACAATAGCCAAGATAAAGAGGAACCTAAGTATCCATCTGGATAAAGAAAATGTTTAAATATCTAATTTTTAACATTTTTACCTCACCATGTTTCTAGATCCAGTTATACAGAGTTTCTCTTGAATGTTCCAGTAGCAGAAGAGTACAGTATGTTGCTTTCAGAACAGACAGAATGTCCCTACTTGGTGTCCCCCATGGGGAGGCTTAAATAGGTGTTGTTGCTCAGTTAAGGCTTTGTTTCTTTGTAATCAGATCCCCAGGTATAAAGGAATGATTTTATCTACTTCTTACCTCGTTTCTCAGTCTTGATATTTCCAAGCTTTCAAAGCTCAATAAATCATTTTATACTTTCCTTTAGTATCTTTCCAATCCCATCAATTTATAAATGGGAGCTTGGAATTCTCAAGGAAATCAAAGGGCTTTGCTCAAGCTGCAAGCAAATAACTGGCCAAGCAGAAACCAGAATTTAGTTCTCACACCCTGAAATTTAAATATTTAGAGACAACAATCATAGACATTCATTTACTGCCCCATCCCTTCACCAAGTTAGAAAAGCAAGTGTTCATATCCTTAGAATGCTTAATTTGTGGGAAAAGAACAATAGATATATAGGTAAAGAAAAAATACCTACATAAATATGCATAAAATAGAAACATTTCCCCCCACTGGAGAAGACTTTAATCAAAGATCAAAGTGATTATAAGTCTTATAAAAGGAAAATCCCATTTATTTCAATGAAAATATTCTATGAAAGCAGATCTGCCACAGGCCTGCTTGATGGCTCATCTTGACTTCAGAATAAGCCATCCCCCACCGGCTATCTAAAGCAACCTATTTGGTGGTTTTATATAAGGTGGAGAACATTGCCATGATCCAGTTCATATTAGGTCTCTGAGATAACAGAAGCAAAAGGACTCAGTATATATAATAACCAGTTCAACAGCTGAGAAAGACAGCATATGGCAATGGAAACGTAGGCGTTGCTTTGATTTTGGAAAAAGAAGCGAGAAATATTCCCAGGTCAAAGTTCACTGCCACCTGAATGAGATGATTTATTTTTCTGCAACAGAGTGAACTTTGTGTGGGCATAGATTTATAGCAAATACAAAAATACCTGCACAAATCTCAGCAGGAGTTTGAAGAAACACCATTTTCCCATTACTGAACTGATTACAGGTGCAATAATAATAGTATTTTCATTTAATTAAATAGGTTTTTTTTCCCAATTCCTAAAAGCATACAACACTTGTTAAAATTAATTAACTTATTTTCAATGAACTTTTCAGCAAAAGAGAGAAAGATGTATGACAAGTAAGCTCAAACTGACAGGCTTTAAATAATAGACCCCTAAGTAAATTGATTTTAATTTAAACAATCAAGTAAAATAAAGCTAATAGCCCTCTTCATCAGAAGTTTTCTATCCTGCCATATAATTTTTCTTAAAATTTTGTAAAGTAAAACTTGTAAGATACCCCCTGGGTCTGCTCCAGTATGCTTCAATATGTTTCAAGTTTTATATTGTAGATTAGAAACAGTCTTCCTTCTAGACTTTCAAGAAACAGGAAGATACTATCATGAACATTTGCATGTTTTACAAACTCTGCTTCACTCTTATTTCACTTTAATGTTTCAAAATTGTGCATATGAACCTTTATTTTTTTTAATTAATTTATTTATTTTTAATTTTTACTTTACAATTCTGTATTGGTTTTGGCATAGATTGACATGAATCCACCACAGGTGTACATGCGTTCCCAAACATGAACCCCCCTCCCACCCCCCTCCCCACAACATCTCTCTGGGTCATCCCCGCGCGTCAGCCCCAAGCATGTCATATCCTGCATCAGACAGACTGGCATTTCGATTCTTACATGATATTATACATGTTTCAATGCCATTCTCCCAAATCATCACACCCTCTCCCTCTCCCTCTGAGTCCAAAAGTCCGCTATACACATCTGTGTCTTTTTTGCTGTCCTGCAAAGCTGTGGTACATATACACAATGGAGTATTACTCAGCCGTTAAAAAGAATACATTTGAATCAGTTCTGATGAGATGGATGAAACTGGAGCCGATTATACAGAGTGAAGTGAGCCAGAAAGAAAAACACCAATACAGTATACTAGCATATGAACCTTTAATGTCTCATGAAAAACTTCACAATCATGAATGGATCAGCTGAGTCACCCATGCTTCACTTTCTTTGCTACCCTAGAGGGGAGCTGTCTACCTACTGCAACCCAGAGTATGAACACTCAATTCCACCGAAGAAAATTACTCCACTGGTAACCTTCAGCAGGACCCAGCAAGTGTGCCTATGATGGAAAGCCTGACACTCGTGCTATCCTCACCTGCGGTGTCATGGTACACAAAACTGACAGGATTCATCACAACCTGGTCACAAGAACAATCTGTGGACCACCTGGCCTTACCAACCTATGGAGGTGAAGTCATCTTAACATCAATAGTAATGCATCTGTTCTTGTTTCTCCCTACAAAGAACCTCAGCCATTTCCATTACAAAGTCACCTATGACAAAATCAAATATTTCTGAGAAGCACTTAAGGGGCATCATATGTGGTCCCAGGCTTTGTGCCACAGCCACCACTTGGCATCTACAATGTCTCTTTTGCCTAATTCTTGTTAATTGGTTACTGCCCATAAAGCCCTGCTATTGGTGTCAACGCTCCTCAGAACAATGCCACAGTCTTTGTCACAGATGCTTCCAGTAGCGCTGTCTTTCAAAACCACAGCTGTGTGCTTTCTGTTTTCTACTCCACGCTACGTTCAGCATCAACCACAGTGCCTGGCAGAAAGCAGACAACACCCAATGAATAAAATAGGAAGATTTTCAAACTTAGGTGCTTTTCCTAAATCATGTTGGCCTTGGAGTACAGAAAAAAGCAGGACAAAGGCTAATAGAGTTCTGCCAAGAGAACACACTGGTCATAGCAAACACCCTCTTCCAACAACACAAGAGAAGACTCTACACATGGACCAAATCAGATCGATTATATTCTTTGCAGCCAAAGATGGAGAAGCTCTATACAGTCATCAAAAACAAGACCAGGAGCTGACTGTGGCTCAGATCATGAACTCCTTATTGGAAAATTCAGACTTAAATTGAAGAAAGTAAGAAAAACATGTTGATGTGTGACAGAATCAATACAATATTGTAAAGTAAAAAAATAAAATAAAAGCCTCTAAGTTCAAAAATGAATAAATAAATTTTTTATAATTAAAAAAAGAAAAACCACTGGACCATTCAAGTATGACCTAAATCAAATCCCTTACAATTATACAGTGGAAGTGAAAAATAGATTCAAGGGATTATTTCTGATAGATAGTGCATCTGAAGAACTATGGATGGAGGTTCATGACACTGTGTAAGAGACGGGGATCAAGACCATCCCCAAGAAAAAGAAATGCAAAAAGCAAAATGGCTGTCTGATGAGGACTTACAAATAGCTATGAAGAGAAGCAAAAACCAAAGGAGAAAAGGAAAGATATACCTATTTGAATGCAGAGTTTAAAGAACAGCAAGGAGAAATCACTCTCATGCATTGGAGAAGGAAATGGCAACAACCCACTCCAGTGTTCTTGCCTGGAGAATCCCAGGCATGGGGGAGCCTGGTGGGCTGCCGTCTATGGGGTCGCACAGAGTCGGACACGACTGAAGCGACTTAGCAGCAGCAGCAAGGAGAAATAAGAAAGCCTTCCTCAGTGATCAGTGCAAAGAAATAGAGGAAAACATTACAATGGGAAACACTAGAGATCTCTTCAAGAAAATTACAGATACCAAGGGAACATTTCATGCAAACATGGGCTCAATAAAGGACAGAAATGGTAAGGACCTAACAGAAACAGAAAATATTAAGAGGTGGCAAGGATACACAGAACTATACAAAAATGATCTTCACAACCCAGATAATCATGATGGTATGATCAGTCACCTAGAGCCAGACATCCTGAAATGTGAAGTCAAGTGGACCTTAGGAAGCATCACTGAACAAAGCTTGTGGAGGTGATAGAATTCCAGGTGAGCTGTTTCAAATCCTAAAAGATGATGCTGTGAAAGTGCTGCACTCAATCTGCCAGCAAATTTGGAAAACTCAGCAGTGGCCACAGGACTAGAAAAGGTCAGCTTTCATTCCAATCCCTAAGAAAGACAATGCCAAAGAATGCTCAAACTACCACACAATAGCATTCATCTCACATGCTAGTAAAGTAATGCTCAAAATTCTCCAATCCAGGCTTCAACAGTACATGAACTGTGAACTTCCAAATGTTCAAGCTGGATTTAGAAAAGGCAGAGGAACCAGAGATCAAATTGCCAACATTCACTGGATTATCGAAAAAGCAAGAGTGTTCCAGGAAAATATCTATTTCTGCTTTACTGACTATGCCAAAGCCTTTGACTGTGTGGATCACAACAAACTGTGGAAAATTCTGAAAGAGATGGAAATACCAGACCACCAGACCTGCCTCCTGAGAAATCTGTATGCAGGTCAGAAAGCAAGTTAGAACTGGACATGGAAAAACACACTGTTCCAAATTGGGAAAGGAGTACGTCAGGACTGTACATTGTCACCCTGCTTATTTAAGTTCTATGCAGAGTACGTCCTGAGAAACGCTGGGCTGGATGAAGCACAAGCTGGAATCAAGATTGCTGGGAGAAATATCAGTAACCTCAGATATGCAAATGACACCACACTTATGGCAGAAAGTGAAGAACTAAAGAGCCTCTTGATGAAAGTGAAAGAGGAGAGTGAAAAAGTTGGCTTAAAGCTCAACATTCAGAAAATCAAGATTATGGCATCTGGTCCCATCACTTGATGGCAAATAGATGGGGAAACAGTGGAAACAGTGACAGACTTTATTTTGGGGGGTGCTCAAAAATCACTGCAGATGGTTACTGAAGCCATGAAATTGAAAGATGCTTACTCCTTGGAAGAAAAATTATGACCAACCTAGACAGCATATTAAAAAGCACAGACATTACTTTGCCAACAAATGTCTGTCTAGTCAAAGCTATGTTTTTTCCAGTAGTCATGTATGGACATGAGAGCTGGACTATAAAGAAAGCTGAATGCTGAAGAATTGATGCTTTTGAACTGTGGTGTTGGTGAGGACTCTTGAGAGTCCCTTGGACTGCAAGGAGATCCAATCAGTCCATCCTAAAGGAAATCAGTCCTGAATATTCATTGGAAGGACTGATGCTGAACTGAAACTCCAATACTTTGGCCACCTGATACAAAGAACTGACTTGTTTGAAAAGACCCTGTTGCTGGAAAAGATTAAAGGCAGGAGGAGAAGGGGATGACAGAGGATGAGGTAATTGGATGGCATCACCGACTCAATGAACATGAGTTTGAGTAAACTCTGGGAGTTGGTGATGGACAGGGAGGCCTGGCGTGCTGCAGTCCATGGGGTTGCAAAGAGTCGGACACGGCTGAGCGACTGAACTGAACTGAACAGCATTCTCAAGTGAACTTACTTGGTCTTTCTCTTTAGGTTATGTGATACCGAGAATTTGTTTTTCATTGCAGTAAGAAAAGTCGACTCACTAACCCTTGGAAAATGCAATGATGCACGAAAGCCTGTATAACAGAGCCCAGCACAATCACTGGGATAAGTAAGGTTTGCTCATTGCATTCTCTCATGGTCTTCTGCACAAATTTATGAATCGCTTAAGTGTCTCTAGGTGACTTTGGAATCTTTCACCTCCTTTTGTACAAATTTGGATCACAGGCCCTTTTCATCATCATCCTGTTTGTTTAGCTAACTGGTAGCCTTCCTACAAATTTGTCTTAGATTTTACATTCTCACCAAAGACTTCATGAGCTTTTAAGCCCTTCCAAGTACAACCCCACAGCACTCTATTTGGCAGTATCCCAGCACTCATCCACCTCTTGACTCCAGACACTGGACTGTTTTCTTGGAGGGCAGTAAATGTTCTCTAGTTCACCAATGTATCCCCTGTGTCTTAGTGGGGCCTAGCCAATAGTGTTTCACGAGTGCTGAGAGAACAACCTGCAATGCGTCATGTAGAGAGCACCTTAGACATACTAAATGTCTATAAGACATTTAACAAAGTTGAAAATTATTTAGCTCCAAGGAGCCTCTTGAGCTACACCCCACTGGCCCAGCTTCAAGACCAAAAAGGCCAGAGTCAGAGAGAGAGACATTAATTGCTTCATAATTAGGGGAGCTTACATGTCTACAGCAAGGCCCCAGAGCAACATCCCACTAAGTGCAATAGACAGAAGGCAGGATATGGCAGCAGCTTTTGCTCTTGGGATGGTTGGGGGAGAGGTTATAGGGAGAATTGACAACAGATTGGCTGATGGGTTACCAGGGAAACTAGTGAGGGGAACCCTCCTTACTGCCCCTTTGAAAAGCTATCAAAGTGGAGATGTTCTAATCTAAAGGGAAGAATAATTATCAGCTGAGTTCGGGGAAGTATATAGGAAGATCAGCCACGTGAGTAGACAGAAGTGAGGCAGGTACTGGTTGAGCAGGGGATATACAGAAAGCAAGATAACAGTCATCCTGGATGGCCTGATCATTCACTCCACCCCTACATATCCTGCACCACCCTCATAAGCTGGGTCCAGCCCTCTTCTGTGGTATCCCTCAGGTCAGATATGTAGGGGAGTCACTACAACCAGATACCACAAATACCATATAGACAGTAGCAACCAAAGAGTATCAAAAGCAAGATAACTCATATACTAAGAACAGTCACTAACCAGGGTGTTGGAAAATTCTGGAGCCAAGCACTTACTGGGTCAGTGGAGAGGGAGTCAGTGCAGAAGTGTCCTGTCCAGTTATAAAGAAGGTAAGGCCATTCCTTGTTTTTACAGAGCCACGACCATGAGAAGAGGAAGGTCCCAGCTTTAAGACATCCTGGTGGCCTAGCCAGGAGTCAGCAGTCACAGTACCTGTCTGCCACACCATGTTACATTGAGTTCCACTGGGGTGGACCCATTCAGTTCAGTTCAGTTCAATCGCTCAGTCGTGTCTCACTCTTTGTGACCCTATGAACTGCAGCACGCCAGGCCTCCCTGTCCGTTACCAACTCCCAGAGTTCATTCAAACTCACATCCATCGAGTCGGTGATGCCATCCAGCCATCTCATCCTCTGTCGTCCCCTTCTCCTCATGCCTTCAATCTTTCCTAACATTGGGGTCTTTTCAAATGAGTCAGCTCTTCACAACAGGTGGCCAAAATATTGGAGTTTCAACTTCAATATCAGCCCTTCCAATGAACACCCAGGACTGATCTCCTTTAGGATGGACTGGTTGGATCTCCTTGCAGTCCAAGGGACTCTATAGAGTCTTCTCCAACACCACAGTTCAAAAGCATCAATTCTTCAGCACTCAGCTTTCTTTATAGTCCAACTCTCACATCCATACATGACCACTGGAAAAACCATAGCCTTGACTAGATGGACCTTTGTTGACAATAATGTCTCTGCTTTTTAATATGCTATCTAGTTTGGTTATAACTTTCCTTCCAAGGAGTAAGCATTTTTTAATTTCATCTTGCTATAGACCCAGGAATTAGACTCATTTCACAGTGAGGCCATTGCTGCCATTTATTCCTCAAATAGATTTCCTCTGCTCAGGCTAGGGATGAAATGTAAGACATCTAACAGGCACAGCATAGTGGAGATCATGACTATTAAGCAAAATACAAGCACTAACAGCATCCCAAGATAATACTACACCTGCTGTCTGCAACACAGTTCAGAAAATTCAAGTTTTCAGTAATACAGGAATGTGTCTAAAATCATGTTAATAATCTGAACCACAGCTACTCCATTTTGACTTTCTAGAATCCCCCTCCCCAATAGCCAAAGAGATGTACAGTGCATTTTCAGCAGGCCACAAAGCAGGCTACTCTGGTCAGTAGAATTTAAGTTAAACCATGGGTAAACCAGAATTATTTTTCCATACCGCCACATGTGAAATTTTTTCCATCATTTCTCTTTTTTTTTTAAATTTTACTTTACAATTCTGTATTGGTTTTGCCATACATTGACATGTTGTAAACCTTTTGATAGACCAGAGTACATGTACTTTGAAGCCAGGGTAAATGCAGATTCCAGCCCTAGGTGCAGATCACGTCCCTTTAGGTGAGGCAACCTTTGTATTTGTCTAGGTATACACATTGCAAAGAAAGTGATCAGATAACATGAACAAGTTTAGAGGTATGCTGATTGGGAAACATTTCAGAGGATGTACATTTTATCAGTTACACCAAATTGCTACACAAATATTATACGTGTGTTTTTAGCAGTAGACTTAAAGCAAGCAGTGTTACATATCATGAGTATTTGTGCTCTGTGACAACTTCACTAGAGAATTCTCCTTTCATCCTGAACATCAGAATAAAAGTATGACTGACACAAGAACTTTCATAAATACGGACTTCAATTAAAGGAACTCAAATTTAATATCCACTAAAACATATTATTTTTCCTTCAAAAATTACCCTCCACCAAGCACAGCCAAATTAAGACAAATTTGTTTGCAAAATAAGTCTGGTCAATTGACCATATAGGCTCCTCCAAATTAGCTATAGTGGAACTCCTCGGAAGGAATCTCAGACTGAATTCCCAAAGCCAGGGAATCCATGTTAAAGGCTTGCCATCAGACCCCACCTCAGTGGATTTCTTTCTTCTAGAGATCCCCAAAATATGGAGATTCCAACTCAGGCCAGGAGACAGTCTATCTCATCTACCTGTTAAGGCTGATCAGAATGGGAGTCTCCAATTTCTGGAGGGACCAGGCAGAGAGAAAAGAAAAATGTTTCAGTTTTACCCACAGGTGTAGTTTAACAAACTGCTTTAAGTCATAACCAACTTGCTAAGAATTCCCTTGTTTCTGGCAAACACAGATCAAAACCAGTAATATTCCAGACAAAATTATAATCATTTTCACAGTTTACTCTGTAACCAATGTTATTGTTAACTTTTTATGAAGTGATAATGTTTTCCGATGTCTAGAGATCTCTTCAAGAAAATTACAGATACCAAGGGAACACTTCATGCAAAGATGGGCTCAATAAAGGACAGAAATGGTACGGACCTAACAGAAACAGAAGATATTAAGAAGCGGTGGCAAGAATACACAGAACTGTCCATAAAGATCTTCATGACCCAGATAATCACAATGATGTGATCACTCACCTAGAGCCAGACATCCTGGAATGTGAAGTCAAGTGGGCCTTAGAAAGCATCACTACGAACAAAGCTAGTGGAGGTGATGGAATTCCAGTTGAGATATTTCAAATCCTAAAAGATGATGCTGTGAAAGTACTGCACATAATATGCCAGCAAATTTGGAAAACTCAGCAGTGGCCACAGGACTGGAAAAGGTCAGTTTTCAGTCCAATCCCAAAGAAAGGCAATGCCAAAGAACGCTCAAACTACTGCACAATTGCATTCATCTCACATGCTAGTAAGTAATGCTCAAAATTCTCCAAGCCAGGATTCAACAGTACGTGAACCGTGAACTTCCAGATGTTCAAGTTGGATTTAGAAAAGGCAGAGGAACCAGATACCAAATTGCCAACATCCACTGGATCATGGAAAAAGCAAGGAGAGTTCCAGAAAAACATCTATTTCTGCTTTATTGACTACGCCAAAGCCTTTGACTGTAGACCACAACAAACTGTGGAAAATTCTTCAAGAGATGGGAATATCAGACCCCCTGACTTGCCTCCTGAGAAATCTGTATGCAGGTCAGGAAGCAAGTTAGAACTGGACATAGGAAAACACACTGGTTCCAAATAGGAAAAGGAGTACATCAAGGCTGTACATTGTCACCCTGCTTATTTAACTTACATGCAGAGTACATCATGAGAAATGCTGGACTGGTTGAAACACAAGTTGGAATCAAGACTGCCAGGAGAAATATCAATAACCTCAGATATGCAGATGACACCACCCTTATGGCAGAAAGTGAAGAAGAACTAAAGAACCTCTTGATGAAAGTGAAAGAGGAGAGTGAAAAGATGGCTTAAAGCTCAACATTCAAAAAACTAAGATCATGGCATCTGGTCCCGTCACTTGATGGCAAATAGATGGGGAAACAGTGGAAACAGAGACAGATTTTATTTTGCGGGGCTCCAAAATCACTGCAGATGGTGACTGCAGCCATGAAATTAAAAGACAGTTACTCCTTGGAAGGAAAGCTATGATCAACCTAGACAGCATATTAAAAACCAGAGACATTACTCTGCCAACAAAGGTCCATCTAGTCAAGGCTACGGTTTTTCCAGTAGTCATGTATGGATGTGAGTTGGACTATAAAGAAAGCTGAGTGCCATAAAATTGATGCTTTTGAACTATGGTGTTGGAGAAGACTCTGAGAATCTGTTGGAGTGCAAGGAGATCCAGCCAGTTCATCCTAAAGGAAATCAGTCCTGAATATTCATTGGAAGGACTGATGCTGAATCTGAAACTCCAATACTTTGACCACCTGATGCAAAGAGCTTCTCATTTGCAAAAGCCCTGATATTGGGAACGATTGAAGGCGGCAGCAGAAGGGGATGACAGAGGATGAGATGGTTGGATGGCATCATCGACTCAATGGACATGAATTTGAGTGAACTCCAGGAGTTGGTGATAGACAGGGAGGCCTGGCCATGCATCAGTCCATGAGGTTGCAAAAAGTCAGACACGACTGAGTGACTGAACTGAACTGAAGGTTTTTCATTAGGATTCTCTAATTTCTTACCCAGTTCAGCAGTATGATCCAAAATTTATCAGAGACCCATACTTGAAAAAAAAAACTCCTTTCTATGAATGTCCTTAATGATGAAGCACTTTTTGCACATGCATCAGAGTACAACAGTAATTGCCTATGAATGGCAAGACTTAAAAAGGCACAGTTAAACACCTGATCACAATGTAATCAATAAAGAAACTTGGTTACAATGATTAGAATCACAAGCGGTTATCTTAACTCTTAAAAACTCTGGCCAATCTCTTTTTTTATTTCTGAAAATTTACAAGTGCTTAATTTCTTTTACTCCTTTTCCTATTTGGAACCAGTCTGTTGTTCCATGTCCAGTTCTAACTGTTGCTTCCTGACCTGCATATAGATTTCTCAAGAGGCAGGTCAGGTGGTCTGGTATTCCCATCTCTTTCAGAATTTTCCACAGTTTCTTGTGATCCACACGGTCAAAGGCTTTGGCATAGTCAATAAAGCAGAAATAGATATTTTTAAAGGTGCACTTCCCGTGCAGATAATTGAAATCTCTTCTGCTGTAAGAAAAGATACTACCTAAGGTGTGGCCAGAGACACCTGCAGGAAGCATGTCCCTACCTTGATATTTGAAACCATGTGCTGTTGAGGTTGATGAAATGCGAGTTAGGGAGACCTGGAGGAGGAACAAGAGGAGAAAATGAAACAAATTATCACGAAACAAGCAAGTGCTTCCCACTGGAAAAGGATTTGCAAAATAAAATTTGTAGTGAAAATAAATGCAGATTAAAGGTAGGACAAATATAAGGAGTAGCTCCTTTTCGTTTATCCAAAGAAGATTAAAATCAATGTTCTTATTGATCTCTAATTAGAAAACATCAAGCTCTTGAGCAGAGTTAAGCAAAAAAAAAAAAACCCAAGAAACTATAGATTTTTAAAAATTTTTTCTCATCATTAATCAATCAACCATACAGTGCATGAGATTGTAAGATCTTAGAACCAAAACATTTTTCATTTCAACACAAGGACCATAGTTTTCATCATTCATGGGGTCATAGAGTAGAGGAGTGTGTGTGCACATGAATTGCGTCTGTGTGCAAGACTGCTTCCACTTGGCATCCCTGCCACGCACCACAGAAATAGTAGTATCTACATAAACAGTTTAAATAAATGCATGAATTTAGCTCAGTATATTTCCAGCTGTATGCAGTTCAACCTGCTCTACTTTACTGGTGGCAAAGGCCTCAGCATGAATGTGTTCTGTCTATATTCACTTATAAATACTCATATCTATATCACTTTGTTTATTTTTTGACAGACAACTTGGTTTAGCAGTGAAATATTAGATAGAAAAAATTCCTGATTGATTTGACCTTTCCACCCATGTTTGAAGAAATGGGCATTATACACTTGTAGCCCTGGATGTTCTGTGAAACATGGTTTTCAGGCTCCTTAAAGCCATGAAAATAGAACTATGAAAAACTATGAAGAATGAAAACTATGAAGAATTAGCTTCTCTTTAAATGGTTTGTCAGGTATCACTTCTTTGATTCATAGCAACAAATACTGCAATTTTCATAAATTACACACTGCTATATTCTTCAGAAACTGAAGAGAGCAAAGGGAAGGTTTTCAGAGGTAAGGGGGTGGGAATCAGCTATAGAAAAGTTTTTCAGACTATTTTGAATTCTAATTGTCCTGCAGTAGCTTTGCATCTGTCTTCGTAAGAAAAGTCTAAAATTTCAGTTTTAGAGGAAGGTTAAAAATAACACCTTCCTTGAAAAAGTATGAATTTGAAATTAGTTAGCAAATATATCTATACTTTGGAATTTTCTAACCAGAAAACACTGATGGCGTGTGTGCGTGTGTGTGTGTGCACATGCGTGTGTGTGTTATCACAGTTGCCATGGTAATCAAATAAGCAGCCCTAGGCTTTCTCACAGCTTCACTGTCATTCAGATTACATTTTTCTCACCATCATTTTTCACTGATACGCTTTAATGAAAGCAATATTATATTTCACTGCAAATTAATAAAGATCCAACAGCCATTAATTTCCCAAGCATTTGTTTTTAATGGTTATGAAGTTCATGTCAGGATGTAAAATACCAGGATTTTATCCTCCTTGAGCCTTTTGAGCAGAGCACTCACAGCTGCAGAGCACTACATAATTGTATTTCCCAACTGCTAAGTTCATAACTATTAACCTTTTGGCAAGGATCACCAGAGCTACCATGTCATAAATCACCTCCTGACCTCCTTAGATCAAACAACTTGAAAAGTAGAGTCATGGCTGTGGCAGCCTGGCATGGGTGGCCCCACCCACCCAGCAAGATGAAGCTTCTTCCTAGCTGACTCTTTCAACTAATTTTAAAATGAAGTGCTTAAACTCTTTAATCAGCATCACACCACTCTACAGAGCAACTCTAAAAATTCTGTTTCCATGGTAACAACTGGAGACGTATTCACAAGTCCTCATATTGCCTACATAATCTATTTAATTACAAAGGAACCACGAAACTAGGTATGTGTGTATGTATATATCCATAAAATTAAACCTACAGATGTATATTCCTGCATGAAATTAATCCTGGACAGAACTAATTGCCAAACCTCATTGTTTTAATAGGATTTTAAAATATAAATGTCTAGGAAAATCTTCAACATCTATGAAAAAAGACAGCAGAGAATAAAAATCCTCATACTTATTTTTGGATCTTACCTTAATTGATTTACAAACTCTGCCCAAGATGAAACCTGTATTTTCACTCCTCATAAAAATTACTTTGGAATGTATGTATCAGTATTCCTAGAAACACTGACTTATTTATCTGATACATAAAGACCAATTATCCTGCCTTTCAATTCACCTGAATTTAAAACTAGACAAGTAAATGCATAAATTAATAAGATGCAGGGCAGAGGGGTGTGATAGGTCATCTGCATTGCTTTACCTTTGTCTCCAAAGCATACATTTATTCTCAGCACATATCAATGTGCTGATCAATCAATCAGTATGCTGATATATCAATGAGTCTTAATTCTATACAGGGTCCTGGAGGTAAACCAATGAAATCCAAATAAGCAAACAGTTCTTATTAAAACTGATGAGCACACCATGTGCATCGGCAGCATCTAATGTGGACTGTGGGGTTAAGCCAAGAAGGCTTCCTGGAGGAGGTGAAATCTGAGCTGAATTTTGATGAATGAGGGGGGAATCTGCCCAGTGATGTGGAAAGGGAAGGATCAAAAGGCATTCTCAGAAATAAACAGCATGTGCCAAGAAAGCAGAATACTCTAAGTAAGATAGCTTATGTAGTGTGCTGTAGCTAGAACATGGGGTACACCAGGGGTTGCATAGGGTTAGGCTAGAGAGACAAATAAATAGCCATCAGTCAGGGTTAGTGGAGACATACAAGAGTCTTTAGTAGTATCTGAATTTTATAAAGATCATTCTGGTGGCTGTTGAACTATGTACTAAAGGAGGGCTCAAGGTAAAGAGAGACCCATGTAAAAATTAAGAGAGCCTAGGTAAAGGGAGTCTGGTGGAGATGGTGGGGATACATCTGAAAAAAAGTTAAAACGGCCAGTTTTTGTTGACTGCTTTTATCCAGGAAATGAAAGAAGCCATTTTAAGGCATCAGGTTTTGTATTAATACTTCCATTATTGACTTTTAAAAAAATATTTGCAATCACTGCCTCCATTTTCTCATATTACCCTCATTCCTCAACCCACTTAATTCTCGATTCTACCTCCACCAGTCTATTGAAAGAACTCACACTAAAACATCTCTGTCTTCCACGTTGCAACACCCAGTGGATCTGTACTTTACAGCTGGGCTCATTCGACCGCATCCACTTGCTCCACCCACAGCATCTGAGATGCAATATCTTCTTGGTTCTCCTTTTCCTCTCATCATCTCTTCTGAACAACAATCCCATGTGCCTTAACCACTGCAGGACTCAGATTTTCCCAAATGACCACAACTCAATATACCAAATCCTAAATTTATTATCTTTCCATCTGTCCCTCACCCTTACCCCAACACAAACTTTCGCAGCCCCTTCATCTCAGTAAATGGTTCTACAATCAACTGGGGTATCTTAAGCCCTAATACTCATGTTTCTATTAATTCTTTTCTCTATCTCAAGTCCCTTATTTAACCAATGACTGCATCCTGTTGATTCTAAGATCTAAAAATCTCTCCATTCCCACTGTCATCACCCAAATCCAAACTACTAGCATCGGTTTTAATAACTCCCCAATTGGGTTTCCAAATTCCCTCTTGTATTTCTCCAATTTGTTCTCCAGACAGCAATGTAATTTTTTTAATGCAAATCTGACTTTATAATTTTGCTACTTAAAACAGTTTAATGATTTTCTATTGCATTATGGATAAGTCCAAAACTGGTAACATGACCTATGCTGACCTTGATTATCTTGCACCTGCACTTTCCATTCTTGTCTGGCATCACTCTCCCTCTAAGATTTCAGAGATTTCTGTCTACAGCAATACCAACCTGAATGCGCCCAATTTCATCATGAGATTTCAGAGATTTCCTACTGTTAACTAATATCCAATATGTGGTCAGAACAGGTTAAAAAGTTGAAGGGTTAAAGGTCAAGAACAAATGAGATGACAGTAGTGCCATCTGTTTGTATACTTAATTTACAAAGAAAGACAGTAGAAATTAGGATAGGGAAAAAACAGTAATTTTCCAAGAATTATTTGTTGGTTTGGCTTGTTGATAAGAGTAAGTTTGTTGATTACAGTAACAAGACAGATGGGGTAACAGTACAAACATCTTGTGAGTTGATGCACCAAGTTTCATTCAAGGAAAGGAAAGTAATGGCTTAGTAACAATAGTAGGAAGCTTAGATAGGCCAGTATTTATTAACAGCCTGCATTATGGGTACACACCAGGCCACAGAATACTGCAGAGAGAGTTGAAAGCTCTGGATTCAACACCTGATTTTGCCTCTCATGCTAGGCAATGAAATATGTGAAACAAAATATTCTCTCCAGTAAAATGCTAATTAGGCCAACTTCCCTGTTTACCTCACAGAGATGCTAAGAAGACTAAGTGAGACAATGTACACGAATAAACCCCATGTTTTTAATAAACTCTATAGTCTTGGGGAAGTTGCTCAGTCGTATCCGACTCTTTGCGACCCCATGGACTGTAGCTTATCAGGCTCCTCTCTCCGTGGGATTTTCCAGCCAAGAGTGCTGGAGTGGATTGCCATTTCCTTCTCCAGGGGATCTTCCTGACCCAGGAATCGAACCCAGGTCTCCCTCATTGCAGGCAGACGCTTTACCATCTGAGCCACCAGGGAAGCCTATTCTCATATAAAATGGATATACTCCAGACAACATCTTAAGATCTTATTGTCTCTAAACAAAGTTTTTTTTTTTGTTATCTAGAAGTAATTTAAGTAGTATAAATGCTTAATATACTACCATCAAATGCCTAAAAATCCTTCATTACCTAGTTAAGAATCCTAAAAAAAATGAAATAACGTTACTGAAAGCTGGGCAAAATAGCCAATAATGCATCAGGAGGGTGGGCTCCCCACCAGTAGACTCCAGACTGTGTGTATGCTGTCCCCTGCAGGTGTAAATGTCAGGATCAGACCATCTTTGCAGTCTACATCTCCTGCTTCAGTGAGGGTCTTAGTTTCCCATTTTCCACTACCAGGTACCACCAGGCCTACCCTCACCACCTCACCAGCAGGCAATCACAACCCTCCTGTTATCCAGCTGGCATTCTGGCTTAGGCAACATGCAGAAGACAATTTTAAGGTCACCCATTTCATAATCAACATCATGAAATCAGAGCTCAGCATCCATAAAAAGAAAGAAACCTAAAATTTATTTTCTGAAGAAGCAATATGTTATCTAAAAATAAGGACTAGCCACGCATTTAAAGAGGCAGCTCCAGGCCTGAGTTATGAAGTAACTTGCCAAGCTTCATGTCTCCCAAACCCCAAAGCATATGTCTAATGCTCCAAAGTAGTGTGTTCCCCTTCCAAGTGATCTATTTTGTGTTGCACAGGATCCAGAAGAGTCCTTCAGCAAACATAACTCTTGTATGTAGGTAAGCGCTGATTTAATGAATGACCTAAATTATTGGTTTGTTTTTTTTTTTCAAAATCAACATTCAGGTGGAAAATGTCTGTAAATTTAGTATGTGTTGAAGGTTTCCTGATTCTTAGTTTTATACTTATATATTTTCTAGCAATAAAACTCAAACCTTGACAATGGGAGTGCTGCTTACTCATCTAGTATGGCTACAGGAGAGTGATATAATAATGCTGTCTAAATGGACTTGTACTGACATGTTGAAATCATTGTAATGAAGTTTCCAAATGGAGAGATTACAACTGACTCTTACAGACTTCATAAGTGAGGTGACTGTTCTTGTATTTTATATTTCAGGTTCAACAATATAAACTAAGTATCCAGTAGCACTGTTTTTTAGTAACAAAATAACAGATTGCTCTCTCTTCCATTTGAGGTTTATATTTTTAACACAAATCCCTCTGTGCAAAGATTTTACAGTGACGGCTCTAAGATACTGGCAAGTTCCATTCAATTTAAGTCCTGGCAATAAGATGGGAATAAAGTCTCCTTAATTCCCTTTCTAATCACCTAGCCCAGGATAAAGAGGGTTACAGGATTAAAGCCATTGCTGTCACATAAGATTAATATATCCACATGTAAATTAGATTCAGTATATAAATCTGTCATATGCTCAAGGCTGTACCAAAGAAAAATCTTACCAGTGGCCAGATAACTGGACATTACACAAAATAGGTTACAGAGAATATATATGAAAACAAGTCATTGTGACAGAACTTGATGGAAGAATAAGACTATAGAAAAGTCATAAAAATGTCATATTTGTGATATAGTTGGAAAATATTAAATATTAACCTATATTTAATTTCAGAGACATGGAAGAAATAAGAAAGGTTTATTTAATAAATAAACATTTATCACCCAACAAATATTTATGGTGTCTCTGCTACATGTGGGCACTGTTCCAGATTCTAGAGAATCATCATAAAATCAAACAGAAAAATCCTCTACCTTCATGGAGCTCATATTCGTATGAAAAGAAATATATAATAAATAAATAATAAAGCATGAAATCCTTCTTCTGACCCAGATGAAGTAATAGGAAATCAATTTAATCTCTCACCTAGAACAATCATAAAATGGAAAAATGTATGAAACAACAGTTTTCAAGACACTGAACATCAGACAATGAAGGACAGTGATCCCTGAAATTAATGGATTTTTCCTCACTGATTATTTCCCCTCTCGTAGCTTGAAATATATGCATTTAATTTTTCAGTTGTTACCCTTCATTCATTCAGCAAATACTTAATAAGCATCTACTATGTGCCTGACAATCTTCCAGGTACTAGTGATATAAAAATTGGGAAGAGGAGAGGTAGATAGATAATAAATGGGTAAATAAATTTATAGCAAGCCAGATGATGATAAGTATTATTGTAAATAGAGTAGGGGATTGGTTGTCTGTGGGACGAACACTTGCTATTTTAAATGAAGTTATCAGACTTCAAATGTTAGAAAGCAATATTTGAGCAAAGGATCTACAGTATGTCGAGAAGAAAGCTATGCAGGTATTGGAGAGAAAGCTGTATGACCAGTTGAAGTAGGGGAAAATGGTATATGCATGCCATGAAACCTGAGGAATTTCTTCACAATATAGGGTGCATGGTTCAATGTAGAAGGAGGGAAACCTCAATGACTCGCAACTCCCCCAGATATAGAAAAGGGGATGTTGGAGAAATAAATGGAGGCATCTCAGAAGAACTGTATATAAAATCCCTAATTTGGCAAGGTAAAGGCAGGCAGTGGGGCAGGTAGCCAAAACAAACAAAATCAGTGCAACAGGAATTCCTTTAAGGCTAAAACAAAGCAACAAACTATGTGGCATGGCTTCCTTCCAGAACAGATGTCCCCCACAGGCAAACAATACAAAACAGAGTCACAGAGGGAAAAAAAACCCTATCTTAGTGTGATTTTATTCCAGAACAGGTGGCCAAAGACAGAAATCTAAGGTTCCAAATCCACTGAAATAAGCGATAGAGGAAAACAGCATTAAAAATAATAGGAATTTGCTCATTGAGAACAATAGTTCTTTGCTACAGACCACCTCTCCACCCTTTCAAGAATGTCTAGAAAAGCTGGTCACAATATTTACACATACATGAAAAAAATCTACCAGAAGCCACCAGAAACCTATTACGTCAAATAGGACTTAAGCAGACAAGGGTCACAGAGGAAAAGGATGCTCATTGGAGACAGCTAACATTATGCAGCCTTGTCTTCGGTGATTTGTCGATAGTTGGATAGACTGAAAGCCTGATCAGAAAATGGCTGCTAAAAGACTGAGAAGCTGAGCAGTACTACTGGAAATTTCATGAAGTTGAGGAGACAACACATTCATTTCAGCATACATAAAGGAGGAAGGGCACTGGTAAATACCCCAGTCACCAAACTAGGACATTTGGAAGAACTACACTGTAAGAGTAAGGATTCCCTGAAAATGGACCAACTCTAACAGATGTATGAAGACCAGTTTCTGACCAGCTTAATGCCATTCTGGACTGAAGTAATCTTTTCCACCAAGCAAAAAGACACTTCTCTGTCAATAAAGATCATTTTAACCAGTCTCAAAGTATCTCTACACTTTTCCAAAAACTATTATCTGCATTTGAAGAAAAACTGCCATGAGTCAAAACAAAATAAATGAAAGCCAAGAGAAAAAACAGAAAATAGAAATAGTTCCATACATATTATAATACCAGATACTGACTTACAAAATATGAAATTTAAAATAATTGTGATTAATATGTTCAACAAAGCTTACAAAATGAAACATTTTACCAGAAATCAAAAATATATAAAAAAAGAATTACATAGAAATTCCCAAGCTGAAAAATATAATAACTGACTCTAACAACTCAATAGATGGATTCAGCAATAGATTAGATACAGCAGAAAAGAAGATCAGAGGATTAGTATACAGAAGATAGGTCAATATATCCAGACTGAAGGACACAAAAGCAAAAAATTCTTTAAAGGTAGAAAACACCCACAAATATGCTAAATAGTATTAGGAGATAGGGTTCATCAAATTTTTTCTTTTTAGGTTTTATTCTGACACAACTATTCAGCTCCTCAGTTGTAGGATAAAAGAAGCATATTTCACTTCAGTTGCTCAGTTGTGTCCGACTCTTTGTGACCCCATGAACCGCAGCATGCCAGGCCTCCCTGTCCATCACCAACTCCCAGAGTTTACCCAAACCCATGTCGATCAAGTCAGTGATGCCATCCAACCATCTCATCCTCCATTGTCCCCTTCTCCTCCTGCCCCCAATCCCTCCCAGCATCAGGGTCTTTTCAAATGAGTCAGCTCTTCACATCAGGTGGCCAAAGTATTGGAGTTTCAGCTTCAGCATCAGTCCTTCCAATGAACACCCAGGACTGATCTCCTTCAGAATGGACTGGTTGGATCTCCTTGCAGTCCAAGGGACTCTCAAGAGTATTCAACATCACAGTTCAAAAGCATAAATTCTTCTGCACTCAGCTTTCTCTATAGTCCAACTCTCATGACCACTGGAAAAACCATAACCTTGACTAGATGGACCCTTGTTGGCAAAGTAATGTTTCTGCTTTTGAATATGCTATCTAGGTTGGTCATAACTTTCCTTCCAAGGAGTAAGCATCTTTTAATTTCCTGGCTGCAAACACCATCTGCAGTTATTTTGGAGACCAGAAAAATAAAGTCAGCCATTGCTTCCACTGTTTCTCCATCTATTTGCCATCAAGTGATGGGACCAGATGCCATGATCTTAGTTTTCTGAATGTTGAGCTTTAAGCCAACTTTTTCATTCTTCTCTTTCACTTTCATCAAGACGCTCTTTAGTTCTTCTTCACTTTCTGCCATAAGGGTGGTGTCATCTGCATATCTGAGGTTATTGATATTTTTCCTGGCAATCTGGATTCCATTTTGTGCTTCCTCCAGCCCAGCATTTCTCATGATGTACTCTACATAGAAGTTAAATAAACAAGGTGACAATATACATTCTTGAGGTACTCCTTTTCCTATTTGGAACCAGTCTGTTGTTCCATGTCCAGTTCTAACTGTTGCTTCCTGACCTGCATACAGGTTTCCCAAGAGGCAAGTCAGGTGGTCTGGTATTCCCATCTCTTTCAGAATTTCCCACAGTTTATTGAGATCCACACAGTCAAAGGCTTTGGCATAGTCAATAAAGCAGAAATAAATGTTTTTCTGGAACTCTCTTCCTTTTTCCATGATCCCATGGATGTTGGCAATTTGATCTCTGGTTCCTCTGCCTTTTCTAAAACCAGCTTGAACATCTGGAAGTTCACGGTTCATGTACTGCTGAAGCCTGGCTTGGAGAATTTTGAGCATTACTTTACTAGTGTGTGAGATGAGTGCAATTGTGTGGTAGTTTGAGCATTCTTCGGCATTGCCTTTCTTTGGGATTGGAATGAAAACTGACCTTTTCCAGTCCTGTGGCCACTGCTGAGTTTTCCAAATTTGCTGGCAGATTGAGTGCAGCACTTTCACAGCATCATCTTTCAGGATTTGAAATATCTCAACTGGAATTCCATCACCTCCACTAGCTTTGATCGTAGTGATGCTTTCTAAGGCCCACTTGACTTCACATTCCAGGATGTCTGGTTCTAGGTGAGTGATCACACCATCGTGCGGCATAGAAAACATGTAAACACATGGGTGTGGCTGTCTTCCAACAACCTTCATTTAGAAACAGATGTGGTAAGCAGATCATAGTCCTGTAACTGTACTTTGGTGAACCCAATAGAGGAGAAGGTGGAAACGTTTAACATTCATGTGATTGAGGTCCCAGAAGTTGAAGATAGAGATAATGGGGAAGAAGCAATTTGGGGAGAGATATGGACAAAGAATTTTCCAAAATCAGTTTAAAAATATTATGTCACAGATTTAGGAAACCTGTTGCTGGTTCATCACCTTAAAAACTGATCAACAAGGATAAAGTGAACATCTTAAAAGTAGGCATAGTATAGAGATACATTACTATTAAAGGAGCAACAATAATGCTGATAGCCACTTTCTCAACAGAATTACTGAAAGCCAGAACACAATGAACAGGATCTCTTACACTCTGAAAGAAAGTTAGCTCATGGTCTAGAATTCTAGAGTTAGCAAAAATACTCTTCAAAAGTAAAGATAAAATAGTGACATTAAAAAAAAAAAATAGTGACATTTTGTCACCAAAGGGAAAAAAAAAAAACTAACAAAATGCATCACCAATCAACAGCATAAAATATAAACAATATAGAGAATTCTCCAGGCAAAGGAAAATAATCCCAAAGGAAAGGGTAACACATTTACAAAGAATAAAATTAATAAAGAGTTAAAATGCATATGTAAATCAAACAGATATTTATAACATAAAACAATGATAATGGTTTATTATACAGATTATAATTTATTACAACTAAAATACATGAAAATGATAACAGAAAAAGTAGAATAAAAGGAGTTAATGATAAATGCAAATGATAAAGACATTTTTAAAAAATATTTGGCTCTAATAAGTCAAGCATACATGCAGTTACTCCTGGTAAAATTAACACTAGAATATAAAAGGAAATACAATTAAAAGCTCATAGAAGGGGGAAACAGCATGATTGAAAAAAAGGACAATGGAAATCCAATGATAAGAATCACCCTACAGAATCAGAGTCAAGGTTAAATTACATTATGACAAGAACAAACTCAGAGAAGAGCAAAGAGAAGAGTAAGAATCTGAAAGTCCCTGCTGGAGTGGAACAAGGCTGGAACAGGCTTGTGAAGAAAAATCAGGGTGAAATGGTGATAGAGTTGGAGGACTGGTTGAAGGGAGGGAAGGGTGGGGAAATGGGGTAATAGGAGGTCAGCAAGAGGAGGGGCTATGAGGTCTCCACGTGAAAAGGAGAATCACTAAAGTATTCTGAATATACTTAATACACAGAATCACTGAAGTATTCTGAAGTATATATATTTGAAATATATTTGAGAGACTTTACCAGGCAAAGTTACCTTGTAGATCATTAAAACATAGATAATGAATGTAACACCTCCAGACTAGCTAATATTTAAAAAGGAAAATAGCATTTTAGTAGCAATATAACTTATTCACAGAAAAATTCTAGCTATCCAACCCTATTTTAAGCAACTTTAGGTTTTGACATGCACCACAAACTTCATATCACACCATGAAAATAAGCAGAAAAATGTTGGGGAAAAAATGATGATACATGTCAGTAAGGAAAGATTAATAACAACTGAAAGCAAATTTAATTATGGAAAGGGAAGGTGTATTTTGCTACTTTTCTGATGTGACTAAGAGGAATTAACACAAATTCCTATGATGTCATGGCTTTTTTCATATTACATTATTTTAGTTACTGAGAGTGTGAGAGGATGTAGTGAAATAGAATTTGGGGTCAGGCTTTAGTTAATTTAATTTCATTGTCTGGTTTCTTTAATATTTAAATTAATCATCACAGGACACATAATGAAATTCTGAATCAGGTAGCACTAGTGATGGTATCTGTGTGACTAAAGAAACATTAAAAACATATTAAATGCTGGCCTATGAAAGTTGACCTTTTACTTTCCTAATAAAACATTTGCAATGAGAAACAATGAATACTGCTGTCAAAATGGATCTGTTGATTCAGAGTTTGGTTGAATTTTGCTTGTTCTTGTCATAGTGATGATGGTATGAAATAGAAATTCCAGACTCACAGCATTGCCCATGTCCAAAATAGAACAAAATCTAAAATGATGAGCAAAACAGAAAGCAGCGAGGCCAATTTGGCCCCGCATTCAGAAGTAGGCATTAAGAGCCAGGCGTTTGGTTCCCCTGGGATAGAAAATTTCAGAAGTGTTCTTCATGGATGGGAGATAGAAAGGCTAGAAAACTTAGCCAAATCTGCTTGAAGTCAGGATCATTGGTGTCACTGGAAATAATCTGCTGTGGTTTTAGAAGGATGCTGACTCAAGGAGACACAAAAAGCATAAAATCAGGAGTTGAACCAAGCTGTGCATTTGTCTGATAAAAATATGTTCATAATCCCATTACCCATGATGGTGGAAGATCCCAGATGTACTTCTAGGACCTGATTCTGGATCAGTAGCTAGGGTTGCTGGACAGATACAATTACAAAACTCAAGACAAAAAAGTGTTCACAGAGAAAGAGTGAACAAACACAAAAAGCAAGCACACAGAAAATTTTCTACTCAAAATAAGACTTGAAAACAATTTTCCAAAATATCTAATGCTAAGAATTTTTTTAAAAATCAACAAGTAGATCATTAATTTACAAATTCAAATCAAATTACCTTTATTAAAAGTCTGAGGAAGTACTTTAAAATTAATATATTTTAGATATTTAAAGAGAAGACAAAAATAAAACCTCCTTTAAAGTAGGGCTGAAATTTTTAAGAAAAAGCAAATGTAACAAGAACAAGTATATACGAACAATCTTGAAAGTAAAAAATAAAGTTCTTCAAATTTTTTAAATGCAACAGAAAAGATTCAGTCCAGACCAGTGCTTCTCAAACCATTTTTGGTAAAGAATCATTTTTTTTTTTCACTATCTGATAGTTTTATAAATTAAAATAAAAATGATGAATAATAAGTAAATGAAAAACATCAAAAGACATGTGAAATACAAGCAAATTTTTGTGGCATAAACATAAAACTGCATTTTAATAAAAGTAATATAAGAAATATCAATAACCTCAGATATGCAGATGACACCACCCTTATGGCAGAAAGTGAAGAGGAACTAAAAAGCCTCTTGATGAAAGTAAAAGAGGAGAGTGAAAAAGTTGGCTTAAAGCTCAACATTCAGAAAACGAAGATCATGGCATCCGGTCCCATCACTCCATGGGACATAGATGGAGAAACAGTGGAAACAGTGTCAGACTTTATTTTTTGGGCTCCAAAATCACTGCAGATGGTGACTGCAGCCATGAAATTAAAAGACACTTACTCCTTGGAAGAAAAGTTATGACCAACCTAGATAGCATATTCAAAAGCAGAGACATTACTTTGCCGACTAAGGTCCGTCTAGTCAAGGCTATGGTTTTTCCTGTGGTCATGTATGGATGTGAGATGGACTATGAAGAAGCTGAGCGCCGAAGAATTGATGCGTTTGAACTGTGGTGTTGGAGAAGACTCTTGAGAGTCCCTTGGACTGCAAGGAGATCTAACCAGTCCATTCTGAAGGAGATCAGTCCTGGGATTTCTTTGGAAGGAATGATGCTAAAGCTGAAACTCCAGTACTTTGGCCACCTCATGCAAAGAGTTGACTCATTGGAAAAGACTCTGATGCTGGGAGGGATTGGGGGCAGGAGGAGAAGGAGACGACCGAGGATGAGATGGCTGGATGGCATCACTGACTCAATGGACATGAGTCTGAGTGAACTCCGGGAGTTGGTGATGGACAGGGAGGCCTGGTGTGCTGCGATTCATGGGGTCGCAAAGAGTCGGACACGACTGAGTGACTGAACTGAACTGAACTGAATATAAGAAAAATAAAATAAGTTAATACATTAACTAAATAATTTCAAAAATTATACAACTTTGAATGTTTGCATATAGGCAATTAAAACACAGAATCACTACTACATTAGTAACTTTCTGAAATTCTGCAAATCGTTATTAGTGAAATCATGATTTCTCCTTCTTAAACACTTTGAATGATATCAATGTATATAAATAAATATTTGAAGTTTGTGATGTGACAAATGGGGTAGCTTCTTGTATATTAACTTATCTAGTTTAAAACATATTGGCAAAAATACTCCTCAAAGAAGATAATGTATTTATAAAATGCTTCACATGTTTTGTGTTAATATTAGTAGTAGAGAAATCAAATTCACCAGAGATCTTAGGATTTTTTCTAGCTTTAATCCAAAATGATGCAAATGACACTTAATTTTCAAATCTCATCTTCAATATTTCATTACTATCCAATCTAACAATTTACACAGTAAAATGATAATTTAATATAAATTACTTTCTAATTTTAAAAAATGGGCTCTGATGCCATGATTTTTTTCTGTCCATGGATTTCTTTAGGTTAAAAAAAAGAAAAGGAAAGCAATCTCCTGCATAAACCCTGTCTAACTTGAGAAAATATTATGCAATATTTCTCAAAATTATTAAAGTTATCATAATTAATTAATTAATTTTGAACTAAAAGCAAGGTAAAACTGAGAAACTGTCACCAGTTGGAGGAGACTATGGGGACACAGCAACTAAATGTAGCATGGACTGGATACTGGAAGAGAAAAAGGATGTTGGTGGAAAAACTGGTAAAATCTGCATAAAGTCTGAAATTTAAGTTTAGAAAGTATATAAAGTGTATCTAATTTATAGATGTTTGGGAATAGATCTTTGCAGATGTGCAGTAGCCAGACAGTAATTTACTTCTTTGACAAATGATACTAACTTACTGAACTTGTCATAATAATTTGTAGAAACTTACTTTTCCTTTCCATCTTATCTATAATGGATAAACATATATATTTCCTCCTTTGCATGGAAGTATTGAGATCATTAAACACTGAACTATGAGACAATTAAACAGGACTGATTGTCTAATTCAAATGTTTAAAAAATTAAAACCAAATAGGTTTCTAATCTTTTGGAAACACTGAGAGTTTATGCCCTAGTCCTCACATTCTTAACAGGACTTTGCTCCTGGAAAACTATCGTCTTACCAAGCACAGCACTGTTCATGACTGACTGTTTTATTACCACATAATAAAGAGAGTAATTTTAATTAACATATTAGTCTTTACCTAATTCATAATTCTATGTCATTAAATGCATGATTCTACTGATATTTCCTCTCAATAACCACTGAACTCAGCATATAACATCAGTAATTTAAGATAGTTCTTTTTAAAATCACATATGATTGGTAACTTAAATATGCAAGTCTAAATAGCCTGTCTGATAAAAGTCAAATCATATTTGTCATGAAAAAGTATTTAAAATTGAAATTAAAAGACCAACCCATAAACTTAATAATTATACTGAAAGCAGTCTTAACATAACAAGTATAGCTTTTAATATTTTTTAATTAAGAAAAAAATTTTAAATGTTTTCAAGTATTTCAGACAAGCAACTAGTAAGACAACAATAGAGATAACATAAAGAACAAAGCAAAAGATATAAATTAAAATGAGTAAAAACTAATAAGAAAATTGATTCAATAAAATTGGTTTATATAAAAAAGCAAACTACCTAACATAAATAAATATTTACATATATTGATACAGGATGACACAATAAAACATGAATTTTAATTAATATGTTTGATTATGAATTTTATTAATTATCAATTAGTTAATTGATAATTACAAATCTTACCCTCAACGATCTCACTCATCCCCAAATCCCCAGGCTCCCACTGTTTCTACGAAGGATTCATTTTGACAAACTAGCAAAGAAAAATATTTCCTATCAAAACAAATTGTTTCAAAGAATGTTGAAGATGAGTGAAGTGCCTCATTTTCTATAAAGGACTAGAATAACCTGAAACTAAAATCAGAGAGAAAGAGTATAAAGCAAATTTTACAAACCAACCTCACTTTTGAACACATGTAAAGAGCGACTAAACACACAGCACAGCAAAAATACTACACTGAACTCTAATGTAAAATGTATCCAAAGAAAGATGAATCATAAGCAACCTGGCTTTAACCCAGGAACAAAGGAACATGCAACATCAAAAAATCTAATAACATAGAACATAGCATTAAAATGGGAAAAGAAAAAAAAATCCATCTCAGAAAATGTTTATAAGCCTACAGTGCTACTCAACCTTCATTCATGGAAAAAGCCCAAAGAGGCTGAGACTAGAGGGGATAAAAATTACCTATGAAAAGCCTAAGGACCATGCCTTTTGGTTTGTGGGTCTTAGTTCCCAGACCAGGGACAGAACATAAGCCTGGGCAGTGAAAGTGTCAAGTCCTAACTGCTGAGCTGCCAGTAAATTCAAAGTTAAATGTAATGATGAAATTTTAAAATCATTCCTTTTAAAATGAGAAACCAACCAATACTTTCATTCAGCATTATACTGCAATTTTTAGCTACTGCAGGGAGACAATAAAAAGAAATTAAAAGCATAAAAATTGAAAGATGATATTAGGCAGAAAAAAATGCTTTTTACCTTGAACATGATGATTGTTTAAATAGAAAATGTGAAATAATCTATAGATGAATCATTAGAGTGAAGTTCAACACTGTTTCCAGAATGAACATAATAAAACCAAGGGTCACTCTATATCTCAGTAATAGAAATTTAGAAACAGCAAAAGAGAAAAATCTTAAGACCCATCACAAGCATGGAAACCAAAGGTGTAATCAAAAATATTCCAACAAACAAAAGCCCAGGAACAGATGGCTTCACAGATGAATTCTACCAAAAATTTAGAGAAGAGCTAACACCTATCCTACTCAAACTCTCCCAGAAAATTGCAGAGGAAGGTAAACTTCCAAACTCATTCTATGAGGCCACCATCACGCTAATACCAAATCCAGACAAAGATGTCACCAAAAAAAAGAAAACTACAGGCCAATATCATTGATGAACATAGAAGCAAAAATCCTCAACAAAATTCTAGAAAACAGAATCCAACAACATATTAAAAAGAGCATACATCATGGCCAAGTGGGTTTTATCCCAGAGATTCAATATTTGCAAATCAATCCATATGATATACCATATTAATGAATTGAAAGATTAAAACCACATGATTATCTCAATAGATGCAGGAAAAGGCTTTGACAAAATTCAACACCCATTTATGATAAAAAACTCCGCAGAAAGCAGGCATAGAAGGAACATACCTCAACATAATAAAAGCCATATATGACAAATGCACAGCAAACATTATCCTCATTGGCGAAAAACTGAAAGCATTTCCCCTAAAATCAGGAACGAGGCAAGGGTGCCCACTCTCACCACTACTATTTAACATAGTTTTGGAAGTCCTAGCCACAGTAAACAGAAAAGAAAAAGAAATAAAAGGAATCCAGATTGGAAAAGAAGTGAAACTCTCACTGTTTGTAGATGACATGATCCTCTACATAGAAAATACTAAAGACATCACCAGAAAATTACTAGAGCTAATCAATGAATATAGTAAAGTTGCAGGATATAAAATTAATACACAGAAATCCCTTGCATTCTTATACACTAACAGTGAGAAAACAGAAAGAGAAATTAAAGAAACAATCCCATTCACCATTGCAATGAAAAGAATAAGATACTTAGGAATTTACCTAAAGAATAAATTTACCTAGAGAAATAAAAGACCTATATACAGAAAACTATAAAACACTGATGAAAGAAGTCAAAGATGATACAAATAGATGGAGAAATATACTATGTTCGTGAATTGGAAGAATCAATATAGTGCAAATGAGTATAATACCCAAAGCAATCTATAGATTCAATGCAATCCCTATCAAGCTACCAATGCCATTTTTCACAGAACTAGAACAAATAATTTCACAATTTGTATGGAAACACAAAAAACCTCCAATAGCCAAAGCAATCTTGTGATAGAAGAATGGAACTGGAGGAATCAACCTGCCTGACTTCAGACTCTACTACAAAGCTACAGTCATCAAGACAGTATGGTACTGGCACAAAGACAGAAATATAGATCAATGGGACAAAATAGAAAGCCCAGAGATCAACCCACACACCTATGGGCACCTTATATTTGATAAAAGAGGCAAAAATATACAATGGAGAAGACAATCTCTTTAACAAGTGGTGCTGGGAAAACTGGTCAACCACCTGTAAAAGACTGAAACTAGATTAGATTACTTTTTAACACTGTACACAAAAATAAACTAAAAATGGATTAAAGATCTAAATGTGAGACCAGAAACTATAAAACTCTTAGAGGAAATCATAGGGAGAACACTCTCTGACATAAATTACAGCAAGATGCTCTATGACTCACCTCCTAGTGTACTGGAAATGAAAAACAAAAATACACAAATGGAACCTAATTAAATTTAAAATCTTTTGCACAATGAAGGAAACTATAAGCAAGATGTAAAGGCAGCCTTCAGAATGGGAGAAAATAATAGCAAAAGAAAGAACTGACAAAGAATTAATCTCCAAAATATCCAAGCAGCTCATGTAGCTCAATGCCAGAAAAATAGACGACACAATCAAAAAATGGGCCAAAGAACTAAATAGACATTTCTCCAAAGAAGACATACAAATGGCTAACAAACACATGAAAAGATGTTCAAAATCACTCATTATCAGAGAAATGCAGATCAAAACCACAGTGAGGTACCATCTCACACAGATCCGAATGGCTGCTATCAAAAAGTCTACAAAAAATAAATGCTGGAGAGTGTGTGAAGAAAAGGGAACCCTCCTACACTGTTAATAGGAATGAAAACTAGTACAGCTACTATGGAGAACAGTATGGAGATTCCTTAAAAAACTGGACATAGAACTGCCACATGACCCAGCAATCCCACTGCTGGGCATATACACGAGAAAACCAGAATTGAAAGAGACACATGTACCCCAATGTTCATTGCAGCACTGTTTACAATAGCTAGGACATGGAAGCAACCCAGATGTCCATTGGCAGATGAATGGATAAGGAAGTTGTGGTACATATACACAATGGAATATTACTCAGCTATAAAAAAGAATGCATTTGTTTTGAGTCAGTTCTAATGAGGTGGATGGAACTGGGGCCTATAATAGAGTGAAGTAAGTCAAAAAGAAAAACACCAATACAGTACATTAACACATATATATGGAACTTAGAAAGACAATAACAACTCTATATTCAAGACAGCAAAAGAGACTCAGATGTAAAAAACAGACTTTTGGATTATGTGGGAGAAGGCGAGGGTGAGATAATATGAGAAAATAGCATTGAAACATGTATATTACCGTATGCAAAATAGATGACTAGGGCAAGTTCAATGCATGAATCAGGGCACCCAAAACTGGTGCTCTGGGACAACCCAGGGGAATGGGATGGGGAGGGAGGTGGGATGGGGGTTCAGGATGGGGGGACACCTGTACACCTGTGGGTGATTCATGTCACTGTATGGCAAAACCACCTCAATACTGTAAAGTAATTAGTCTCCAATTAAAATAAATAAGTTAATTTTTAAAAAATATTAAAAAATGATTCATTCAACATTATACTGCAAATACTTTCATTCATCATTATACTGCAAATTTTACTACTGCAAGGACACAATAAAAAGAAATTAAAAGTATAAGAATTGAAAGATGATATTAGGCAAAAAAAAACCACTTTTTACCTTAAAGATGATGATTGTTTACATAGAAAATATGAAAAAATCTATAGACAAATCATTAGAACGAAGTTCAACACTGTTTTTAGAATGAACATAATAAAACCAAGGGTCTTCCTATATCTCAGATCTTTAGAAACAGCAAAAAAGAAAAATCCCATTTAAAATAACTACAAAAACCTAAGATAAATAAGAACTGACTGGTTTAATATAAAATGTGAAAATTCATGAAAAAGTATAAAACTTTATAAAGATCATAAGATAAACTATAAATTAATTATATATCTTGTATTATATATTTAATCACAAGATAATATTATAAAGACCTCATTTCATTCTGAGTTATTTGTTCTATACAATTTCGATTAAAAATCTATAGTTTTTCTTGGAACTTTGTATACAAACCTCAAAATAGAAAAGAAAGTGTTGAGGGTTTAAGGGGTAATAGCATTTGAAGACTTGCCAGGTATAGAGATTTAAAATATACTACCAGAGAATAATTTTTAACATAAAGACAGGATAATACACAGAACAGAATGATGTAGTGGACTGGAAGGTGCTCCTTCAGTCTTCTTTGAGCTGGTGCTAACACTGTATGCAGCTGGTTTCTGGGATCAGATCCATCAGGGTTTGCCTGGGCAGAGGGCTGCCTTCACTGTGGCACACCCTTCCAGAGCAACCCAAATCCAAGGACTGACTGTGAAGGGGGTATAAAAGTCAGAGCTTTTTACCCACCAGGGTACAAATTTTAGGGCTTGTTATATCCAGAGCTTTCTGCAGGGCTGGCTGAGTCTTGATCTCAGAACGAAATGGGAAATTTTATTTCAGCCAAATTGAGAACTGCAACCTGGGAACAGCCTCTCAAGAAGGCTCTGAGAACTGTTCTGCCCATCAGAGGTCAAAGCACAGTTACATAGGTTTTTCAGACAGAGGGCTCTATATCGAATGATGTATTATTGGTAGTTCATACAGTCTAGCAAGGAGTGGGTCATGGGTCATGCGGCCCCTTACAAGAATAAGAAGGAATGTTATTTTTTAAGGAGTTGTCTTGTTGGTGCTAGGAGAATGCAGTTGTGGTTGAGCAGGTATTTCCATGGATTGGAGGTGTTCGGTTGATGCATAATGCAGATACACAAAGCACAGTAGAGGGGAGAGAGGAAGCCAAAGGGCTGGAAAAAATATTTATGTTTAAATTTTACTTTTCTTGCCATAAAATATAGGTTTTATTTCACACCATGTATCACAGGTTGACTTCTCATCTGCCCAGTTCTACGTCCTTCTCCCCTTCATAGATGCCAACTCTTAATAAATACCCTGCACACCAAACTCTATCTCAGCACTGCTTCTGAACCTCCCAGCCTGTGACATAATGAGCCAGAAACAATCCACAGGCATAGGCATCCTGATAAACAGCAGAGGTCACGCTATATCACTAGAGATATATTCCATCCAGTATAAGATACAGGGACAAATGAGTATGTGGAACAGATAAATATATATTACATTGTACACAACAATCTATTGATTCATGATCTAAATTCAAAAGAATAACCTTAACATTTTAGAAGACTCAACATGAGAATATTTTTAAGACCTTGGATGAAACTTCCAGATGACAGACGACACTAAATAAAATTGAAAGAGAAACCACAAGCTGAGAGAATACATTTGATGTACATATAATTGAGAAAGTGGAAATTTATAAATAACTTCCATGGATCATTAAGAAAAGGCAATCCAATAAACAAATGAGTAAATATTATGAATACTCAACTCATAGAGGAAGAAAAGGAAACTACCAATGACCATAAGAAAGATGTTCAAATTCATTAGCAATCTAAGATGCAAATAAAAAAAAGTATAACATCATTTCTCTCCTACTAATTTTTAAGAATTTAACATTCTGACAGTACCTAATGTTGAAGCAGTTGAATTTCACAGGCGCTGCTCATAGGAAGGTCAACATTAACCGCTGCAGGACAATTTACCAATAATTCCTTATCAAAGTACATACTCTAATAATACTCTCCCATATTTTCATTAAGAGAGTCATACTAGAATATTTATTTAGCATTATTTAGGAGAAGGCAATGGCAACCCACTCCAGTACTCTTGCTTGGAAAATCCCATGGACGGAGGAGCATGGTAGGCTGCAGTTCATGGGGTTGCTAAGAGTCAGATACAACTGAGTGACTTCACTTTCACTTTTCACTTTCATGCATTGGAAAAGGAAATGGCAACCCACTCCAGTGTTTTTGCCTGGAGAATCCCAGGGATGGGGGAGCCTGGTGGGCTGCCGTCTCTGGGGTCGCACAGAGTCGGATACAACTGAAGCGACTTAGCAGCAGCAGCAGCAGCAGCAGCAGCAGCAGGAAGAAAAAATGGAAACAATCTAAGTAGCAATCAATAGGAAATGGTTAACTATATTTTGCATGTTCACAAAGGAATATTATATGGTAATGAATATTCATGAAATATGGTCATTGATATCATCAAGAAAAAGATACTGAAAATAGTGTTCAGAGGAAAACAAGGTGTATATATAACCATACACTATAATACTATAAGTTTTAAAATAATCCAAACAATAATATATATTTTATGGATGTATGTATTGGCTCAGACGGTAAAGAATCTGCCTGCAATGTAGGAGACTAGGGTTTAATCCCTGGGTCAGGAAGATACCCTGGAGGAGGAAACGGTAACCCACTCCAGTATTCTTGCCTGGAAAAGTCCCACAGACAGAGGAGACTGGCGGCCTACAGTCCATAGGGTCGCAAAGAGTCAGACATGACTGAAGCTACTTAGCATGTATATATAAGTAGAAGTGTTATAAAAGACATCATGTAAATAATAAAGACCAAATTCAGAGTGGAGTTTCCATCTGGGCAAAAAGGAGAGTGAGTGGGATCAGAGAAAAGTATAGAATACCTTCAACTCTATCAAATGGTTTATTACTATTACTTTGAAATGTAAAACTGATGCTGGTACATACTTTTTAGTCTGAAGCTTCTATGACAAAAAAAAAAAAAAAAGAAAAGATTTTAAAAACCTAAGTGAAAGAATAAATGAGTATCAAGTTAATCCCTAGAGTTGTTTTAAAGAGATAATAATCTCTCTTTAAAAGACAAAGAAAATAGATCTAAGAGTTGTCACCTATTTTAAATTTGATTAAAGCATTCCTAACAGTACACAAGTGAGCTTGTGCTGAGTCATGTATTTTCTGTAATTCCAATAATTATAACTATGAACCTATATCCCCTTGATTCACTTTAATTTAAAAAAAGTGTTAGTTGCTCAGTCCTGTCTCACTCTTTGCAACTGCGTGAACTGTTGCCCACCAGGCTCCTCTGTTCATCAGTTTTACCTTCTAAGGATATTATGCTGCTCCTGCTGCTGCTAAGTCGCTTCAGTCGTGTCCATTCTGTGCGACCCCATAGACGGCAGCCCACGAGGCTCCCCCGTCCCTACTCTGGGGCTAAGTCTCACTTATATGTAAGAGAATATTCTATGTTTTCAAACCCAGGGAACTTTTAGTTGTACTGATCTTGGTTAATGGAACTTATTGGTCAACTAATCAACAAATACTGGGGACAAAATGGATACTCAAATGTTCGAAAATTGTATACTCGCTGCATACATAGCCCTCAAAGTACAGTCTTACACTTCCTGTATATGCTGTTTCTGTGGATTTAGTCTTCATTTCAATTCCAAACACTTCTCTTGTTTTCCTTGAAGTGAATGACATCTATCAGCAATCTGGTATTAAAACAAAATGAGATATATATATTTATAATTATTTAATTAGCTCCTTAAGTATACTCAATATTACAAATACCTTTCACTTCCAGATAAATAAGAACTTTGGGACATATTTTTAGATAAGTTATATTTTTTTATTTAGAATGAAACATTTCTGCTGCTTTGGTGACATTCTATAAAAATATAGCAAACATTAACTGAAGCAAATCTTTTGCTTTGTTTATTTTGAACTATATTTTTCTTATTTTCATCATATAAGAAAAAAGAGAAGACAAGAGAAACAGGTATTCATAACGATTCTACTCCAGCAATCAAGCCTTTGTTAATTTTTTTGTCCTCCACTCTAGTACTTGAAATAATCATGTATACCATACTGTTTACATAACAGAAGTAGATCCATCAGGCAGTATTGCTTGAAGCAATTTGTCAGCCTTATAGCTCAAAGTGATGTTTAGTCGCTCAGTCATGTCGTTTAGTCGCTCAGTCATGTCTGACTCTTTTGCGATGCCATGAACTGTAGCTTGCCAGGCTCCTCTGTCCATGGGATTTCCCAGGCAAGAACATTGGAATGGATTGCCATTTCCTTCTCCAAGGGATCTTCCTGACCAAGGGATCAAATCTGTGTCTTCTGAATTGGTAGGCAGATTCTTTAGCACTGAGCCACCAAAATGTCCCAATCCCTTCAGTTCAGTTCAGTTGCTCAGTCGTGTCCGACTCTTTGCGACCCCATGAATCGCAGCATACCAGGCCTCCCTGTCCATCACCAACTCCCGGAGTTCACTCAGACTCACGTCCATCAAGTCAGTGATGCCATCCAGCCATCTCATCCTCTGTCGTCCCCTTCTTCTCCTGCCCTCAATCCCTCCCAGCACCAGAGTCTTTTCCAATGAGTCAACTCTTCGCATGAGGTGGCCAAAGTACTGGAGTTTCAGCTTCAGCATCATTCCTTCCAAAGAAATCCCAGGGCTGATCTCCTTCAGAATGGACTGGTTGGATCTCCTTGCAGTCCAAGGGACTCTCAAGAGTCTTCTCCAACACCACAGTTCAAAAGCGTCAATTCTTCAGCACTCAGCTTTCTTCACAGTCCAACTCTCACATCCATACATGACTACTAGAAAAACCATAGCCTTGACTAGATGGACCTTTGTTGGCAAAGTAATGTCTCTGCTTTTCAATATGCTATCTAGGTTGGTCATAACTTTTCTTCCAAGGAGTAAGTGTCTTTTAATTTCATGGCTGCAGTCACCATCTGCAGTGATTTTGGAGCCCCCAAAAAATAAGGTCTGACACTGTTTCCCCTGTTTCCCCATCTATGTCCCATGAAGTGATGGGACCAGATGCCATGATCTTCGTTTTCTGAATGTTGAGCTTTAAGACAACTTTTTCACTCTCCACTTTCACTTTCATCAAGAGGCTTTTTAGTTCCTCTTCACTTTCTGCCATAAGGGTGGTGTCATCTGCATATCTGAGGTTATTGATATTTCTCCCGGCAATCTTGATTCCAGCTTGTGCTTCTTCTAGCCCAGCGTTTCTCATGATATACTCTGCATATAAGTTAAATAAGCATATTTAAGCATATAAGTGAAATAAATCTGCATATAAGTTAAATAAAAATGTCCCAATAGTTGGCTGTAATTATCTATTTGCTTCCCACAAGCTTTCCGTGGGCCTACAATGCATATTGTTCTCTGAAATCCATGTTTTCTTCTCCTGCATCTTGCATCAGGCATGGCCTGGTGACTTGTTCTTACCAGTGGATGAGTGACAGCGACATTTCACCTACTCACCCTCACCCCAAACTGCCTACTCCTTTCCCTGCTCTGTTTCTTCCCCAACACAGGTCACCATCTGAGAAGCACAAATTTAACTCAATTCATTTACTTTTTGTCTACATCTCTCTGTTAGAAAGCTAGTTCCATAAGGGAAAGGGCTTTTCTCTGTTTTTTACTTATAGCCCCAGAATCTACAACAATGCCTAAGGCCACATAATAGTTTCTTAATAATTACTGATTTAGTATCTATTGAATTTCAATAGAAATTAGAAAATATCTAATCCCATTTCATAATCAAAGCTTCAAATTATTTAAATTGTCTTTTCTCTCTCAATTAGGGTCTTCTGTAGGTAGAAGCCCAGAGGAGACAATCTGCTTACACTTCTCCCACCTTCTAGTCTTTGTCCCATTTAGCTGAGCAAGTTTCCTCACCCCTCTTGGGTTGGAGTGGAGATTGAGGGAGAGGCTGGGCCTGTGTCAGAGGAGCAGGGCATTTCTGAGTGACTGTTTACATTAAGATGACTCTGAGCACTCAGAGCCAGACAGGGGCATAAAGCTGATGTGTTCCTTGTAAACTCTTCTGAGACCCCTGGGAACATTCCCATGTATAGGTGATTCATTTTCCTCTGGGCAAGTGTTCATCCCTCACCCCTCTGTGCATTGATGACATAAAAACAGATGCTCCATCACTCTTTCATGCAGCATTCTTGAAAAGAATTTAAAAGATCCATAGAGCAGGTCTGTTGTCCCTACTTCAGTTCAGTTCAAACCCACCTCTAAGTCCACAAGAAATAAACATCCTTTGTGCCCAACAAAAGGCCAAAGGGCAGTTCAATCTTATCCTGGCATCAAACCCTTTTCACTCACCCATCAAAGAAGCTAGCCAGCAATCTCCTGTCTCCCAGATTTCTTACTTCAGTAAGACAGCAAGTTCACTGCATGGCTCTGATGGAGCCCTTCTCACGTGACTTGAGAAGAATACAGAAGCAGCCATCCCCCACCAAAGACACACCCAGAATAAGGTTTGACCAAATGTCTGGGTATCCAAGGTCCAGTCAAGTTGACACATAAAATTAACCACCACAGGGTCTTAAGAAAAAAAAAAAATACTGCCTGCCACAATATCCAAACTACAAATAAAAGAGAGTGTAAGTCAAGAGTTAGGATCTAATCTCCCCTCATTGTGAAAATGATGATGTGCTTTGCCAGGAATGTCTGCCTTAGCCCTACTAAATTCTCCCTCATCTTACTTCTGTGTCACACACTGGTCCCCTTTCCTGTGTCCATTGATCTCTACTCCCCTGTTTCAGAACTTCTGTGCCTACTGTTGATGCTTTTCAGCACATCTGTCTACAGTTGCTCAAGGTTCAGTCTTGGAGCATAAAACCTTCAACAGCAATCTTTCTATAGCTCTCACAAGCCCTACTCCTCATCTGCGCTGCACAAAATCTTTGCCGCTCTAGAACTTCAAGAAAGCTTGTTACTGTTACTGGGTTCTGAAAAATGCCCTGAGTGACCTTCCCTTGCCAGAAACTGCTGTTCTTCCTTATATAATGCTAAATAAAAGGGTTTGGAAAGCACACAGTCCTGGCTTCAAACACTGGTTCTGCCACTTACAATTTGCATCACTTTGGGAAATAAAATTAATCACTCTGAGCTCCACTTTTCTTACCTAAAAAAGTAGTTAAGACATGACAAATGGGTGATAATAACATAAAATGATGATGAATATTAAATATTTAGCACAGTAGCTGACACAGAGTAGAATTACTACTATTCTATTGTTATTTTGGTGGTGGTTGTACTTATATCCTTGTTGCATCAGCTCGAGAAAACTGCTTATATGGGCCACTTTAACTCTGGCAAGAAGCAAATTTCCTCTAGCCAGGGCACTCACTAAATAAGTCCACAGCATGCCTGTCTCTGTAAGACAACCTGGTAAGAGTAATATAGAGATATGGTAAGCAGTTCTCTGCCCTGTGAGACTGGCCAAGAGTTTACTCTAACAATTGTTTGTTACGTGTTTGAAAGAAGACAAGAGAAATAACATTAATTAGAACCAGATATGTACCTGCCACACTGTTAGGATTTTTATACTTGAACTGAACCCATCTGAGCCTTAGTTTAATTACCACTAAAATAGGAATAAGAATAATACAAGCTTCATAGTGTTGTTGCAACAATTAAATGATATAATGAATTAAAATTACTCACAGTGCCTGAGTAAATAATTACTATAAATCAAGAAATGTCATTAAGGTAGAAGTATTTTATTTAAAAAATATACATGTATATAATTTTCTGCATGATATTTGTCATAAAATTATTATTCTTTCAGAAAATTACAAAGAAGTGAAAGCTTATTTGTCAAGTTGGTGTGAGCTTGAGAAATTAGTCAGAAGAGGTGGTAAATTATACAAGGTTACACTGTGCCTAAGGCATAGAGCTTAGACCTCAGCCTAACTCTGTGCTCTTTTCAATACACTGCTTCCTCCCTTACATCCATATAGGTTAATTATTCATAATTTTAAGTGATTTTTGCACTAGAGACAAACAGTTCAAAAACTTTTAGTCTCTGAACTCTTTAAAACTCTTAAAAGTTATGGATCATCTAGTGTTCAAATCTTGGTTTCTAACACTATTTTCTAATAAAAAAAGAACCAGGTATCCCTGAAGAAATGGCTGATTCTAAGACTGAGGCAAGAAATACACAAAATGAGCCTGGAGCATCTTGTAATGTCAGAAAGTAAGGGAGTGGAAAGTAAATCCACATTGATAGACATGCATCAGAGGTACATAGGAGCCAACAGAAAGATGGCTCACAGGCCGAAGTTGGAAAAATTTAAGCGATGAAACAGATAAAGCAGAAAGCAATTATAACTCACCATGTAAAATAAGTATCCATGAGTTGTACTGATATAAATAAATAAGTAGAGAAGAGACAAGTCTGCTGTAGAGAAGAATTCCAAATAATTTATGCAGATACTCTGCCTTTAAGGAGGGGGTGACTATAAATGTGAGCTGCGTGTATTGACTTTCTTCCAAAGACTACAGTGTGCCAAGTTGGGGGAGGAAAGAATGATTTATATCAGAGAAACAGCAAGTACCACCTGAACCAGGTGATGAAGGTCAGAATCACAGGTGATAAATCAGATAGTAAGTACTTTGATATGATGATATGAAAATGACACTTCATCTCTCTGGCCTTTGTCTCAAAAACATGTAACTCCAGTCTAGTCATGAATAAAATATTAGACAAATTCCAATTGAAGAGAATCCTTCAAAATCCACCACTAGTACTCCTCAAATCCTCATGGTCACCAAAACATAGGAATGTCGAAGAACTATCAGAGCCAAGAGGAGCACAATGAGAAAAATCCCATCCACTGGTTAGGACTCAGTGCTTCCACTGCAGGGGGCATGGAGTTCCTTCCCTGGCCTGGAACTGGGATCCTGCATGACATATGGCATGCTCCCCTCCCCAAAAAAAGAGGAGCAAAATACGAAATGAAAGCTAAATGAAATGTGGTATCCTGGGTGGGATCTAGGACAAAAACAAACAAAGCAAAAAATAAATAAATAAACAAATAAAGCAGCATATTGGGTTAAATTTTTTTTTTAAACTAAGAAAATCTGAATGAAATGCAAACTACACATAGGGTAATATATCACTATTGGTTTATTAATTGTGACAAATACACCATACTAATGAAAAATGATTAGAGAAACTGGTGCAGAGCACATGGGAACAACTCTCTGTACTATATTCCCAATTTTTCTGTAAATCAAAAAGTGTTCTAAAATATAAAGTTGATTTTAAAAAGATCTGAAGTAAACTTGGACAATATTTATTAGAAGTGAGCTGTTGACATCAGCATCTCTGTTATATTATTATCTCTACTTATAAATATGTTTGAAATATTTTCTAGTAAGTATATTTTTAAAGAATATTTTTAATCAGAAAATCCCAAAAGGAAGCTAAGTCACTAAAAGTCAATTGATTGAAAGAAAACAGAAGTTTTAGATTCACAAATACTAGCAGTAAAAATGATTAGAAAATTCTGGATGTTATTTTTAAATTTAAAAAACAATAAAATATTATAGTAAGGAAAATTGAGGACCTCAAAAAGCTTTTATGTGTGAGAGTTATATGTATCAGTTATTTCCTTATTATAAACTAAAACACTAGAACACACAAGCACAAATCACATTAACCATCAGAATTGCTATGTCATTCCACATTACATAGTCTCTGGAAGACTCTACTGTACATTCATGAAAGAATAAAGGGAAATAAGACCATAAACCTTAAAATCCTGGGATAAGGCTCCGTTTTTCATAAACTATTTCTTTTATTTTATACATTGTTAAATTTGATTTGCTAATATTTGAGAGTTTGATTTGAGGTACTACCAGAAATGCTGCAATGAACATCTTTATACATAAATCCACACATGTAGATACTTTTATTCCTGATGAATAGGTTCCCAAAAGTGAGCTGAATGATGAAAACCCTTTGGATATCAATAGTTCTGTCAGACTGTACTCCTAAAAGTTTGTAGTAACTCATTTTTCCTTCAGTCTATGAAAGTGCTATCCCACAATCTTAACAACACCAAATGTTATCAATATTTTATTAATATTTCTTATTAAAGAAACTAATATCAGGACCTCTAGTTTCTACATAAATGATATTAATTCATAGATATTTACAGGACAATGTGCAAACATCTCACAATTAGAGTTCTTGTATAACTATAAAACCAAAATTACAAACTAAATATAAACCAACTAAAAATCCAACACAATTAAAACATTAATTCAGTGAGACAGATGATACTGATGTACTAAAACAGATAGCAGAAGTTGGGACTACTATTAGTGAAATGTAGCCTCAGGTCTGTTTCTGCATTTAATATGTTTTCTTGTTTTCACTTCAATTATACTAATGTAAAGAATGAATGCCTATTCATGTTAGCCTGCTTTACAAAATGATATTCATGACTTTAAGGTTCTGCTGTGGGTTCATGATTATCAGACTCCAGATTTAACTGAAATTCTGCCAGTTACCCATCTGCTAAAGTAAGTTTTATTTTAGTGTCCTGTAATAACTCTTAAAAGTCTCATATGAAGATAAGGTTGTCATGTGGTTCCATTAAATTTTGCATTAAGCCTTACTAACTTGCGCTTCCTTGGTTATGTGCCTTTATGTTCTTATTTATTTAGTTGTTTATTTTCTGACCCTTTTTCTGACTCCCATTGTAGAATAAACTCCTATGTTTATTGTAGTATCCCTCCATCTAACCCCAGCCCTGGCCAAACAAATACTCAAATTAATTAATGTACAATTTAATTACTGATGGAATTAGGTACAGAAACTGCTTCATTGCTTATTTACCACCACAGTTAGAGGTAATGTACATACCACTTGAGTGGTATGTACACAAACATGATCCACATGATTCAAACTGTGGTTATGGTACCAACATTAGCAAATCTCACTTGGAAAATTCAATTTTAGATCAAATGTAAATAGGAAAATTAAAATTGCATAGCAGTACTTCACTGTAAGGCAGTTACTTAAATGACTGAGAAATGACTTATTTAAGCTTTCTGTAGACAAACATTGAATGAAAGCAAAAAAAAAAATTAGTTCTCAAAGATTGTATATTACAGAACTTCCTGGAGGTCATTCAGCTCTTTTGGAAAATATTAGTCTACAGTATATATGCCTACTGTCATTTGATGTCATTTGTTTTTTGTAGGAGAAATTTTTCTTTTCTCCAAAAAATTTACAGATTCTACATTCAAAAGCAATTGCATTAGGATTGTGGGGAGGACTCCTGGTGTCAAATTAACCCCCAAAATTTCAGATAGTACAACTTAGGTGGAAATGAGAGACAATGCTAACAACCCCATAATTCATAGGTACACATAAAAAGTCAAGGTCAACTGAGTCTCACATACCTGCTAGGAATCAAAATTTTAAAAGGAAGATTTTTAGATATAAGGGTTAAAGGTAGGTGGCTTCTGGAGAGTATCTTTTTTATGCTTACATACATGGAAATTAAGTTTTTTGACCTATGAAAGGTGACTGGATTTGTTAAACCCTGTAGATCCATCCTAATTTTATAGTTTATATATAATTCTGAGTAAGTTTACAGACCAAATCTATGAGAACTGCCAGTTGTCCAACACTAAACTCTTTTTGCTACACATTTCATATTAGGGTGATAACTGTCTCAAAATCATGCACAAGAACCTAAAAATATTTTTTATGTATTTCTTTTATTTGAATATTTATAAAGAATATATTTCTTATAAGTTTTACAATTTACCTTAAGCAAAATCATAGTTTCTTCACGAATTCTTAACAGATTTTTAAAAATAATCATTATAACACACATTAGTGTTTAACATATGGAAGACAGTTTATATTACTTTCATACTTGAACAATGTAAATAGATCTAAACTCCAATTCACTTAAATAAAATTGATTTTAATTTTCTATATATATTTTGAAGAAGGTGAACATCCTTGCTAACATCTTTAAAACAGTATCTTCCCCTTCCAGTAAGCTGGCTCTTATTTATAAAAAATTCCATGGATGGAGGAGTTCATGGGATCACAAAGAGTCAGACACAACTGAGCAACTTCACTGACTGATGACACTTTAATATTTTGAATTTAATAAAGTCAGTTGCATTAAGTTAAAGACCATGACTGGTGTTTTTCCGATGGTATCCCAGAGTGCACACATTGCAAAGTCTCAATATATTTCAACAGAATGAATTAATGAATAAATGAATGAATGGCCATGACAAACAAGGAGAGAGTACCAAGGCTCAGGAACTGCACAACTTCCAAGAATCTCTTCTGGATACAGGGACACAGTTTTAAAAGATCAGAAAGACAAAACAGTACCCTATGACTATCCAACTCTAAAGGGAGATGCCCAGCCTGGCTCCATAAGAAACTCTCAGGAACAGCTGTCAACCTGCATCAGCGGCGGTGGCCCATTGGCAGAGCCACAGAGCTCTGAGGACAGTGGTGGAATAGATGGTAGTAGCTGGTTCAAGAGAAGAAAGTAAACAGAGGTGAGGAAATGGGGATAAACATAAAGACAACTTTCCTTTTATCAGGATAGATTCCATTCCTTGTTTTTAGCTGGAATACCTCGATAACAGAATTTTAGAAGGCATGAAAAAAAAAAAAAAGGATTGTATCTTTCTATTTGAACCTTTCTCACTGGTAATAAGATGTATGTTTCTCCCTGCTCAGAAGGATGACCCATTTAGAAAACATCAACATGCTCCCTTGCCCTCTAGCTTTCACTCGTCTTTGGCCAGCAGAAAGCCCACGGAGACTGGGGGAGGAGAGAGGTCAGAGTGCATCTCCTCTTGGTACCTCCATGCCGGGTCTCCCAGAGCTGTCAGCAGCACTTCACCAATTAGCCTTGCTCCTGTCAAGATGATCTTGCTCTGAGGCTCCCATTCCACTTTAGGCTGTTCTTTACTGTTCTTAATGCTAGATGGTAATTATTCCTCAGTTGACTCTGTAAATGGAAATTTCATCAAAACTTTCTTCAAATTATCCTATTTCAAATTTGCCTGTTTCCTTATGGATACATAAAGATTGATGGAAGGCTACATTTTGTTTTCTTTCCTCTGACTTTGGTCACCTTTTTCTACATACACAGAAGAGTTCCGTTTCTTCTCCATCTTCACCATCTCTAGTCTCTAAGAGAAGGCCAAAAGAATCCTTGGTGCCTGCAAAAATCTCACAATATATCCTCCGACATCACCTATTCCTTAGAGTAGATTGGGATCAGAAAGCATAGGTTTGAACACTGTCTGGGCTGGGAAACAAAAACATCGGTGAGAAAGTTTATTTTCTCTTCAAAAGTACATATTTTACCTTTTTTAAGGGAGCCAAAGTCTGTCTTCTTATTGCTAATATGTATTGATTTTAGACCTAACACTTTGGAACTACAGAGAACGTGTATATTGCATTCCCTTATCCTCTCCACGACAGGAAAAGAATTCCCCTTCACTGAGGGCATGCTAATAACCCTATGCTGCACAAGGTGTTTGTTCTCCATTTACTACCAAGCCTGGGGGCGTTGCTGAAACAACGCTGGTTAGATCGCATCCCCTATGTTCCAGTCAGGGGCAGGTCAGAGATCACTGGTTCTCTGGCTTTAAATCACAGGCTCCTTCCCTGCAGCCATACTGTTTATCTTCAAATATCTGAAAACAATACTATTGACTTCCACATCCTATTTTCCTTCTTTGGGTTAAAAGTGTATAGCTGCTTCACCATTCCTGGGTAACATCATTTTTACTCACTTTCCTGTCTGGCCACTCCATACTCTATGTATTCCTTACAAAAAAATACTCTTCAATTTTGCATTCAGAATTGAAGGCAGCTCATCCAAGAGTGGGCTTCCAGGTGGCTCAGTGGTACAGAATCTGCCTACAGTGCAGGAGACTCAGGTGTGATCCCTTGGTTGGGAAGATCCCCTGTGGGAGGGCATGGGAACTCACCCCAGTATGTTTCCTGGAGAGTCCCAGGGACAGAGAAATCTGGCAGGCTACAGTCCTTGGGGTCGCAAAGAGTCGGACACGACTGAAGCAACTTAGTATGCGTGCAACGAGGACTACCACCCTTTTTGTCTTCCTCGGCTACCCTCTGAGCATGCTGCCTAATAACCCCTGTTCTTTGAAACCTGTATTGTTTTCAGTTCATCTTAACTCACGTTCAATTCTTTCCTCTATCTACCACAACCCATAGTTTTCCACTTGGAGTTTGAACCTGAACTCCAGACAACATGTTGTTTTCTCTGTTAGTGTAACAGTTCCAGCCTGACCTTCTAGTTGTCTCCACAATCCATGCACTGTTAACATCACAAAGCTAAACAGACTCCTTGCCACCTGGATGCGCGGCTAAATTCAAACAAACATCACTATGACCCCAAGAGCTTTGAAATAAAAGCATTTTATAGGAATTCTAAAATCATTATTAAAACCGTCTCCCCTTCCCCCAAAACATTACACTTAAGGTCAGTACTAAAAATCTCACTACCTCTCTCTCACGAATTCACTTCCAGCCCAGAGTCCCCTAGAATTCATTCCTTGCAACTCTCCACCTCTGGCCACAGAACTCTTTAACCACTGACACTCCTCAAAGCCCACCATCTGCTGTGGACTTCATGCCACTCTAATTCCTTCTCTCAGAGTGCCAGTTCCCTGGAAATCCATGGAATAAATTCCCCTTCTCTCTCCAGCATCATCTTAAATACTGCAGCCTTCTTGTCTAGCCTCTTCTTATGTACAAACTTGGTGAGCATGCCTTTCACAGCTTTATCCAAGTCATGGTGAAAGGTCTTTGTCTAGTTATTTATACCCTAAGTCACTCCAAAAAATAGCTGAAGAGGAGATTAACCTCACATTAATATCTATCCATTGGTAATAAGCATATGAAGTCAAGGCCATACAAAAGAAAGGAAGCAGTTAGAGCTTATGTAATTACAGTCTGTGAATGTTACTCTTGGTGCTATGCATTCTGGCAGCAAGAGCAAACAAGAGAAAGATTCTAAATACTATAATTTCCAATATATGACAAAAGAAAACACACCAGTTCTTTAGGAGAAATAAACATTTTCCTCACACAGTCAAGCTTTATAAAAGTATTCTTTGTGACAGCCAAATGAATTTTAAGCTCCTTAAAAATGGGGACTATTTTTGGTGCTTTCCTCTCTACCCATCTCCCCAAGACTTCTGCTGTGCAAAACAACAAAGCATTCTGGTCGTAATGTGTGTTGTTGACAAGAATATTGGGCAAGTGGCTTTTTCCCATGTGTGATATGAGCCTGGGAAGAAGTGGTTACAGTTTATGGGTACAATAGTTGTTAAAGAAGTAAACTTGTTGACTAGGTCTGTGAGATATTCCAGAGAGGCCAATCTGATAGGAGTAAAACATCAGCCAGTTACTGAGATGGGGAAAGAAGAAGAGTAAAAGGGAAAAGCCACAGAGATGGAAGGCGTTAAAAAAAAAAAAAAAAAAAAAACAGAGAGAGAGTTCTGTTGAGTTTGGGGAAGAACAGATGTTCCCCAGGGCAGAAGTTAAGCTGTGACACTTTCGATGGCTGTGTGTGGTCAGAAGCTATTCATTTACTAGTAGCTCCTGTTTAAAGAGTTAATTTGACCCAGTTACTGTAGCATTCGACTTTGTTCATCTTCCCACACACACCAAGTTGAAATTCTTTTCTTTCTGAAAGCTATGATGTTGGACTAAACAACACATCCTTGTGGGGTACTCATTGGATTTTAATGAGCATCTGGGCAGACCCTGGGAGAGAGCTGTGTTCTCACAGTGCGAGGGCAGGCTCAACACTTTCAGCTGTTGGCACCGCTCATAGGAGATAGTGTTCTCAGGAGAAAGAGTGTTAGTAGACCTTTATTTGTGTGTGTGTGTGGCTGCAGAGAATTGGCTGCAAAAGAGAAGTTCAATTCTCTTGTTTCTGAAAGCAGTAAAGAGGTTTCCAAATGACTTTCTCTAATGCGTTTGGTAAGCTGCCCTCAAACACTGTTGTTTGAACCTCTCAAAATGTAGGTTTAAAAATCCCTCTAATGTCTTTCATTATAAATAATCTGCCTAATATTTGAAAATATGAATTTGTTTACAAATTTCACATTTTAATGTAAGTTTGTTTGCCAATTGCCCATATTGGAAATAAGATGGTACCCTGAGAAGTTCTGAAAGAAGAGGATGAAAAAGGGGGAGTTTCCATGACAGTTGATATAAGCTATCCTACCTGATATAACAGCTGTGCAGAAACTTCTTCTGACCACTCCACCACACAACAATGGAGGTGCTGATGCTGGCGGTCCTGGTAATGTCCCAAGAAGAGAAGAATCAAATACAGAGGAAACCACCAATATGGAGTAGCCCATTGTACCACTTCATATATTCTATTCCCTTCACCTAGAATGCCTTTCCCTTCTTAATCTTATCTTCTTGTCTTAGTTTTATTAAATTATTACTTATCCCTCAAAATCCACCTCACTTTGTACTTCCTCTGTAAAGCTTTATCTATGCATCTTAGGAAAAACTGATTTGTGCCATTCTTGTGCTAAGACCTATGCATTTCCAAAACACTTTTTACTGTACCTTGATTTCAAGTCCTTACACCTCCTACTCTTCCACTTTGCTGTTGCTGTTCAGTCGCTAAGTCGTGCCCAGTGATTTGCAACACCATGGACTCTGCCAGGCTCCTCTGTCCTCCACTGTCTCCTAGAGTTTGCTCAAATTCATGTCCATTGAGTCAGTGATGCTATCTACCCATCTCATCTTCTGCCGCCTCCCCCTTTTGCTTTAACCTTGCACAGCATCAAGGTCTTTTCCAATGAGTCAGTTCTTCACATCAGGTAGCCAAAGGATTGGAACTTCAGCTTCAGCATCAACCCTCTGAATGAATACTCAGACTTGATTTCCTTTAGGATTCAGTGGTCTGATCTCCTTGCAGTCCAAAGGACTCTCAAGAGTCTTCTTCAACAACACAGTTCGAAAGCATCAATTCTTTGGTGCTCAGCCTTCCGTATGATCCAACTCTCATATCCATACATGACTAATGGAAAAACCATAGCTTTGACTATATGAAACTTTGTCAGAAAGTGATGTCTCTGCTTTTTAATATGCTGTCTAGGTTTGATATAGCTTTTCTTCCAAGGAGCAAGAGTCTTTCAATTTCATGGCTGCAGTCATCATCTGCAGTGACTTTGAAGCCCAAGAAAATAAAGTCTGTAACTGTTTCCATTGTTTCACCATCTGCTCGTCATGGAGTGATTGGACCGGATGCCATAGTTTCAGTTTTTTGAATGGTGAGCTTTAAGCCAACATTTTTTTTTACATATGCCAGAAATTATTTTATTTTATTTTATTTTTAATTTATTAATTTTTTATTTTTACTTTACAATTCTGTATTGGTTTTGGCATACATTGACATGAATCCATCACAGGTGTACATGCGTTCCCAAACATGAACCCCCCTCCCACCCCCCTCCCCACAACATCTCTCTGGGTCATCCCCGCATACCAGCCCCAAGCATGCCATATCCTGCATCGGACATAGACTGGCAATTCGATTCTTACATGATATTATACATGTTTCAATGCCATTCTCCCCTTTCACTTTCATCAAGAGCCTCTTTAGTTCCTCTTTGCTTTTGGCCATAATGGTGGTGTCATCTGCATATCTGAGGTTATTGAGATTTCTCCCAGCAATCTTGATTCCAGCTTGTGCATCATCTAGTCCAGCATTTTTCATGATGTACTCTGCATATAAGTTAAATAAGCAGGGTGACAATATACAGGCTTGACGTACTCCTTTCCCAATTTGGAACCAGTCTGTTGTTCCATGTCCAGTTCTAACTGTTGCTTCTTGACCTGCATACCGAGTTCTCAGGAGACAGGTCAGGTGGTATGGTATTCCCATCTCCTGAAGAATTTTCCACAGTTTGTTGTGATCCACATAGTCAAATGCTTTGGTGTAATCAATAAAGCAGAACCAGATGTTTTTCTGGAACTCTCTTGTTTTTTGATGATCCAACAGATGCTGGCAGTTTGATTTCTGGTTTCTCTGCCTTTCCTAAATCCATTTTGAACATCTGGAAGTTTATGGTCCACATATTGCTGAAGCCTGGCTTGCAGAATTTTGAGCATTACTTTGCTGGCGTGTGAGATGAGTGCAATCGTGCAGTAGTTTGAACATTCTTTGGCATTGCCTTTCTTTGGGATTGGAATGAAAACCGACCTTTTCCAGTCCTGTGGCCACTGCTGAGTTTTCCAAATTTGCTGGCAGATTGAGTGCACTTTCACAGCATCATCTTCTAGGATTTGAAAGAGCTCAACTGGAATTCCATCACCTCCACTAGCTTTGTTTGTAGTGATGCTTTCTAAGGCCCGCTTGACTTCACATTCCAGGATGTTTGGCTCTAGGTGAGTGGTCATATCATCATGATTATCTGGGTTGTGAAGACCTTCTTTGTATAGTTCTTCTGTGTATTCTTTCCACCTCTTCTTAATATCTTCTGCTTCCATTAGGTCCATACCATTTCTGTCTTTCATTGTGCCCATCTTTGCATGAAATGTTCCCTTGGTATCTCTAATTTTCTTGAAGAGATCTCTAGTCTTTCCCATTCTGTTATTTTCCTCTATTTCTTTTCATTGATCAATGAGGAAGGCTATCTTATCTCTCCTTGCTATCTTTGGAACTCTGCATTCAAATAGGTATATGTTTCCTTTTCTCCTTTGCCTTTAAGCTTCTCTTCTTTTCTCAGCTATTTGTAAGGCCTCCTCAGACAACCAGTTTGCTTTTTGCATTTCTCTTTCTTGGGGATGGTCTTGATCACTGCCTCCTGTACAGTGTCATGAACCTTCATCCATGGTTCTTCAGGCACTCTGTCTATCGGATCTAATCCCTTGAATCTATTTGTCACTTCCACTGCATAATCATATGGGATTTGATTTAGGTCATACCTGAATGGTCTAGTAGTATTCCCTACTTTCTTCAATTTAAGTCTGAATTTGGCAATAGGGAGTTCATGATCTGAACCATAGTCAGCTCCCAATCTTGTTTTTGCTGACTCTATAAAGCTTCTCCACCTTTGGCTGCAAAGAATATAATCAAGCTGATTGCGGTGTTGACCATCTGGTGATGTTCATGTGTAGAGCGTTTGCCATGATCAGTGCATTCTCTTAGCAAAACTCTGTTAGCCTTTGATCTGCTTCATTGTGTACTCCAAGGCCAAATTACCTGTTACTCCGGGTATCTCTTGACTTCCTACTTTTGCATTCCATTCCCTCATGATGAAAAGGACATCTTTTTTGGGTGTTAGTTCTAGGAGGTATTGTAGGTCTTCATAGAACCATTCAATTTCAGCTTTTCAGCGTTACTGCTTAGGGCATAGACTTGGATTACTGTGATATTGAATAATCTTAGCCATGATCTTTGTTTTTTGAATGTTGAGTTTCAAGCCAGCAGTTTCACTCTCTCTCTTTCACCTTCATCAAGAGGCCCTTAAGTTCCTCTTCACTTTCTGCCATTAGAGTGGTATCATCTGCATATCTGAGGCTGTAGATATTTCTCCCAGAAATCTTGTTTCTAGCTTATGAGTCATCCATTCTTCCACTTAATTGTCCCCCCCAAAATGTGAAATATTTAAGAATAAGAACCATTTCACTTTTTATCCTCATTCCTACTGCAGTGCCTAATATTTCTGAATGAATGAATGAAAATAGGACAGAGGACAGGACAGAGAAGGGCAAGACAAAATAAAGCTGAAGAGACTGGACAAAATAAGAAAGAGAAACAAATAGTATAGGCCAAATATATGTCAGTCTGGAGAAGCAGACCAAATCAAGAAAAGAGAGAAGAACAAATAATGCAAAGATATATGTTAAAGGATAATCAGTCTATATCATAAACAAAAATCACATGGAGAAAATGGGGACTGAATGACAGAGGCACTGAGCTGGGGTAAAGCAGTCTGAACTGTCAGAGGACCATTTCTCTTTATAGGGAGCCAAACTGATACCCCATGAGATACAGTGCTGGACTCAAACCTAAACTGATGCTTTTCCAGCAACTAGATTGATGAAGACCCTGGAAGAAGGAGTGCATTTGTTGTGATCAGGGCAGTTAACCTTGGCACTGAGTGGAAAATGAGAGCTATAATAGCAAAGCAGTTATTTCCAGGGACAAGAAGAGATGTACATCAGTTTTTATTCCATGACTACATTGCTTTAAATTGAGGACAGGAGTAGCCAAAGAGAGAGAACTTAGTTCATAAGTTTTGACCTGCCACAGGGGTGTCCTCCCAGCTCTACAAATGTGCTCTGAACATGTGGTTCATAGGCCACACCCTGCTCCATATGAGGTCGCCTCTAAATTTTGGAAGCAAACCATATTAACTCATTTGTATCTTGATTTTCTATCAGATTATAATTTCCTCAGGGAAAGAGACTATGTGTGCTTCTGGAACCAATCCTGGTATAAAACTGAGAGCCATTCCTCAAAAAGTGGTTGGTGAAACATGATGTTAGTTTCATTATTGGTCTAATTTGACCATAGAAATTAGCATTAGTTATCTAGATTTCAGCCCATTGAGAACTATTTTCCTCACTGCTTAGTCTCTGCCCCTAATTATTCCATACTTTAACTAGGGAAGGGCTGATTATAAACTTTTATGCCTACATTTTTTCCCAAGTTCTCCATCCTACTATTAATTCTATAAAGCCTCATTCTTTTCCTCAGAGACCTCTTTGCCACCACCTCCACCCTTCTCCAATCTTGAATGCTAGCCCTCTAGGCTGCCATAAGCCACTAATGCTGGTTCTTTTTATCTTTTATTGCTTTCTGATGTAAAAACTGTTTCCTGAGTCATTCTTTTTCCCAGTTAACACCATTATTTTGTTAATGTACCTCCTCAGGAGATTTCTGAAGAAAGGGTATCTGACATATTAATTTTCTTATTCAGATAATGGCTATACTCTGCCATCACACTTGAATAGCATTCTAGATAAGTTTAGGATTCCAGATGGGAAAGGATTTGTCTTCAGTCTGAGATTGTGAAGGCATCATTCTTCTATTTTCTATCACCATAATGCAAATCAAAAGTCTTAGACCAATCTGTCATTGCTTTCTAGCTTAACCGCTTTTCCCTCACTAAAATTTTTTAACTATCTCATTTTTATCCTTGAAGTACTAAAATTTTATATTGATGTGTCTAGATATGGATCTTTTGGGGTTATTATGCTCAGTCACATATTGGCCCTTTTAACAGAATTTATGATGCCTCTCCTTGCACTCTGAAAAATGTCTTTGTACTGTTTTTTTTTTACAGCTTCTTCACTCTGAGTTCTTAACTTTTCTTTTATTTTACTTCTGCTGTTCAGATACTGGATCCTAGGTTGAGATTCTACCCTTCTTATATTTTTTTAAAATTTTTGTACCACATTCTAATTGATTTTCCAAATATAATCTTTTACTTATTTTTAAATTATTTTCTTGGCAAACGCACTTTTAAGTTGCTAATAGCTCATCTTGATCCCTAAAGTCCTTTTTCATAGTATGTTGTTCATATTTTTCGTTTTTCTTTTATCATGGTTACATCCTCTTAATTCTCTCTGATTCTAATAATCAGGGTATATGTATGTTGGATTTTTCTTTCTTTCTTTCTTTCTTGCTTTGCTTTTTTTTGCTTTGCTGACTCATTGGAAAAGACCCTGATGCTGCAAGGGATTGGGGGCAGGAGGAGAAGGGGTGACAGAGGATGAGACGGCTGGATGGCATCACTGACTCAAAGGACATGAATTTGAGCAAGCTCCAGGAGATGGTAAAGGATAGGGAAGCCTGGTGTGGAACAGAATTTATGATGGAAAAAAAATTTCCTCTGCTTCATCCAGCCTGGCATTTTGTTTAATATATTCTGCATATAGGTTAAGTAAACCCAGTGACAATGTATAGTCTTGACGTACTCCTTTCCCAATTTTGACTACTTTTGACAATGTAAGTGTTATCAAATGAATTGGACCTCGCTGCTTGCAGCTTATCAAATCAATACTTACAGATATAAGATTTCCCTGATGGTATGGTGAATAAGAATCCGCCTGCCAATACAGGGGACATGGGTTCAAATCCCTAGTCCAGGAAGATTCCACATGCCACAGAGCAAATTAGCCCACACTCTAGAGCCTGTGAGTTGCAACTACTGAGTTCAAGTGCTGCAACTACCAAAGCCCATGTACCTAGAGCCCGTGCTCTGCAACAAGAGAAGTCAGCACAATGAGAAACCCACACACTGCAGTGAAGAGAAGCCCAAGAGTAGCAATGAAAACCCAACATAACAATAGATATATATTTTTTTTAATCCTAACAAAAATAAAAATGTGGATAGAAAGGAAAGGTGTCTTTAATCATAATGCTGGCAATCTGAGAATATAGGGGATTCAATGAAGATTAAGATTTTGCTCAGCCACGAAAGTTTTAAAGGGAAGAAAAGAAGTAATCTCAGTTAATGAGATAGACAGTAAGAGTCATCACCTTTCCCAACTGTACACAGGCAAGTTAGGTAAAGTATTTTGTGATTAAAAGATGTGACAGGTGTGCTTGGGCTGGAGATGAGTAGCACATGGGGGTGCCTGGTTTAAAAATTAGTTACAATTTAGCTTTGCTAAAGTGACAAGGAAAGGGGCTTCCTGCTGAAGGCAGTTGCCTGCAAAGAGCTCCTTACACAGGATGCAAACTGCTAGAATGAAAAGGACTTACCTTGGTGTACATCCAAGCTGGCTCACCTGTTTCTCTCTTTGATTCTCACCTGGGCTATATTCAATGACTCCAGGCAGTTCTTGTGAGGAAGGGGTTTAATGTGCTTTTCTGTTCTACGCAGAGCTTTAACAGGCAATGAGACTGAGCACAGGCTTTCAGAAAGATAGAGGACAGAGGGAAAATGGCGTCCAGGAAGTCAAGTGAAGGATAAGCCTCAAAAAGGAGGAAGTGCTGGATCCTGGTGCAAATAGACCACAAGTTGCTACACTGGCTCCTGGCCAGTACTGACTGTTCGAGTAGCATTTGACCCAAACTGGGCCATTGAGTAGTCCCTTTCCTCTTTTTGAGTTTGTTTGTTATTCATTTGGTTTAGATTGAGGGAAAAGAGTTAGCACAGTATCTCTCTACTGGCTTTGGCAGTAACATCTTTTGTTGTTGTTCAGTTGCTCAGTTGTGTCTGACCCTTTGCCACTCCATGGACTGCAGCACACCAGGCTTCCCTATCCTTTACCATCTCCTGGAGCTTGCTCAAATTCATGTCCTTTGAGTCAGTGATGCCATCCAGCTGTCTCATCCTTTGTCATACCCTTCTCCTCCCATCTTCAATCTTTCCCAGCATCAGGGTCTTTTCCAATGAGTCAGTTCTTCGCATCAGGTGGCCAAAGGATTGGAGTTTCAGCTTCAGTGTCAGTCTTCCAATGAATATTCAGACTTGATTTCCTTTAGGATTGGTTGGTTTGATCTCCTTGCGGTCCAAGGGACTCTCAAGAGTCTTCTCCAACACCACAGTTCAAAAGCATCAGTTCTTCAGTGCACAGCTTTCTTTATGGTCCAACTCTCACATCCATACATGACTACTGGAAAAACCATAGCTTTGGCTAGACGGACCTTTGTCAGCAAAGTAATGTCTCTGCTTTTGAATACTCTGTCTAGGTTGGCCATATCTTTTCTTTCAGGGAGCAAGCTTCTTTTAATTTCATGGCTAAAGTCACCACCTGCAGTGATTTTGGAGCCCAAGAAAATAAATTCTGTTACTGTTTCCATTGTTTCTCCATCTATTTGCCATGACGTGATGGAACTGGATGCCATGATCTTTGTTTCTTGAATGTTGAGTTTTAAGCCAGCTTTTTTACTCTCCTCTTTCACCTTCATCAAGAGCCTCTTTAGTTCCTCTTTGCTTTCTGACATAAGGTGGGGTCTTCTGCATATCTGAGGTTAGCAGGTATTTCTCCTGGCAACCTTGATACCAGTTTGTGCTTCATCCAGCCTGGCATTTTGTTTAATGTATTCTGCATATAGGTTAAGTAAACCCAGTGACAATGTACAGTCTTGACGTACTCCTTTCCCAATTTTGAACCAGTCTGTTGTTCCATGTCATAACATTTAGATGCTGTCATTAACCACGTTTCTACCATGACACTGGTCTACAGTGAGAGAGGAGCACAGAGCCAAACAGCAAAGAAATGGAGCTGAGTGACAGAGGGCATCCAATCATTGACTGAGATGCTTATTGGACTTTCCTCTCTCACCAAGCTGCCAAGTTCTTACCGGTGGGTTCTGTGAGGTACTCAAATACATTTCACTTTGCTTAATCAATCCTGGAATGTATTTGTGTCATTTGCAATTGAAAGAGGCTGCTGATTAAAGCAACAATATTTCATCTATGATTTTTCCCAACTTTAAGATTTATTAATACTCTACAGAATCTTTTTTTAAAGATACCTAAGCAAAGAAGGAAAGGAGCTTGAAAATGGCAGAGGAAATATATATGATTTTCCCTAAAATGGGAAGATTGTAAGAGTAAATTTTCAGAGAAATACCACTCCTTTCAAAATGATAGAAACATTATAAATAAGTTACACATTTTAGGGCTCCATATTTGGTATAATTCTAGGTTCATAAAAACCTGGGTTTTCAGCTTTCAATATTATGTACATAATAAGGAATGCCTAAAATGGACAGAATTTTGCTAGGAAAAAAATTGGTATCTATTCATTAAGTCTAGAGAAACTAAAAAATGTTAGCTTCCCATGTGGACCACTTGCTTTTTAAAAAATGTGATTCACTATCTTTTTCAAAAAAGATGGTGACTGCATCCATGAAATTAAAATATGCTTACTCCTTAGAAGAAAAGTTATGACCATGCTTACTCCTTAGAAGAAAAGTTATGACCAACCTAGACAACATATTAAAAAGCAGAGACATTACTTTGCCAACAAAGGTCCATCTAGTCAAAGCTATGGTTTTTCCAGTAGTCATGTATGGATGTGAGAGTTGGACTATAAAGAAAGCTGAGTGCCAAAGAACTGATGATTTTGAATTGTGGTGTTGGAAGACTCTTGAAAGTCCCTTGGATTGCAAGGAGATCCAACCAGTCCATCTTAAAGGAAATCAATCATGAATATTCATTGGAAGGACTGATGCTGAAGTTGAAACTCCAATCCTTTGGCCACCTGATGGGAAGACTGATTCATTGGAAAAGACTCTGATGCTGGGAAAGATTGAGGGCAGGCGAAGAAGGGGACGACAGAGGATGAGATGGTTGGATGGCATCACCGACTCAATGGACATGAGTTTGAGTAAATTCCGGGAGTTGGCAATGGACAGGGAGGCCTGGCGTGCTGCAGTCCATGGGGTCGCAAAGAGTCAGACATGACTGAATGACTGAACTGAACTGAACTGAAGGTACCTCCAAAAGCAGAGAATAGCATTCTTCAGTTGCTGTTGCAAGGGCAGAATGAGTACAGCAGGAGAGTTACACACTTAAGCTTCATCAGGAGCCAACAAGGATGCACGGGGAAGGGTGTTTCATTTATATTCTGAGGAACATAACCAGCTAAGTGATAACTTCTGCTAACTTCTGGCTCCTTCAGGCTACTAATTACAGACTTCTTTCTGAGTCCCAGAAAGAAAAGACACAAGGATCAGATTCATGGCAGCTGACCTATAGCCACTAATGTGTTGCCTGAGCAAAAACACAAAAGTTTTTTAATAGTTACTGAGACTTGAGAGGGGAGAGGTTGCTTATTACCCAGTTATTATATGTAAATACTAGTCATATCTATTCTACATAGCCCCTCCCTATCAAATGAAAATATAGAGATACTTTTGACTCTCAGGAAAAATCCAGGAGACAACCCTAAGCCTTGACTGTTTACTAGCTAGCACCAGATTAGATTTATATTTATGTCTATCTGTCTATATTTTCTTTTATTTCTTTACATACTCATATAGAAAAGAGCATAGCACCTGTATATTAATAACCCCTCAGTCTCTGCATATCCTGGGGTATAAACTAGGGATAATAGTAAACCTACTCCACAGAGTTGTTACAAAGATCAAATTTGTTAACAGATGTAAAGTACTCATGATGGTGTCTGTGACACAGTAACTGCTGTACAGATCTTAACTGTTTATCAGTGGTGCAGCAGACCATAGCCATTCACAATGTCAACTTGATGTATACAATTTAAGGCTAGAGGGAGGGGTGGCAGCAAGTTGCGTGACCCTGAGAAGACACTGCTGACTGCTAGAAGCTTCTAGGGGTTACTGTGCATTGATCCAACAAATACGTATGAAACATTTATCATACCCACAGTACGATACTGTGTAGTAAGAGAGTTATGAAGGTGAATGTGAAATGTTTCAAATATTCTTTAGGAAAAGAATAAGGAAAAAAGGTGAAAATGCAGGAGAAAATAGGGGACAGTTAAATGATCACATATAAAAGAAGGCAGATATATATGTGTGTATATATATAATTGTGTGTGTGTGTACATATACATACATGTACATATATCTGCATATGAACAAGTTGGCCTTGAACAGAAAAACACATCTAACCATTGGTGCCCACTTGAAGAGCAATAAGGATGAGAATGCACTTTGCCAAATTTGTAGGTTGGTTGGACAAGCCAAGAAATGTCAAGGAGATCCCACCTAGTGGGTTCAATTTTCCCATTTATATTTGTCAAGTGGGCAAGTTATCTGCACAGGGACAGGTGGAAGAGGGTTTTCTGGTAACCTGGAAGAAAATGGGGAAGGTCTGAAATAGACATTGAGGGGAGTGGAAGTGGAAACTAAAGCAGAAAAAGGAAAATGTTGAGAATCACTAGGGATCCAGTTGATGTTAAGGTCCTAATTTATGGGGACACCATTCAACAGGCTTAGTTATAGGCTCAGCAGTTTTCTACTGCTTGGATAGAGGAAAGATAAAGTAGGTAGTAACACTGACCCAGAGATGGGACTCTGCATGCTATGTACAGAGAAAGAATAATAATTATTATCATTTATAATAATAAGACTTCCCAGGTAGCACTAGTGGTAAAGAATCCACCTGCAGATGCAGGAGACACAGGAGACCCAGGTTTGAGCCCTGGGTCAGTAAGATCCCCTGGAGTAGGAAACGGCAACACACTCCAGTATTCTTGCCTGGGAAATTCCATGGACAGAGGATCTTGGTGGGCTACAGTTCATGGGGCTTCAGAGTCAGACATAACTGAGCAACTGAGCATACAACACTTATAAAGAATTTGCCATATGCCAAACATTAAGTGTTACCTGTAGTATTCCTTAATCTTATCTCCAAAGATTTACTCCTTCTGTTTATGGCCATAATGCCTCCTGTAGCCATGTGACTTGCTTAGGGCAGTGGAATGTAAGCAAAAGTGGTCATGCACCAGTTCTGAGCAGAAGCTTCAGGGAGAATTTTGATTCACCTAGAGTGCTTGCTCATTTCCCAATTCCCAATAACACTGATTCCTTCAGTCTGAGTCCCAGAAAGAAAAGACACAAGGACCAGATTCACAGCAGCTGACTTATAGCCACTAACGTGTTGCCTGAGCAAAAACACAAATGTTTTTAAGAAGTTACTGAGACTTGAGAGGGGAGAGGTTGCTTATTACCCAGTTATTACATGTAAATACTAGTCATATCTATTCTACATATTCCCTCCCTATCAAATGAAAATATAGAGATACTTTTGACAGTCAGAATGCCAATAAACATCAAATTTAGACATTTTATTTTTTTAAAAAAGACATCACTTTACCAACAAAGGTGTGTATAGTCAAAGCTATGGTCTTTCCAGTAGTCATGTACAGATCTGAGAGTTGGACCATAAGGAAGACTGAGTGCCGAAGAATTGATGCTTTCAAAGTAGGGCTGGAGATGACTCTTGGGAGTTTCTTGGACTGCAAGGAGATCAAACCAATCAATCTTAAAAGAAATCAACCCTGAATATTCACTGGAAGGACCAATGCTGAAGCTGAAGCTCCAATACTCTGGCCACCTGATTAAAGAGCCAACTCGTTGGAAAAGACCCTAATGCTGGGAACGATTGAAGGCAGAAGGAGAAGAGGGTGACAGAGGATGAGATGGTTGGATGGCATCACTGATTCAATGGACATGAACTTAGGCAAACTCCAGGAGATGGTTAGGGACAGAAAGGCAACCCCAGAACCTAGGAGAGTATCAGGCATTTAGTAAGCATTTAACAAATATTTGTTGAATGAATAAATAAAGATATATACAAACCAAAACGTATAAACTTGAGAATAATTCTGGAGGAAAATGTCTTATTATATGCTAAAACAAAGGCAAACAAACACACACAAAGAAAAATAAAACAAAAAAGAGCCTCTGGTCTTGATCTCCACAGGTCCAGTCCCTTCTGAACATGAAAGCCTCATAATCGTTCTAAAACCCAAATCTCATGATAAGCCCTCTTGTTGCTTCAGGTTCTTTAATGGTTCTGAGAGTTTTGAAGATAAGGTCACACAGTTTGCTCTAGTATGGAAGGTCTTCACAGAGGTCTATCTCTCTAGGATCAACGAGTATGATGCCCTCACATTCTCAATGTTAAGTCTACTCGTAAGGAATGACTGGTGTGTTTTAATCACGTGCTTAATTCTTGCTTATTTCACTTCCTGGGCTTCCCTGGTGGCTCAGCAGTAAAGAATCCTCCTGCCAAGCAAGATATGTGGGTTTAATCATCTGGGTCAGGAAGATCTCTTGGAGAAGGAAATAGCAACCCACTCCACAGAGGAGCCTGGCGGGCTACCATCCATGGGGTCACAGAGTTGAGCATAACTTAGTGACTAAATAACAACAACATCTCACTTCCTTCTGGGGAATTATTTACCTGCCCTTGTCGGTCTTCCTAGGGCATCAAGTAAAACCCAATCACAGTACCTATGGTGGGAAGAGGCTTCCAGGTGCTTAAAAGCAAAAAACAGGTAGTCCTAGATCAGCTGCCAACTATGCCACACTTGCTGAGAAGGGTAAGTGAGCTGAGAGGAAAGTGAGGTTGCTTGGGACAGCAGAAAAGGAAAAAACAGCTTTTAGAGATTGTTTGGATAGAAGAGAGAGAAAGAAGATACTCTGAGAAGCTGAGAGTAGAATTTAAAAAAAAAACAGATTTTTAAGGTGATTTACAAAAAGCTTGCTGTGTGGGAATGATGAAGTCACTTCACAAAAACCCTGCACCTATAATACTCTCTTGCATTTTAGGTGATGTATTTAAAACATTTTATTCTCTACATTGTGTTTTCTGAGAAAGAGCTAGGGCTGTCTTAGGGCCATGCTTGGAACTCAGTCCCCTTATGTGGGATTTCTAATAAGTGAAGCCTTAAGGGGTGACATAACCATATCCTCAGGTGGGTGATTGCCCTGGTGTTGCTTCTAATGAGGAAAGACTGTCCTCAGAGGAATCTGGCAGTCAGCCCTGGTGACTCACAGGCTGTAGGACAAGAGGCCAGTCTGGTGTCAAGACAATGCCAGAGAGAGCTAAGCAGAGGCCACCCACATGGATCGCATCTCCTGTGGTCACTGGTCTAATTAGCTGCCTCACCTCACATATTGCAGGCAGATTCAATTCAGGGCTAATGGTACAGTCACTTGATACCCAAGAGTTCAGGCCAAATAAATGTTTGTTAGATGAATAAAGAATGTAACCTGGCCTGGAAGCTGTCATCAGTAATATCAAGCCCACACTACAGAGTAGAGTATTCCCATAATATTTAGGACTATAAAAAAGTCACCTAAGAAATAACAAGTATAATATGACCGCCACTGGGGCCCCTTCCACAGGCTCAAGGTTTATAAAATTTATGTTATAAATATCCAGACAGAATAAATGTGAGTTCCTTTAAATTTCATGGTGGAATCAAAGCCTGGGCTACAAAAGTGAAAGGCTTTGTTGTTGCTTCTACTAGAATTCTACAGTGATTATCAAGAGTTCTTTATTTGTACAATACCCTGAAGGGGGGAGTGGGGACACGGCTAGTGCTGAAACAGAAGAGAAGAAATTGCATGATGCTCCTGTAAGTTACTACCTACTTCAGACACAGAAACAAAGAGCCTCTTTGAAATCACTGTGACATTGAAACCAAAGTTCAATTTCAGAGTTAAGATAGAATGTCAAGCTCTTGGTTTCCATTTCTTGGTTCAATCCAAGATTTAAGTTTATCTGCAATTGATTATCACAGCTAACCTAGATATTACATCATATTTTAAGTCCTATGCGAGAACACTCTTAAGACCATATTCACTTTCCACTATCCTAACATTTTTTTTTATTATATTAGACTCATCTATCTCATTCTAAAGCCTTTCTAAAATCTAGGGATTTACAGCTAGTCTTTAATTTTTCTAATTCTGACCTTAAAAAGTGAATATATGGGGAGTTATATTCAATATCCTGTGATACACCATAATGAAAAGGAATATAAAAAAGAATGTATGTGTACTTTGCTGTAGAGTAGACATGAATACAACATTGTAAATCAACTAAACTTCAGTTTTTATAAAGTGAATATACAGAGGCAAAACACATTAAATTTGTTAAAAATACTTAAAAACTTAAGTTTTCTTAGCTGCCTGAAAAATAGCTATCACTTATTGAACCAGGATACTTTAACATATGGGCTTCCCTAGTGGCTCAGACGATAAAGAATCTGCCTGCAATTCAGGAGACCTGGGTTCAGTCCATGGTTGGGAAGATCCCCTGAAGAAGGGAATGGCTACCCACTCCAGTATTCTTGCCTGGAAAATTCCACGGACAGAAGAGCCTGGCAGGTTAATTCTAATTATCACAGCAACCCTCTTGAAAATAATTATCATTTTACAAATGGAAAAATTGAGGCCAATATTATCTAAGTTACTTGCTGAGCCAGTCTCAGGCTGCACTGAGATTTGAGCCATCACCTGTCTAATTCCAAAGTTCTTGTCATTTCTCCCAAATTGTTATATCAGATAAATCTGGCAGTCAGGAAATATTCACAAATTAAAAATCTTCACCAATGTTTTCAAAACTTCAGTGTTTTGTATTTCTGTCTTCATGATTTTGTCATACCAGCCCATGAGTGGTATTTGCTTACACTTTTCTATCAATGAAGTTATCTTTAACATGTTTATTTTTTAACAAAACTATTGCTACAGCACTGAAAAATCACTACTACTTGTTATAGACTATAACCGTAAAAAATAAATAAGATGAAAATAAATGATGTTATCAGATAGAAATTGAAGCATAAAATAAACACCTGTAATACTGAATCTAATTAACTTAAAACAATTCAAAATAATTTCCTCAAAGATAAGAATAAAACAAGATTAGTCAAGAATGAAAAGGTAATAGCTTGATACCATTTAAGAAGAAAATAAGATCAATATGACAATCTCACTTTTAGTTGTGACTTATCATTGAGAATTTCATCTCATGTGTGTGTTCTAAACCTGTAGGAGGTATTGAACTGACTTTTCTGATACAGCAGGACACTGAGAAATCATTCCTAACAAAAACTGCATGACTGTCATTCAACAAACTTAAACAATATCTTGAATTTTCTCTGACTGTATCAAATTTGGGTTAAAAAAAAAAGGGTGAAAACAAAATCTACTTCTTAATCACTCATGAATACAGTCTTCTTAGGAAGAATTATTAGAAAGTTTATCAGGTGTTTCTTAGTACTTCTTGGGAGTGTCCAAAACAACTATCCTTTAGTATAGTGCCTCTGGATAACTTTATAACCAAGGTGTTCAGAAATAATCACAGACATTCAACTCATCTCAATCAAGGTAGATATTCGACTGATCTAGTTCTGTGATCATTGCAATCACACCTACCATTGTAATTACTGATAAAATCTCACCTTTTGAAAAGATAGATATTTGGTTGTTCATTAAAAAAAAAAAGAAAACTCAGGGTATTATAATTTGTAAAGCAAGACACTTATAAGATCTCATTCCTCCAGGAAAATTTGAAGTCCCTCAGACAACCTATATAGACAAAAGAGGACTTTCTGAGAAAACACTAACCATAATAGTTACTTCATTCTGAGAAAGAAGTCCAAGCTGTATGGGCCTAATTATCATGGCTGTTAAATTTAATAGCCTCAATAAGTGCTCTCGAAAATCTCCCTAGTTTTTCAAAGAGGAGAGCCCTTGAGCTTACTGTTGGGAGTGGAGTTTATGTTTTTTTCTGGGTATCCTCACTTGAATCCAGAGAAACATCTCTGAGCAGAAGATTCAAATCACTCACTGTCTACATTGTACATTATAGTTCACCACAAACTCACTACTGGGTTAAAATTATCTTCTTCAGTTGTATGAATTGTCGAGTTTAGCAAAACAACACATTTTAATGGATGTCCTTGTGTTCACTTCCGTTTGAAAGAAAAATATTATATATAAGGCTGTTCATACAGCACAGACTGCTGTATCTATCAGTCTGCAACAACTTTCTGGCATAAAAGCTTATTTGGGGCCATTACCATAATGCTACCACAATCTGCCATTTTATAAAATCCCAGATTATAATCTTTTCCAACATTTATTTTCTAGATGTTTTGATGAATATCTCACAAATAATATTTGTAAATGGAGACTAAGCAGCAATTTTAAATAATTGCCTTTAAAAATTGTTAGTTTTTAATAATCTACAGTCTTACTCTTGCACACACACACAAAAATTAAAGCTATGACAGGATAACAGGACAGATGTTTTATTTCTAATTTTTATTGAATTTTTAGCCTTTCAGAGTTAGTAGTTCTTGCCTTTCCTTGTGTGTTACTCTATAAATGAGGGCTTCCCTGATGGTTCAGTAGTAAAGAATGTGCCTGCCAATGCAGCTGACGCAAGAGATTCAAGTTTGATCCCTAGGTGGAGAAGATCCCCTGGAGGAGGAAATGACAACCCACCCCAGTATTCTTCCAGAAAAATCCCATGGACAGAGGAGCCTGGTGGGCTACAGTTTATGAGCTGGACACAACAGAGCACACACGAGCACTATAAATAAGTCTGCTATGGATTTTGCATTTTCATCCTGGTCATGCTATACATGACTGATCAGAAAACTTGTCTGTCCTTCTACTTTGCTAAGAAAAAATAGGTTTTTTTTTTTTTTCCTAGTGTGCATTGTTTATTTCAAAGCTGCATTTGAGTTTGAGTGTTGCCGGGAGCCAGCATGAGGAACTCCGCCCATGGCAAAGGTCATGAGGAAGGAGGCTTTGGCATACACAAAGGTGGGATCGAGCCTCAGGAAACCCCCTGTTTTCGAGCATCTACCCCCAAAACCAGAGTCTGTTTTATGTTCTCACCTACACCTCTGACTTTACGGGGGGCTCTCCCCCATCACCATTTTTTTCGGAGAAGGGGCTAACTTGCAGCTCCAGTTAATAAAAATTTTGGGACGTGACAAGAGTGTTTCAACTTACAAACTCTTTTGAAGGTTTTCTAGCCTGCCTGAGCGGGTTCGTCCGGCCACATGTGACTGTTTACAGCCTCCCAACCGTGAGAGGCATGAGATGCTTTAAAATTTTTTAAATACAGACTCTTGAGAAGTTACAAAATTATTAGTATAGTATAGTGGGTTGATTAAAAATTATATTGGTGAAGAGTTTTTCATTTGTTGAGCCAATATTTGCTGCTAAATCTCCATATTTTTTGCCCTTTAATGAATATAACTAGCATATAGGAGAAATAAGTATTAACCTTTAAGATTAATCATGTTAAACCTTAGGCTAAGTAAATTTCTTTTTTGATTGTAACCGACTACACATTCACCCTATAGGAATGCAACTTTATTTGGAGGGTGGCGCTTGGTTTAAGAAAAAATCACCCCTGGAAAAAATAAGTTTTTTGGTTGACTGACCGTTATCAGAAAGGGCCATAAAATGTGAGCAGGCCTCATGGCCAAAAGATGATGTAAAACCCATAAGACCTTTGTATAATTTTATATGAAGCATCTGACTTTGACAAGGGTCAGGTCTGCTGACCCCTGCATGACTCTGTATTCATCCCTATGTATAACAAAAAGTATATAAGCAAACCTGAAAAAAAAAAGAAATGAGATCAGTTTTTGAAAAGACTGATTCCCCCATGTTGTTCTTTCCCCTTCTGGCTGAATTCCCATCTGGTAAGTGGGTACTCACCAAGCCTGCTAATTTTGCCTGGGCTTCTAAGATCGGACCGGGGAGGCCTCAGTGCCTCCTCTCCTTTGGGAGAATGGAGAGACGCCTGTGGCCTACGTAGGTGGTGATTGATAATCCACGTAAACCAAGTTATTCAGCCTCCTTTTCTCCACTAATTTTCCTACCACACTATCCGTTTCTAATCTCTCTATATATCTGTAATTCAATAAATTTTTTCCTAGGACGCCGATTCCATCTCCCCTTCAAATTACCCTAGATCCACTGGGGCTAGACCCCAGCAGAGTGTCCTCAGAATTTGAGTGCCCTCAAACATAATGGAATATGTTCACTCTGTTACCATTCACATTTCAAATAATTTTTATCACATTTGTCAGAATTATTACTTTTTACTTGGTCTTTTATGACAATAAATAAGATTCAGGCTGGTTCATTCATTTTGTCCTCACATCTATCTCAAGAAATGTGGCCAATTTCATCATACTCACCACTACTTCTAACATTTTCATCACAAATTTGATCTTCTCTAAACTTCAAAATGTCTTCTCTATGATGTGTAATAAAAATCTATCATGGAGCTCTATTTAAAACTGTGCATATTAATGCATTCTTCCCACATCTAATAATTCCTAATAATTTTACACATTTGTGTGGAAATAGGGTTTTAATGAGCTACAGAGATGTGAAACCAGATGTGTCTACTATATACACACAAAAAAGCACAGAGAACCATTCTGCAGAGAATTGGAGAAAGAACTAGCTTTTCATGGAAAACAGGCAAGAAACCATATGGTCTCAGGGGAAAAGAGATTAAAACAATAAGTGCCTTAGATGCTGACAACTCTATGTTTTCCTGTATCATCTTTCCTGAGACTTGATAGCACTTTCTGCCCTTGGGTTCTAGGAGATAGTTTAATATCCCAACAATAAATCCCCATTTTTTCCTAAAGTAACTCAAGTAGATTATGGTTACTTGTAATCAAATAAACCTCTTCTAAAATAATTTCTGACTGACCTTAGAGTCTGATTAGGTTAACTGGATGGTTATGAACACACAACCTAAAATTAAATGAGTTTTTGTATACTGAGAGTATGAAGCCTTTTAAGAATCACTGGCATGAAGTTACACTATTTTAATAATAAAATATTTTAATCTAGGCAATAGCCACCCACTGAAAAAGAAACCTAATGGCAAAGTTGGGAAAACTGGCATAAGAAATGAATACAGCCAACACATAGGGTTACTGAAATTTTTATAGACATGAGGCCAAGAGAAAGCTCAGGAATCCTCTGATACTTTTGAAAGATTGGTGTAGATATATTGCATACAAATCCTAAATTCAGGAAAATTGAAAGCCAGAGACATCAATTCTGATAATCAATGCAAGATTTCACCATAAGTTCCTTAAGGTCCTGGCAACACTACAACTGCCTATGACCATGCATCCCTCTCATTGTCCAAGAAATCAGGGTAGATGTGCACCATATGTGCAACTCTTGACAAAATCAGGCTTACAAGTCTATTTTGGAAACATATCATTAACCACTGGATGGATATATATATATATATATATATATTTTTTTTAATCACAGCATATGTTGTCCTAACACAAAAAAGGAATTCTACAACAATGAAATATACAGTGTATTCAGCAAAACCAAAGAAAATATAACTAGCAAAAAGCCCAATCATATTGATGTTTAAGTGTAGAAATCAGTGTCCACTTCCATTCTCAGAGCTAATAGTGCTGTTATATAAAACTTTTACATTAAATAAAGTATTCTCAAATTACCTGCACATGTTAGACCCAAATAAACATTACTTCATTTTCTTTTCCCCAATCTTTAGATGAAAGATTAGCAAAACTCTTTAGAGGATAGAGATTAGAGTTTAGGTTTCCCCAGTATGAAAAATATACTTGGATGGTGAAAGAACTGGCAAAATAAATAAATGAAAAGCCAAATTTATAAACATGACTTTGTAATTAAACTCTTTCCTTAAATAATCTACTTAAAATAATCAGATTGTTTTAATGTTATACACTCATATTCAAACTTAACTGATTCTCATCTTTATGGAAATTGAACTTAACTCCAAAACTTCAAGATATGACTGTGAATTTGTGTGTATTTTCTTCTAATGGTACTAAACCCTTGTCTTTAGTAATTATCTCTAATGCTAGTTGGAGGACTCTCTCCAAAATACATAGCCTTAGGTATTACTTAAGGAAATTATGTTAACTCACAGTTCTGATTTTAATTATTTTTTAATCTATAATCACACTGAAGTCATATTAATTTCAAGAATGTGACTTTGGGAAAAACTCTGGCTATAAATATATATGGAAAAAGGATTTTTTTAATTTGATATCAAAGTGTTCAATCTCTAGCATTATGTTATGAAAGTCATTGCACATTTGAAAGCAGTAAGCCCTTCCTTCCCTGGGATTCCAACTCAGAGATATATGGAATAATTCACACTTGGATCAGAGAACTATTTTGCAATATGAAAATAATTATGGATAGAAGAGTCCATGAAGAAAATAAACTCCAATGACTCCAAATATATATAGTAATAGAAAGTATTATATATTATATTATATATATTATTATTATATATTATAATTACTATATATCTATATAGTAATAGAAAGTATTTAGAGACAATCCAGTGTTTTGCAGGAAGGGCCCACTTGGCTATTCTACCTAAGAATGATTTAGCCATTCAAGCCAGTATCCATCCAAACAATGTCATAGCTCCTGGTTTACAGCATCACACTGGATATGAGAAGAGATGGAATAGGGTTGATGAATTAGTTGAATGCAATTTCATGAAGTTCAATTCAATGACAATGAAAATTCTAAAAACTGATGCCACTCCCAAACCAGCCCCTTTTTGGTCCATTTTGGCTCTCATTTAATGGGCCTACTTCTGCTCAGAAAGTCTGAATATCCTAGAAGCCATAGACACAGTCCTGCTGGAACCACATCAGATTTCACAAAACCTCTTGGATCAACTAACTGGTATCCATATTTTATCCAAGAACATATACTATGCTGGTCTCAGGCCTCAAAAAGTGCCCTAAAAAGTGAAATGGCAACTAACTAACATCCTCTCCAATAATCTTATTTATATTAATAATTTGTTAATGAAATAGTAAAAATATTTTGTTCAAATTAAGAAACTTGCTTGTTCTTATCATCTGAATTATAGCAACGTAAGTTCCAGTGTCTTTTCTCAAACTCATGACTTCCAAAAGAAAGCTGTCACTTGGTCTAATTCTGAACACATTATTTCCAGCCTAGTTGAAACCACCCTTCACATTTGTTGTGGTATGTGTACCCCCACAAAGGGAGATATTTTTATAAAATTTAATTTAAACAATGACCCAAATTATAGACTCCCTTGACTCCCCAGAATTCAGTGCATCTCTGAGTTGCCCACAGTACCTGTCTTATAAAAAACAATTAAACAAGGGAAAAAAACCCAATCAGTTCCATATTATGTAATTTTGACACACTCTCATGAAAAACTCACTTTATTGAAGTCAGCATTTTATTTAAACTATTATGTTTATTTTCAGAGATTCATGTTTTTCCTTATGAAAATGAAATCATAACTTGGGGCTAGCTATGGTGTCTCTTCCTGGAACTTATATATTAAAAGGCAAGGCCCTAAAGGGTCTCATTCATTCAGGCAAAGTGTGTATTAGAGTTAAATATTTTCTGTGATAGTTCACTATTAAGCACTGCCTTTTGGAGATAAGTCCATGGCATGGGTTATTCTCACCAGAGAATGTGAATGGTATACACATAGAATGATAATAATCGTTATGGTTATAACAAAGCAGTTCTACTCAGTTACTGTCAATTTTGTGGTGTGTTGTATTTTTAAAAAATAGAATTTTTAATCATTAGAAGTTGATTCTATTATATGATTTACTTGACCAACCACTGAGAGTACTTGCCTGATAGTTCAAGTTGTCAGAATTCCACCGTCATACTATTTTATTTTAAGTTGGCTTCTTTGGGGATACAGATTTTTAAACATTAGTTATACTGGTAATAAAGCAACTTGGGTTGAGACAGATCCAGAGTTCTCAAATTTGAGTGTGCATTAAAGTGCCTGTAGGGCTTATCAAAACAAAATTGCTGAATAAGGTTTTCAATAGGTCTGAGGTGGAACCTGAGAATTTACATTTCTAATGAGTTCCCAGGGATCACACTTTGAGAACCTCTGAGAGAGAGGGCACATATCATCATAAACTTTTAAGAGAACAACCCTGGGGAAAATTGTGAAGCAAATTTTCAGAAGAGAATTTAGGTCATTTCCCTCACAGCCCAATTGTTAAAGAATCTACCTGCAATGCAGGAGACCTGGGTTCAATTCCTGGGTTGGGAAGATCCTCTGGAGAAGGAAATGGCAACCCACTCCAGTATGCTAGCCTGGAGAATCCCATGGACAGAGGAGCCTGGCAGGCTACAGTCCATGGAGTCACAAGAGTCAGACACGATTTAGCGACTAAATCAATATCTAAATTTCAGGGTTCCCTAGTTACGAAAATATGGAATGCCTAGTTAAACTAAATGTCAGATAAATAAAAAATGAATTTTTAGCATATGTATGTCCCATATACTACATTTATTTGACCAGGCACTGGAGTATTTTCCTGATAGTTCAAGTTGTCAGAATTCCATACTCATACTATTTTATTTTAATTTGGCTTCATACTGAGAAATAGACATCGTTTATCTGGAATTCAAATTTAACTGGATGTCCTGTACTTTTTCCCTCTAAATCTAGCAACCCTAACCCATATAGAAGTATCAGCAAATTGTTCTTTGGGTATAAATTGTATATCTTAAAATTATTAAGTTCTCATGCTGTTTTGCTCCATTGTCCCAGTATATACCACAGTTTTTCTCTCATCTTTCCACTGGACACAACAGCAAAGCTTTGGAGGCCTTGGAGATATGTGGGATTCCTTTAGCTTCCACTCAGTCCTCAGAGAGGGCCTGGACAAAAGAACTCACAACTTTTGGAGTAAGAAAGTGTTCATACTCTCACTGGAAATGCTTCGGGGCACACTGATTCTTCAAAACTGTGTGGAAAGTAGAAGAAACAAATCAATAGAAGCAGGAGAGTTCCACTCACCAAAAATGTCCCACAGAATCTAATACCACACACACAAAGAAAAGACTCTACCTTTCCATGGCTCTGTGTGTCAGAAGGCATGTATTCATGCGGTCCCTCCAGGACTCACAGAGCATCTGGCAGAGTTAGACAACTGAAGAGGGAGGGAGAGGAGAAGAAGACAATTAGAGGAGGAATAAATGAGAGAGAGAGAGAATACAGAATTTGTTTTCTTTGTGCTTTCTGTGAAGATGAAACTTTGAAATCACATTTAGAAAAAAAAAAAATCTGGGGAACTTCCTGTAGGTTACAGTATATACAACCACAGGCAGCCCCTTTGAAGAAAACCAGTTGCCATGATTAACATTATACATTCCATTTGCCATCTTTTTCTTCTTTATACAATTTCAGTCAGTCAGTCCTAGATTTATTTAATGTAGAATTGAGTGTATAAACCTGTTATAATGGAGTGGAAGGTGGATGTTGTCAAGGATTTTGCTCCTAAATTCCTTCACTCTGTGCTGTGTTGTGCTTAGTCACTCAGTCGTGTCCAACTCTTTGCGACCCTGTGGACTGTAGCCCGCCAGGCTCCTCTGTCCATGGAGATTCTCCAGGCAAGAATAATGGAGTGGGTTTCCACATCCTCCTTCACTCTGCTATATGTTAAATTAAAATAGGTGTTCCTAAACTTGATTGGACATTGGAATTATCCGAGAAACTCAAAAAATAAATAAATGAGTTATAAATATATCAAAAACCTATCTTCAAAGATTCAATTGGCTTGGAGTGGTATTGGACAACCATGGTTTACAAGTAATGAATTAAAATGATCACACTGCCCAAGAATATGTCAAACTGCTTGGATAACTGAACAAAAGACAGAGCCAGTAAGCCCTCAACCAAAATGATTATTGCAATAACAGCAGCAATTCAAAGGAATATTACAGTGATATCACTGAAACTGGGATTTCAACTTTTGAGGAATGCTTTCAGAATTGTAGTACTTACCAGAGAACCAAACTTAGGCAATGGTATGTGAGGTTACCAAGTATAAGAAGTCTATAGAAAACTCCCCATGGAATCACAAACTGAAATTATGTCTAATCGTTTCCCCATCCTCCATAGCTACCTGGTTTTTATAGAAACTGGGTGGTAGGAAGAGGTTAACTTCTGATTTGCTCATTTTGTTAAAACGATCCACCCACAGCTCCACCAGCTAAACTGGATCCCCAGTATTAGTCACAACCCAGAGTCTTAAATTAAGAGGCCTTGAATCTTCTGCTATAGACTAACTAAATGCAACCACAAACTTCAGCAGTGCAAGAAAAAAAACTTGAACCACGTTATAACATGTCATAGAAACAGTACAGAGTTGCATAAATGTAAAGGGAAAGATGGGCTGCCATATATGTGAAAGGCCATGCACTGAGAGTTTATATACATTCAAAGTCCTAAAAACAAGTATTCTGAGTAGAATCATCTCACTGTCCCAAAAGGAGGACACTGTCAAAATTTCAAGGACTAGTATACATACCTTGTTCACACTAAAAGTTGAACTACACCAGCAAGAGTCTCTGCTCCAAAACAGTGGAAAGAGACTTAGAGGCTAAGAAGTTCATATAAGGATAATTTACAGATAGAAACTAGTAAACAATATTAAATGGCATGGTCACCCTAAATAGGTCCTAAAATTCTCATTGATAACAAAGTCAATTAGACAAGAGGGAAATGGAAGTAATTTAATCAGACATCATGAAGAAAGACTGATAAATGGAAACCAGGTTTGAGACACCATGGTATTTTTAGGGAAAAAAAGAAGTAATACAAATATATACCTTAAAGATAGAAAGCCAACAGGTTTTTCTCAGTCCCTGGAGATAAGAAAGCACCCCAATCTTGGTTGAAGACCATAAACTTGATTCTCATATGAATGGTATAGTAGTACAGTGCTAGATTACTGCTTTTGTCCTCTTACCTCCTAGAATTTTTCAGACTGCAACATGCTTAGGATAAAGCTGGAACTTGCCCCAACTTTACTTTCGTAGTGACAAAGACATAAATTTACTGTCTAATTGACCCGAAGCATCTTTTCCTACCATAACCAAAGAAATCAACTTTGGAAGAGAGAAGCTTAAATCTCCATTTCCCCTCTCTCAGCCCTAAGGTTTGAACACGGAAATCTGAAGGCCATACTCTGATCATGGCACAATCTCCACAGTCCCCTAAAGGAATCAGGTTCAGTTAGAAGGAGAAAGAAAGAGAGGGAATGTGCTCTAAATAAAAGAACTCCCAAGGCGATCTAAACAAATATCCACTCAATGAGAAAGATCTCAAATATGTGGAGCACTGAAATGAAATTGAGGACTGTATTCACCAGTGATGCCCCATGAGAATTTCACATAAGAAAGTAATCAGCATGAAGCAAAGACTCCTTTGTGCCTTTGAACATGCAGTCACCTGGTTCCCTAACCATCTTGGAAATTGAATACATCAGGGGTCAGGAGCACGAATCTCAGTGGCTACTTGTGACCAGAAAGTGGTGTAATGTGACATAGGGTATGTGGAGAGCAGGAAAGGAAAAAGGAAGGAAATGAGTCATCATTTCATAAACATGAGAAAATCAGAGGTATTTCTAGCTACTGTCCCTTGTAGGAAACTTCATGGGAAGGATATGATTTCAGGGAAGTCTTATGTATAGTCCAAATAAAACCATACATGTATGGTTTGTATAAACCACCAAATCAGTCCCTTTAAAAAGATAAACTATAAAGATATCAACATTATTCTTTCCGGTTGCTGGACTGTGGTTGTATATATGTTATTAATACCTTCATTAAGTCAGTCAGTCATACACTCAAAAGTAATCCTTGAGTTCCTACTAAGAACTACGCACTATTTAGGGACTTTTTTATATGTGTTTTTTCTACAGAGAATGTGATGAATGAATGTCCAAGATTTATTAGGATCATGTAATAAGGAAACAAATGAATCTGCTGATTATATTCTATATAAACAAGCTGAAGGCTGGCTTTCTTTCATGAATCTATAGCAGTGATGAAAACAACCATACGTAAATTTTTCAGTCTATTGTACCACCTGGGGGAGAAAAAAAATTCTTAAACTTTTATATAAAAATCTGTTCACATTTGGAAAGAATCTTCAGAAAGCATATGACTTAATACATCTGAAGAAAACACCATGTTCTAGGACCAAAAAAAAAAAAAAGTAATGCACCATGCTGTAGGACAAAAAAAGAAAGTTCTATACAGAGGTTTTGTCTACGCATAACATTAAACCCAATTAAGTGGTTTAAAAGTAGAGAATTCAGTTCAGTTCTGTTCATTCTACAGTCGACTCTGACTCTTTGTGACCTCATGGACTGCAAAACACCAGGCTTCCCTGTCCATCACCAACTCCCAGAGTTTACTCAAACTCGTGTCCATTGAGTCAATGATACCATCCAACCATCTCATCCTCTGTCGTCCCCTTCTCCTCCTGCCTTCAATCTTTCTCAGCATTGGGTCTTTTCCAATCAATCAGTTCTTTGCATCAGTTGGGCAAACTATTGGAGTTTCAGCTTCAACATCAGCCCTTCCAATGAATATTCAGGACTGATTTCCTTTATGATGGACTGGTTGGATCTCCTTGCAGTCCAAGGGACTGTCGAGTCTTCAACACCGCAGTTCGAAAGCATCAATTCTTTGACACTCAGCTTTCTTTACAGCCCAACTCTCACATCCATACATGATTATTGGAAAAACCACAGCTTTGACTAGATGGACTTTTGTTGGCAAAGTAATGTCTCTGCTTTTTAATATGTTGTCTAGGTTGGTCATAACTTTTCTTCCAAGGAGCAAGCATGTTTTAATTTCATGGCTGCAGTCACCATCTGCAGTGATTTTGGAGCCCAAAAAAATAAAGTCTGACACTGTTTCCACTGTTTCCCCATCTATTTTCCATGAAGTAATGGGACCAGATACCATGATCTTACTTTTCTGAATGTTGAGCTTTAAGCCAACTTTTTCACTCTCCTATATCACTTTCATCAAGAGGCTTTTTAGTTCCTCTTCACTTTCTGCCATAAAGGTGGTGTCATCTGCATATCTGAGGTTATTGATATTTCTCCTGTCAATCTTGATTCCAGCTTGTGCTATATCCAGTCCAACGTTTCTCATGATGTACTCTGCATATAAGTTAAATAAGCAGGGTGACAATATACAGCCTTGACATACTCCTTTCTGGATTTGGAACCAATCTATTGTTCCATGTCCAGTTGTAACTGTTGCTTCTTGACCTGCATACAGATTTCTCAGGAGGCAGGTCAGGTGTTCTGATATTCCCATCTCTTGAAGAATTTTCCATAGTTTGTTGTGATTCACACAGTCAAAAGCTTTGGCGTAATCAGTAAAGCAGAAGTAGATGTTTTTTTGGAATTCTCTTGCTTTTTTGATGATCCAAAAGATGTTGGCAATTCTGTCTCTGGTCTCTGGTTCCTCTGCCTTTTCTAAAGCCAGCTTGAACATCTGGAAGTTCGTGGTTCACATACTGTTGAAGCCCGGATTGGAGAATTTTGAGCATTACCTTGCTAGCATCTGAGATGAGTGTAATTGTGCAATAGTGTGAGCATTCTTTGGCATTGCCTTTCTTTGGGACTGAAATAAAAACTGACCTTTTCCAGTCCTATGGCCACTACTGCATTTTCCAAATTTGCTGGCATATTGGTGCAGCACTTTCACAGCATCATCTTTTAGGATTTGAAACAGCCCAACTGTAATTCTATCACCTCTACTAGCTTAGTTCATGGTGGTGCTTCTTAAGGCCCACTTGACTTTGCATTCCAGAATGTCTGGCTCTTGGTGAGTGATCACACCATCAAGATTATCTGAAGATCTTTTTTGTATAGTTCTTCTGTTTATTCTTGCCACCTTTTCTTAATATCTTCTGCTTCTGTTAGGTCCATACCATTTTTATCCTTTATTGTGACCATCTTTGCATGAAATATTCCCTGATATCTCTAATTTTCTTGAAGAGTTCTCTAGTCTTTCCCATTCTATTGTTTTCTTCTATTTCTTTGCAGTGATCACTGAGGAAGGCTTTCTTACCTCTCCTTGCTATTCTTTGGAAGCCTGCATTCAAATGGGTATATCTTTCCTTTTCTCCTTTGCCTTTCACTTCTCTTCTTTTCATAGCTATTTGTAAGGCCTCCTCAGACAACCATTTTGCCTTTTTTGCATTTCTTTTTCTTGGGGATGGTTTTGATCCCTGCCTCCTGTACAGTGTCACAAACCTCTGTCCATAGTTCTTCAGGTACTCTGTCTATCAGATCTAATCCCTTGAATCTATTTGTCACTTCCACTGTATAATGGTAAGGTATTTGATTTAGGTCATACCTGAATGGTCTAGTGGCTTCCATACTTTCTTCAATTTAAGTCTGAATTTGCAATAAGATGTTCATGGTAGAGAGTTCTGACAAAACGTAGTCCACTGGAGAAGGGAATGGCAGACCTCTTCATTATTATTGCCTAGAGAACCCCATGAACAGAGAATTCAATGGCTCATATAATTGGAAATCTAGAAAGAGGGTTTCAGTTACCTTAACAGTGGTTCTTGCTCAGTTTCTTTGTTTTCTCCCAACTTAATCCCCCTTTCTATGTTAGACCATCCCCAGGCTGATTTCCCTCGAAGTAGGAAGTGGGTGTGGTGTCCCAGGCCTTATGTCTACAGAGGATGGCACTTAGAGGAAAAGAAAGTTCCTCTTCTGGTGCCTCTCTCTTAGGAATGAAGAAACTTCCAAGAAGCCCAGAGAAACCTTCCCTTCTGTCCCTCTGCCTGAATTGAGTCACATGGTCAGTCAGGGATCAGTTTCTCTGGTCAGGGGAAATGCCATTTGTTGAACAGCCAAAGCTTGACCTTCTGAATTACTTACTATGGAAAGGAATATGGATTACTTTTCAACCAATTAGGTCGCTCATAAAATTAGGGAAGGGATAGAATTCCCCTGAAGTTTCTGTGCTGCATGGCAAGAATTAGACTTCTGAATGAACACCAAGATACTGTAACTAAGAGGGAAGAGGGAGTTGATGACTAATAGGTAGCAAAAAAAAAAAAAAAAAAACACTACAGGAACCTTTATCCACATAAAAATGCTTCCCGCTATTTCCCACCTAAAGACAAGAGAAAACCAATTTGGTGTCTTGGCAATACATTTGACCCCATAGATGTTCTGCATCATTTGATAAAAGTGTCTTGTTTGGGATGTAATGTACATGATGAATGTAATTAACACTGCTGTATGTTATACATGAAAGTTGTTGAGAGTAAATCCTGAGTTCTCATCACAAGGAAAGAAGGTTTTCTGTTTATTTAATTTGTATCTATATAAGATAGAGGATGGCCATTAATTTTACTGTGATTATCATCTCATGATAAATGTAAGTCTTATCATTATGTTTTCTACTTTAAACTTATACAGTGCTATGTATCATTTAACATCTCAAAACCAGAAGAAAAATCTTTTTTTAAAAAAGAACTATTTACCTTCTTTAAAACATGCCTTATTAACAAGTATACACTCCCATGGATTTTATGTTTCTAAACATTTCAGTGTGATTGTATTAATGCTCTAAAACTAAAAATGAAATGAGGTCAATTTATTAGCTGCCTTTTGTTGATGAACCAGAAATGAAAATGTTTTGGGAGACCATTTGATGTTTTCCTGAGTGTGGTTATTTATTTATAACATAAAAACCTTTTCTTAGTTATGGGAACACTAATGTTATCTGATAGGTAGCACCACATGGGAATTGTAGTATCTTAAATATTCAGTCCAAATGGTAACCTCACTGCATATTATTCTGCAAGCATCTTTATAGAGAGTTGTCTATGTGACATTTATTACCAATCTAAAATATTCCCATTGTGATTGCAGGGAAACATTAAGAGAAAGCTGTTCTGTCAACTATGTTCATGGACTCTGCAATACCAAAACATTTTAAAATAAGATGAAATAAAATGTATTAACAATTTATAGCTTGAGGATGCCTACAATAAAGCCTCCTTGTTTTCTCATAGATATTTTATATAGGATTAGACATTATGACCTTGAGGTAATATTGCAATAAAAACTTATTTCTGGTCTGAATTCTCAAACTTGTTACAGGCATTAACTTGATAAGTAAATAATATGCTTCATTTTTTTCTATCTTTTCTTTTAAATCGATATCTTTACATAAATCAAGAATAGACTTCTATGTTAAGACAACCAAATGAAAATATTAACCAGTAATTCCAACCAGCGTATTACAACAGACTATGCAAATAGAACCAAATTAGAAAAATTCAAGTAGAAGTTGTTTTTTCTCTCTTTTTAACAAATCCTCAACTGTAAGAAATGATTTGTTGTTTAGTCACTAAGTCCTGTCTGACTCTTCTGTGATCCCGTGGACTATATAGCCCATCAGGCGCCACTGCCTGAGGGGTTATCCCAGGCAAGAATACTGGAGTGGGTTGCCATTTCCTTCTCCAGGGGACCTTCCTGACCCAAGTCTCATGCAATGGCAGGGAGATTCTTTACCATTGAGCCATTTCTTACTTTAAATTTTGTTTTTCCTGTGCTTGAGTACTTTTATAAGCTTTCCAAGAATATTTCTTTTTTCTACTCAAGGGTTCCTTTAGGAGTATATACATCTTTAATATTTTGTTTTCTTTTAATATAATTCTGTTTTTTTCCTTGGTACCTTGTCTTGGATTTTCTCATTTAAAGGGTATTTTATACAAAAGCATCTACCAATAAGTCACTGAGTTTTCTTATATTTTAGCAGTAGAAAAAGATCATCTTTCAAACCATATAGCTGGAAAAGAAAGGACTCTGATAAATATCTTTGTTTGGCCTTAGGCGATAAGTAGGTTTGAATCCCAGGCACATGTGTCTGTGGGTAAAGAGTAGAAGCCAAGAATAGGATGATTAGAATTACAGAGACTGATCATTTTAAGAACAACATTTTTGGACAAAGTCTAAAATAAAACCAGATTAAACTTGTATTAGTCTTGAAAAAAACAGTCCATTGAGATTCTGTTACAAGAACAGAGTCAATACTCTCCTAAATTTTCTAAAATTTATTTTGAATCATCACCTTGATTAGTTAAAACTTTCAGGGTAAAAATAATGACACACAAAAATGATCTCAGAAAGGCATACTTATAATTCCTGATACAGAACACTTGATTATTCAGTTTTTGTTCCATGACTGGAAATCTTTAATTACTTCAGAAAATAATAACATATTTGTTGAATGACACCTTCTATTTAGTGATTTACTAGATAACCACTCAAGATGTATTAGGTAAGCGCTAAAATTATTTTTATGTAATAAAAGTAAAACAATATTTAGAAATGTTTTATTTGCATAATTTTTGGACCATAATTTACAAAGTATAAAACTTATAAACCTTTTCAATTAATATTCTCATTAAATTTAATTGATTCAAGTGACAAATAATACTAAGCGAAGCCATGGCATTACTTCTAAAATCTAAGTTTCAAAAGAAAACTACAGAAATGATCTGGCTTACATCATTAACTGCCAAACAATATTTATATTTAAAACTAAATGGAATACTTTTCCCAAGACTAACACAAATTTAATGTGATTTTATTTTAGACTTTGTTAGCTTCCATTTAAATGATAGTAGCATGTTTTGTTCTTTAGACAAACTGAAGTAATTTTAATAAGACAATAATATTTAAATAGCAACCATCTCTAGTTTTTTTTAAAATCTAGTCTTTTGAAAATTTTTGACTTTTTAAACTCAGGGCACCTTTACTGGTACACTGGAAGGTCTATCACTGGGAGAACTGGTTGTGAGACAATAACAACTTTTGATGATAAGTCATTTATTTGATGCAATACTGCAAATATTGCATTCAGTGATTTATAAAATCATAAGGAGAACACTCTGGTCTACTTCCAAAATTGTATATACTTTTAGGCAGTAAGAGTTCATAGTTTTATTTATGACTTTGTAGATGAAGTTATTTCTGTAATGAAAAATGGGAGGAAAATATTGAGAAGGAATTATATTTACAGACAGGCTTCCCTAGTGGCTCAGTGATAAGGAGTTCACCTGCCAATGTAGGAGATGTGGGTTTAATCCCTGGGTCAGGAAGATCCCCTGGAGAAGGAAATGACTATCCACTCCAGTATTCTTGCCTGAGAAATGCCATAGACAGAAGAGCCTGGTGGACTACAGTCCATGGGATCACAAAGGAATTGAAAACAAATTAGTGACTAACAACAACAGTATTCACAGAGAACTTATTTAATGTGCTATGTTTTTAAAATGTAAACATACATTTTTAATGTATACCTAAGTAATATTTAATAAAGCCAAAGTAATTATCTTATCATAGTATCATGTTGTCAATGACAAAAATAAAAACACTGTAGTGATTATAAGCTTCCCTTGTAGCTCAGCTGGTAAAGAATCCACCTGCAATGTGGGAGACCTGGGTTCGATCCATGAGTTAGGAAGAGACCCTGAAGAAGGGAAAGGCTACCCACTCCAGTATTCTGGCCTGGAGAATTCCAGGGACTATATGGTCCATGGGGTCACAAACATTGTAGTGATTATAAAGAAAACAACAGCATCTGTCAAAAAGCATTATGAAACAGACGTGATGAAATAAAAGAAAACCATTAAAATAATGATGCATAGTTATCTCTGTTGATCTACAGAAAATCTAGGATATAACAAGTAAAAATAATAAACTACAAAGAAGCACATGACTCTACTGTTAAAAACACATATTTATATATAAATATTTTATGAATAGCATTTATCCTTCGAGGTGAGATTAAAGGTTATTTTTGCTTTCTTTTTTATACTTTTCTATATTTTCTGAATATTTGAAAAGAGTGCATATTGTTATTTGAAAAAAAGGTTATAATTTTGTTTTCTAAGTAAGGTTTAAAACTTTAAAACAGAAATAGATATAATATGATTTAAGGAAATCAAGTAATTATGAACTTAATTATATGTTCTTTTTCTATCTCCTAATCTAATTCTTACTATGTTGATTAAGAGTTGATATTTTTGTATTTTTCCTTGGTAACAAAGGACAGTCCATTTTCTAGGCAGCAATTCTGTATCATCCAGCAATATGTTGTAATCCTTTTCTATCCTTGTATTAAAATCATCTTTGGTTAATCATAAGCTGCCTTTTAAATGAAGAGACATGCTTTTTACGTAGTATATGGACTGTTACTTTCCAGGAGGCTAACTTGGCTAACAGATCAGCTGACTCTGCCTTTTCCTAGCTGTACTTGCTCTCTTTCCTTCAGGTATAACACCCTTGTGTCAACGTAAGGATCTCATAGAGGAAAGAGCCTCAGTTTTCTATGCCTGTGACCCTCCAACCATGGATTTGCTAGAGGTTCTCAGCATTCAAATCTATCCCTTACTAAATTTCTCCCTGAGGCTTGTGACCACAGCGGACCTACAGCATAGTGTTGCTGCTGCTGTTGTTTAGTCACTAAGTCCTGTCTGACTCCTTGAAACCTCATGGACTGTAGCTCTGTCCATGGGATCCTCCAGGTAAAAGAATACTGGAATGGGTTGCCATTTCCTGCTCCAGTGGATCTTCCCAACCCAGGAATCAAACCAACGTCTCCTGGGTCTCCCACATTGGCAAATGGATTCTTTACCATTGAGCCATCTGGGAAGCCCATACAGCATAGTGTAACTGGTTCCTAAATTCTAAAATGCCCAGAGCAAATCAATTCCGAGTGCTACTGCTAAATAAAATAAATCTTTTTATGGTCTTCAGATAAGACCTCAGATAATTATTTCAGAGGACTGAATATATCACCCATAATGATAACTTCCTTAGTGTGTTTTCAAAGCCTAGCATATTTAACAACTGTCCCAGCCAAGAAATTCTCAATATCAGCTCATTTCCATTGCATTGAAATTTATTGAGCGCATTCTACATGGCAGGCCCTGGGGAAATCACAGAAGACAAGAAAGGCCACGTCCCTGCCCTCATAAACTTGCAGTCTAGAAAGGAAACCTAACTTCTAACACACCCTTTCAACCCAGCGTGATACAGGTTATGAAAAACAAGAACAGGGAGCCTGGGAGGACCAAGCAGGGGGCCTATCCTTACATATGAGGTCATGGAGGTACAATAATTTCCTGTGATTTCTGAAACAAATCACCACGAACTGGGTAAAACAACTGAAAGTGATTCTTTCACAGTTCGGAAAGCCAGAAGGCAAAACAAGGCGGCAGCAGGGCCTCACTCCCACTAACTTTGCTAGGGGAGAATCCATCTCTCAAACAACAACAACAAAATGTTTTGCTGGACTTTTTTCTAGTTAGATATTGTATTCCTTTGTTCAATATTGAATTTCTTTTCTTTCATTTGCACATTTAAGCTAATAGGTTAAGGAGCACTGGCATTAACACTTCTGTTACCGTGCCTGTTAGGACAGAGCAGTTCTGCAGAGGCAGACTGTACCCTGAACAGGCCCCTGACTCAAGAGTCGGATTGAATCAGGACCATGAAGATAGTCCTGTGGGGAAGCTGGATAGCCTCCTCCCTAAATCATTGCTCCTGAGAACTCATCAGGTCTTCCAGCTAAACTGCTCTTCCCAAAACAAACAAACAAACAAACAAAAAAATCTCTAGATACTGTGATAGTTTAGAGGGCTACTGAAATTTAGATTTTGCATCTTCTATATAGAAAAGTATAGGTAACAAGGCAAGTATCCCATAATACAGACTGGGAAGAAAATAGAATATATCACAGTGAAAACCCTCAATGTAATCATCTCCTCAGTTTTTTAAATATTTCTTTCTTCCAATTTTATTGACAAATGATTAACATAGAGCACTGTATCAGTTCAAGATGTATACCACCATGATTTCATGCATATACATCATGAAGTGATAATCACAGTAAGTTTTGTGAACATGCGTCATTGCATACAGATACAAAATAAAATAAAAAGAAAAGAATAATTTTCCTTGTGATAAGAACTCTTTCAATTGTAATAAAACTGAGTCCTAAAATTCCATAATGTTTTAAAAAATATCAGAGCCACTTAAAAAATACTAGAATGTCTCTTATAATACAGTCTTTTAGGGGAAAAAAACAATTCATTGATGGTCAACCTTCTGTCAGTTTATTTTCCAAAGAATTCTCCATGTGTACAATTATTCTCAATGCCTTTTCCTCACCAATGAAAGCCCAGATGAGGTTAATACAAGTAGGGATCAACTTAAGAACTGAGGTGGTTATGATACACCTAGTTTGGCAAGTTTCTTTAAAGAGACAGAACGCCAACCCACCTAGCCATATCCACCATTGCAGCGTCAGTCAACAGTAGAGACCGTTTAGAACAATCATGCTGTGTAAGACTCCAAACTACCACAAAGAACTTCCTCATAACCATTTCCCTTAAGATAAACAAAGCACTGTGATGTGAAAGGGGCTTAAATGGAGCAAAAAGACAGGAAGGGGTGTCACATACCTCACTGATCACTGGCAAAGTGCAGCTGGTCAAAAATTAGCAGACAGATCACTTTCTGATAGAGAATGAACAGGCTGTGAGAGCTCATTGGATTTCTTTCCCCAAGGACTGAATGAGGAAAAGGGAAGGGAAGTGAGAAATTTAACCCACTCTGTGTGGAGTAAAGGGAGATGAGCTGCCATCGCTTCCATTCCTGCCCTCAGCTCAGGGGGCTGTCTGGTTCAGACAACAGTGTGAACCCAGAGGAAAAAAAAATCAGTACACATCAGCCCAGGAAGGAAGGCATGCAGGAAGGTCAGAGCAACTAGATCACCGCTCTCTAACCAAGAAGCTAAGTGGAAAGTGTATGGTAGCATCAGTGAGAAATTGAGAGAACAGTCTTCTGAGACAGCCTAGAAGATAATGTGCTTATTGTTACCCTATTCTCTAATGTAACCTAAGCATTACATAAACAATCTGGCTGGTCTTTGTTCCTCATTCTGGGTGAAGTGAAAGTCGTTCAGGCTTAGTTGTGTCCAACTCTTTTCGACCCCATGGACTATACAGTCCATGGAATTCTTCAGGCTAGAATACTGGAGTGGGTAGCTGTTTTCTCCTCCAGGGGATCTTCCCAACCCAGCGATTGAACCCAGGTCTCCTGCATTGCAGATGGATTCTTTACCAGCTGAGCTACCAGGGAAGCCCAAAATACTGGAGTAGAGTGGGTGGTCTATTCCTTCTCCAGCAGATTTTCCCAACCCAGGAATCGAACTAGGCTCTCCTGCATTGCAGGTAGATTCTTTACCAGCTACCAGGGAACCCCTATTTGTTCCTGGTTCTGGGAGGAAGCCTTTAAACCCTTGTAATTTCTTGGGTGATAAGAATTTCTTTATTATTCATGGTGGCCCCTGGCATCTGAGTTTATGCTAATGAAGTGATTCATTGTAGGCCCCTGGATAATTTTAGGATAGGGACTAGTCAGGACAGAAAGACCAACTCTGTGATTGGAGACTGGAACTTTGATGCAGCCCAGTCTCTAGGAAGAAGGATGTTGGAAACAGCTCAGTCACACAGCCAAGGGTTCGATCATACCTATGTAGGGAAATCCCAATAAAAACTCTGGATACCTGAGCTCTGGTGAGTCTATGCTGGTAAATGTATTAATATGCCAGGAATACAGTGCATCCTCAGGACACAGAGCATTTAGAACCCTACCAGACCCAGTTCTATGCATCTCTTCTCATGGCTTGTCCTTACTTGATAGAAAAACTGTAACGATAAGTTCAGTACTTTCCTAAGTTCCATGCATTATTCTGGTGAACTATCAAACCTGAGGGGATAATAGAAACCTTCCAAAGTGTAGCCAATTGGTCAGAAGTTCAGATGACCAAGGAACCCCAGAGTTTGCAGATGGCATGTGAAATAAAGGAATACTCATAGAAGGCATAAACTTGATCTCAGAAATATGACCTAACTCCAAGTACAGTCAAAGCTACACTGCACTCAGAAAGTTCCCACTGTTCTCGAATAGCTTTGAGATAGATTCATCTCTGAAATCTAATGTTTAAAGCACAGGCTCTTGAGACCACTTGGCCCCCTTCCATCTTGACTGACCTGTACTTTCCGCAGGATGAGAAACAATTTAGTTTGGTCACCGTACCCTTCTATGCCTAGCCTTCCTCTCCAATTATCTCCAACTTATAGTCAAATATCTCCAAACCAAAAAAATTTTCTCTGTATTTACCTGAATTCTTATGGAACCCCTACTTATGGTGTTAATGCAGAAAAGCAGACTAAAAGCTATATTCATTTTCACCCCAATGTGTAACCCCTTAATTGTGCCCATAAAATCAGGAAGGACAGGTAACAGCAGGCTGTAACCAGAAAGGAAGTCTTCAGTTCAATTCAGTTCAGTTGCTCAGTCATGTTCAACTCTTTGTGACCCCCATGTACTGCAGCATTGCCAGGCTTCCCTGTCCATCACTAGCTCTCAGAGTCCACTCAAACTCATGTCCATTGAGTCAGTGATGCCATCCAAACATCTCATCCTCTTTCATCCCCTTCTCCTCCCACCTTCAGTCTTTCCCAGCATCAGGGTCTTTTCCAATGAGTCAGCTCTTCGCATCAGGTGGCCAAGGTATTGGAGTTTCAGCTTCAGCATCAGTCCTTCCAATGAACACTCAGGACTGATTTCCTTTAGGATGGACTGGTTGGATCTCCTTGCAGTCCAAGGGACTCTTAAGAGTCTTCTCCAACACCACAGTTCAAAAGCATCAATTCTTTGGTGCTCAGCTTTCTTTTTAGTCCAACTCTTACATACATACATGACTACTGGAAAAACCATAGCCTTGACTAGATGGGCCTTTGTTGGCAAAGTAATGTTTCTTCTTTTTAATATTCTGTCTAGGAGAAGATGATGGCACCCCACTCCAGTACTCCTGCCTGGAAAATCCCATGGATGGAGGAGCCTGGAAGGCTGCAGTCCATGGGGTCGCAAAGAGTCGAACATGACTGAGCGACTTCACTTTCACTTTGCACTTCCATGCATTGGGGAAGGAAATGGCAACCCACTCCAGTGTTCTTGCCTGGAGAATCCCAGGGACGGAGGAGCCTGGTGGGCTGCCGTCTGTGGAGTCGCACAGAGTCGAACACGACTGAAAAGACTTAGCAGCAGCAGCAGGTTAGTCCTAACTTTTCTTCCAAGAAGCAAGAGTCTTTTAATTTCATGGCTGCAGTCACCATCTGCAGTGATTTTGGAGCCCAGGGAAGTCTTACCATTAGATTTTCTCACACCTTTGGGGTCCAGAATGGAGGCAAGCATTTCTTTTTGTTGCCTGTTGATTAAGTCCTCAGCCTTCAGGAACCTATTTCAGATGGACATTAAGAAGTGCTCTCCTGCCCTCGTCTCCTCCCTCTCTTTCTTCCTTTCTCCCCATCCTTTCAGACTCTTCTATCTCTTCTTAAAGCTTCATGGAGAGAACAGAGGAGCAGATCCATTGAGTCTTCCATTCCATTGACGGTGGCTTTATAGCCTGAAGTACCTTCAGAGATAAACACCTGCAAGAGAAACACATGTTCCACGCCATTATCAAAACCTTTCAATAACAGCATGACCCACTCAAGGCAACAGGGTCAGTGTTTCTTTTTTTTTTTCACCAAGAAGATCCTCCTTGGAGCAAAGAGTGGAAAAGAAAAAAAAGGGGTGGGGGGGAGTAAGTAAGGAAATGCAATAAATAGCCTAAAAGTGTAAGTAATCATTTTTTTTTAAACTGATTCTGACCCTGCTGTTATCATAACACATTCCCAGGTGGCACTAGTGGTAAAGAACCCACTTGCCAATTCAGGAGACATGAGAGACACAGATTTGACCCTTGGGTCAAGAATATCCCCTGGAGAAGGAAATGGCTACCCACTCTGGTATTCTTACCTAGAGAATTCCATGGACAGAGGAGCTTGGCAGACTCCTGTCCATGATGTTGCATAGAAGAAGACACGATTGAGCAACTAACACTAACTGACTAATAGCTAAAATCAGTCTCCTAGTATGCAGTGAGATGGTAAACCATATACAGAAATCCCTTTCTTCTCAGATTCTCATGCCTTGGCTTGGTAATGGAAAGGACCAAATAGTATGTGGACAACCAATTATATATCTGAATTTAAGTTCTGTCAACTCTGTCTATAACATGAAAACAATAATAATATCCTTTCATCATTATTGTAAGGATAAAGTCAGATAAAGTATATAAAGTGTTTGACCCAGAGAAGACATGAAAAAGATGTAGTAGCTATTACCATTTTCCTTTTTTGATCTTATCAACACAGCTAAAACTTCCAGCTTAATGTTGAATACAAGCCTTGTTTGGTTTCTCATTTTAAAAGAAATGCTTCTAAAGTTTCATCATTAGCCCTTGCTTTAGGCTTATGTTTTTAACAGGTGATTTTCTCTGTGCAAGGTAGTTTCTAACTCCAGTTTGCCTAGATCTTTTTGAACATCATCTGACATGGTCCTATGTCTTTTTTGTGTGTGTGCCATCTTAATGCTGTGTTCTACATTATTAGATTTTCCGATGGTTGCATGCTTCTTCAATCTGTGGATTAAAAACCAGGTTGTTTATGATTCTTCTTTATTTGTATACATCTTATTTTAGAGCTTTAAGGTAACATATTTACATCTGTTCAAAAATGAGATTGGCCTATAAATTTATCTTTTGTGCTATCTGTGATTCTAGTTTCGAGTTACTCTAGACCTGTAAAATGAGGCACTTATTCAATTTTTTTAAATTCTCTGAAACAATTTGTTGCAATTTTTTTTTCTTTTGCTATCTTGGCAAAAGAAATCCCATCTAGAAACAGTGTGAGCCTGGAGATTTGTGGGGGGTTGGGGGGGCGGAGGGGGGAATGAAGCAATTGGGGGTAAGATTTTTGATTGTCAATTCAGTTGATTCACTGATCAGTAGTTTATTCACATTTCAAAGCTACTTCACTAAATGTTCAATGCTTCTGTTATAAAATATAACATATTACTTATGTTTATAACATAAGCAGTATGCTGAATGATTATAAACAGACTACTTTTAAATCTGGCAGTACTGGTTTGAAGGTTGTCTTTCTCAATTTCTATCCATTGATCTTAATCAATTTGCTAAGCCCCCCTAATCTTTGAGTTCCTCATTCATCAAAGAATGTTTTAAGAATTAAAAGAATAAATGTATACAATTATTCACCAGAGTATCTGGAAAACTGTGAACATCCAGTTGATATTAGCTATTATTAGCAGGGGTTGTCATGTAGAAAATAATGGATTTTTAGGAAATAAATTCTTCCTGATATTTTGCACATGTGATTCAGCTGGGTATTCTGGTGAAGGTGGGACCTGCCAATCTCTCTAATGCAGAGACTCTACATTGATGTACCTGCTTCAATATTAAAACAATAAGTAGGATTTTTTTCCTTCCAATTCTGACCCATCTTCCTGGGTATGACAGACAGATACCCCTCTATGTTCATCTTGATTCTTTAAGTATACCTAATAAGATGAGCTGATGTGCACTCCAGAAGGGTTTCTCTTTCCTCTGTGCTGAGGTCCCTGGTTGCACAAAAGGTGTGAAGTGATTCTATGCACAAGTCCACATGCAGTGAGGGTAACAAGGAAGACAAGTTCCATGGCTGACTTCAGTGTTTGCTGGACTCAGGCAGCAAACATTGAGTTCACCTCTACTACTTACTGCTATAGCTTACTTGGTTCAACTCAGTACAGTTCAGTCACTCAGCCATGTCCAACTCTTTGTGATCACATAAACTGCAGCACGCCAGGCCTCCCTGTCCATCACCAACTCCCTGAGTTCACTCAAACTCATGTCCATTGAGTCAGTGATGCCATCCAATGATCTCATCCTCTGTCGTCCCCTTCTCCTCCTGCCTTCAATCTTTCCCAGCATCAGGGTCTTTTTCAATGAGTCAGTTCTTCACATAAGGTGGCCAAAATATTGGAGTTTCAGCTTCAGCATCAGTCCTTTCAATGAATATTCAGGACTGATTTCCTTTAGGATGGACTGGTTGGATCTCCTTGCAGTCCAAGGGACCCTCAAGAGTCTTCTGCAACACAACAGTTCAAAAGCATCAGTTCTTCAGCGCTCAGCTTTCTTTATAGCCCAACTCTCACATCCACACATGACTGCTGGAAAAACCATATCCTTGACTAGACGGACCTTTGTTTGCAAAGCAATGTCTCTGCTTTTTAACATGCTGTCTATGATGGTCATAACTTTTCTTCCAAGAAGCAAGTGTCCTTTAATTCCATGGCAGCAGTCACCATCTGCAGCGATTTGGGAGTCCAAAAGATAAAGTCAGCCACTGTTTCCACTGTTTCCCCATCTATTTGCCATGAAGTAATGGGACCGGATGCCATGATCTTAGTTTTCTGAATGTTGAGCTTTTTTTTTTTCTTTCTTTTTTCTTTTTTTAAAATTTTATTTATTTTTTAATATAAATTTATTTATTTTAATTGGAAAAACCAATACAATATTGAAAGGGGCCTTTCTTTCCAAGACTTGTTTCTTTTTTGCTTGTTATTTTATTATTTTTTATTATAAATTTATTTATTTTAATTGGAGGCTAATTACTTTACAATATTGTGTTGGTTTTGCCATACATCAACATGAATCTGCCACGGGTATACACGTGTTCCCCATCCTGAATGTTGAGCTTTAAAACAACTTATTCGCTCTCTTCTTTCACTTTCATCAAGAGGCTCTTTAGTTATTCTTCCTTTTCTGCCATAAGGGTGGTGTCATCTGCATATCTGAGGTTATTGATATTTCTCCTAGCAATCTTGATTCCAGCTCGTACTACATCCAGCCCAGCATTTCTCATGGTTTACTCTGCATATAAGTTAAATAAGCAGGATGACAACATACAGCCTTGACGTACTCCTTTCCCAATTTGTAAACAGTCTGTTGTTCCATGTCCAGATCTAACTGTTGCTTCCTGACCTGCATACAGATTTCTCAGGAGGCAGGCAAAGTGGTCTGGTATTTTCATCTCTTGAAGAATTTTCCACAATTTGTTGTGATCCACACAGTCAAAGGCTTTGGCATAGTCAATAAAGCAGAAATAAATGTTTTTCTTGAACTCTTTTCCTTTTTCCATGATCCAGTGGATGTTGGCAATTTGATCTCTGGTTCCTCTGCCTTTTATAAAACCAGCTTGAGCATCTGGAATTTCATGGTTCACATATTTTAGAAGCCTGGCTTGGAGAATTTTGAGCATTACTTTGGTAGCATGTGAGATGAGTGCAATTGTGCAATAGTTTGAGCATTTTTTGGCATTGCCTCTCTTTGGGATTGGAATGAAAACTGACCTTTTCCAGGCCTGTGGCCACTGCTGCGTTTTCCAAATTTGTTGGTATATTGAGTGCACCACTTTCACAGCATCATCTTTTAGGATTTGAAATTACTCAACTAGAATTCCATCACATCCACTAGCTTTGTTCATACTGCTGCTTCCTAAAACCCACTTGTCTTCACATTCCAGGATGTCTGGCTCTAGGTGACTGATAACACCATCATGTGTGATCATGATCTTTTTTTGTATAGTTCTGTGTATTTTTGCCACCTCTTCTTAATATCTTCTGCTTCTATTAGGTCTATACCATTTCTCTCCTTTACTGTGCCCAATTTTGCAACAAAGGTCCATCTAGTCAAGGCTATGGTTTTTCCAGTAGTCATGTATGGATGTGAGAGCTGGATTATAATGAAAGTTGATTGCTGAAGAATTGATGCTTTTGAACTGTGGTGTTGGAGAAGACCCTTGAGAGTCCCTTGGACTGCAAGGAGATCTAACCAGTCCTTCCTAAAGGAAATCAGCCCTGAATATTCATTGGAAGGACTGATGCTAAGGCTGAAATTCCAATACTTTGGCCACCTGATGAGAAGAGCTGACTTATTGGAAAAGACCCTGATGCTGGGAAAGATTGAGGGCACGAGGAGAAGAGGACAACAAAGGATGAGATTGTTGGATGGCATCACTGACTCAACGGACATAAGTTTGGGTAGGCTGTGGGACTTGGTGATGGACAGGGAGGCCTGCCATGCTATGGTTCATGGGGGTCGCAGAGAGTTGGACACAACTGAGTGACTGAACTGAACTGAACTGAACTTGCATGAAATGTTCCATTTGTATCTTTAATTTTCTTGAAGAGATCTCTCGTCTTTCCCATTCTAATATTTTCCTCTATTTCTTTGCATTGATCACTGAGAAAGGTTTTCTTATCTCTCCTTGCTATTCTTTGGAAGTCTGCATGCAAATAAGTATTTCTTTCCTTTTCTCCTTCGCCTTTCACATCTTTTCTCAGCTATTTGTAAGGCCTCCTCAGACAGCCATTTTGCTTTTTTATATTTCTTTTTCTTGGGGATGGTCTTGATCCCTGCCTCCTATACAATGTCACAAACCTCCATCCATAGTTCTTCATGCACTCTATCAGATCTAATCCCTTAAATCTATTTGTCACTTCCACTGTATAATCATAAGGGGTTTGATTTAGGTCATACCTGAATGGTCTAGTGGTTTTCCATACTTTCTTCAATTTAAGTCTGAATTTGGCAATAAGGAGTTCATGATCTGAGCCACAGGCAGCTCCTGGTCTTGTTTTTGCTGACTGTAAAGAGCTTCTCCATCTTTGGCTGCAAAGAATATAATCAATCTGATTTTGGTATTGACCATCTGATGATGTCTATGTGTAGAGTCTTCTCTCGTGTTGTTGGAAGAGGGTGTTTGCTATGAACAATGTTTTCTTTTGGCAAAACTCTGTTAGCCTTTGACCTGCTTCATTCTGTACTCCAAGATCAAGTTTGCCTGTTACTCCAGGTATCTCTTGACTTCCTACTTTGGCA